>NC_086447.1:757213686-757542186 GCF_028390025.1 Pseudophryne corroboree
GTCCCCAAAGACTTGCTATCTCTGCAAAGACCTCTTCATGAAGTCCCCACTCTCCTGGATGGAGATTGTGTCTGCTGAGGAAGTCTGCTTCCCAGTTGTCCACTCCCGGTATGAAGACTGCTGACAGAACACTTACGTGATTTTCCGCCCAGCGCAGAATTCTGGTGGCTTCCGCCATTGCCACTCTGCTCCTTGTCCCGCCTTGGCGGTTTACATAAGCCACGCTGTGACGTTGTCTGATTGAATCAGAACTGGTAGGTCACGAAGAAGATACTCCGCTTGTCGTAGGCCGTTGTATATGGCCCTCAATTCCAGCACGTTGATGTGTAGACAAGCCTCCTGGCTTGACCATAGTCCCTGAAAATTTCTTCCTTTTGTGACTGCTCCCCATCCTCGGAGGCTCGCGTCCGTGGTCACCAGAACCCAGTCTTGAATGCCGAACCTGTGACCCTCTAGAAGGTGAGCACTCTGCAGCCACCAAAGGAGAGACACCCTGGCCCTGGGGGACAGGCTTATCTTTTGATGTAGGTGTAGATGGGACCCCGACCATTTGTACAGAAGGTCCCACTGAAACGTCCTCGCATGGAACCTGCCGAAGGGGATGGCCTCGTAGGTTGCCACCATTTTTCCCAGAACTCGAGTGCATTGATGAACAGACACTCTTTTTGGTTTTAGCAGGTCCCTGACCATGTTCTGTAGGTCCTGGGCTTTTTCTATTGGTAGAAAAACCCTCTTCTGTTCCGTGTCTAGGATCATGCCTAGGAATGATATTCGAGTCGTTGGAATCAACTGTGACTTTGGCAGATTGAGAATCCAACCGTGTTGATGTAACACTCTCAGGGAGAGCGACACGCTTTTCAGCAACTGATCTCTTGATCTCGCCTTTATCAGGAGATCGTCCAAGTACGGGATAATTGTGACTCCCTGCTTGCGCAGGAGCACCATCATTTCCGCCATTACTTTGGTGAAAATTCTCGGGGCCGTGGAAAGCCCAAACAGCAACGTCTGAAACTGGTAATGACAGTCCTGTACCACGAAACGCAGGTATTCCTGATGAAAAGGAAATATGGGGACATGAAGGTAGGCATCCTTCACGTCCAGCGACACCATAAAATCCCCTGCTTCCAGACTGGATATCACAGCCCGGAGTGATTCCATCTTGAATTTGAACTTTTTCAAGTATAGGTTCAGGGATTTTAGATTCAAAATGGGTCTGACCGAACCATCCGGTTTCGGGACCACAAACAGTGTTGAATAGTACCCTTTTCCTTGTTGGCCTAGGGGTACCTTGACAATCACTTGCTGTTGACACAGCTTTTGAATTGCATCTAATACCACTTCCCTCTCCGGGGAAGAGGTTGGCAAGGCCGACTTGAAAAATCGGCGAGGGGGCACCTCTTCGAACTCCAGTTTGTAACCTTGGGATACAATTTCCAACGCCCAAGGATCCACGTCTGATAGAACCCAGACCTGGCAGAAGAGTCGAAGACGTGCCCCCACCGGTGCGGACTCCCTCCGTGGAGCCCCAGCGTCATGCGGTGGATTTATCAGAAGCCAGGGAGGACTTCTGCTCCTGGGAACTAGCCGAAGCAGGTGTTTTCTTACCTCTACCCTTACCTCTGGCGAGGAAAGAGGAGCCCCGACCTCTTCTGGACTTATGCGACCGAAAGGACTGCATCTGATATTGTGGGGTTTTCTTTTGCTGTGGGAGAACAAAAGGCAAAAATGTAGATTTACCCGCGGTAGCTGTGGAAACCAGGTCCGCGAGACCATCCCCAAACAAAACTTCACCCTTGTAAGGTAAAACCTCCATATGTTTATTTGAGTCGGCATCACCCGACCATTGGTGGGTCCACAGAGCTCGTCTTGCTGAAACTGCCATGGCATTGGCTCTGGACCCAAGCAGCCCCACATCTCTTTGAGCGTCTCTCATATATAAGACTGCGTCTTTAATGTGACCTAAAGTCAGTACAATGGTATCCTTGTCCAGGGTATCCATGTCAGCCAACAAGGTATCTGTCCATGCTGCAACAGCGCTACAAACCCATGCCGATGCTATTGCCGGTCTGAGTAAAACACCCGAATGTGCATAAATAGACTTTAAGGTAGTTTCCTGTCTACGATCCGCGGGATCCTTAAGGGCCGCGGTGTCTGGAGACGGTAGTGCCACCTTCTTGGACAGACGTGTTAACGCCTTGTCCACCCTGGGCGAGGATTCCCACCGTATCCTGTCCTTTGCAGGGAAAGGATACGCCATAAGAATCCTCTTGGGAATCTGCAGTTTTTTGTCTGGAGTTTCCCAAGCTTTTTCAAATAATTAGTTCAGTTCATGAGATGGAGGAAACTTTACCTCAGGTTTCTTTCCCTTAAACATGTGTACCCTCGTGTTAGGCACAGAGGGGTCATCTGTGATATGCAAAACATCTTTTATTGCTATAATCATATAATGAATACTTTTGGCCACCTTAGGGTGTAACCTTGCCTCATCATAGTCGACACTGAAGTCAGAATCCGTGTCGGTATCAGTGTCTGCTATTTGTGATAGGGGATGCTTTTGAGACCCTGACAGGCCCTGTGACCCAGTCAAATCCGCGGATTGACTCCCTGCTGTTTCCCTGGAATCAGCTTTGTCCATTCTCTTATGTAATAAGGCCACATTTGCATTTAAAATATTCCACATATCATACCAATCATGAGTCGGCGTTGCCGACGGAGACACCACAATCATCTGCTCCACCTCCTCCTTGGATGAGCCTTCCGCTTCAGACATGCCGACACACGCATACCGACACCCGTACACACACACAGGGATATATCTATAAGGGGACAGTTCCCCTACAAGGCCCTTTTGGAGAGACAGAGAGAGAGAGTATGCCAGCACACACCCAGCGCCAATTGACACTGGAAACAATTCCCAGATATAGCGCTTTTATATATATATTAACAGTGTAATACACTTACTGCGCCTAAATGTGCCCCCCCCCCCTCTTTCAGCCCTGTGTCACCGATCTGCAGGGGAGAGTCCGGGGAGCCAGCTTCTCTTCAGATCACTGTGGAGAAAATGGCGCTGGTTACTGCTGTGAGACCAAGTTCCGCCCCCTTTAGTGGCGGGCTTCGGTCCCGCTCAAAATTACAATTAATGGCAGGGAATGTACATATCTACTGACTCCGCAGCCCATATGTGAAAAATGCCCCCCCCTGCGCCCTGCACCCATCAGTGCCTGTCATTGTGTGTAACGTGTGGGAGCAATGGCGCGCAGCGTTACCGCTGCGCGCTTACATCAGTGAAGATCTGAAGTCTTCTGCCGCCTTAGAAGTCTTCTTTCTTCTTATACTCACCCGGCTTCTATCTTCCGGCTCTGCGACGAGGACGGCGGTGCGGCTCTGAGACGAACGGCATGGGGAGACCTGCGTTCCGATCCCTCTGGAGCTAATGGTGTCCAGTAGCCTAAGAAGCAGAGCCTATCATTTAAGTAGGTCTGCTTCTCTCTCCTCAGTCCCACGATGCAGGGAGCCTGTTGCCAGCAGTGCTCTCTGAAAATAAAAAACCTAACAAAATTCTTTTATCAGAGAAACTCAGTAGAGCTCCCCTGTAGTGCACCCATTCTTCTCTGGGCACAGAATCTAACTGAGGTCTGGGGAGGGGCATAGAGGGAGGAGCCAGTGCACACCCATACTAAAAGTTCTTTAGAGTGCCCATGTCTCCTGCGGAGCCCATCTATACCCCATGGTCCTTACGGAGTCCCCAGCATCCTCTAGGACGTAAGAGAAAAGGGGTATGGTCTCAAATAGATAGGGGTGTGGTCACAAAATAGTAATAATGCCCACAGTAGTAGCACCCCTAATACACATAATGCCCACAGTAGTAGTACCCCGTAATACACAATGCCTACAGCAGTAGCGCCCCTTATACAATGCCCACAGTAGTAGTGCTCCTTATGTAATGTCCATTGTACTGGTAGTGCCCACAGTGGTAGTGCTCCTTATATAGAGCCCATAGTAGTGGTGCCCCTTATGCAATGCCCCCAGTAGTAGTGCCCCTTATGTCCCCAGGAGTGATGACCCTTATGAAGTGCCCCCTTTACAATGCCCTCATTAGTAGTGCCCCCATTAGTAATGCCCTTAATGGTAATGCCCCTGTGTAGTATTGCCCCCAGTAGTAATGTCACCTGTAGTAATGCCACCAGTCATTTTGTCCCCTGTAGTTTAGCCCCAGTAGTTATGCCCCCAGTAGTTTAGCCCCCAGTGGTAATGCCCCTGCAGTTATGACCCCAGTAGTTTACCCCCCCCCTTTAGTTTATCCTCCCAGTGGTAATGCCCCCAGTAGTTTAGCCCCTGTAGTTTAGTCCTCATGTAGTTTAGCCCCCAGTGGTAACGCCCCCTGTAGTTTAGCCCCTTCAGTTATGCCCCCAGAAGTTTAGCCCACCAGTAGTAATGCCCCCAGTAGTTTAGCCCCTGTAGTTTAGCCCCATGTAGTTTGCCCCAAGTAGTAATGCCCCCAGTAGTTTTTCCCCTTGTAGTTAGCCCCCAGTAGTATTACCCCCTTTTGTTTAGCCCCCCTGTAGTAATGCCCCCAAGTAGTAATTCCCCCAGTAGTTTGCCTCCTTATGCAATGCCCCCAGTAGTAGTGCCCCTTATGTCCCCAGGAGTGATGCCTCTTATGAAGTGCCCCCTTTACAATGCCCTCATTAGTAGTGCTCCCATTAGTAATGCCCTTATTGGTAATGCTTCTGTGTAGTATTGCTCCCAGTAGTAATGTCGCCTGTAGTAATGCACCAAGTCGTTTAGCCCCCTGTAGTTTAGCCCCTGCAGTTATGCCCCCAGTAGTTTAGCCCCCAGTAGTTTAGCCCCCCAGTAGTAATGCCCCCAGTAGTTTAGCCCCTGTAGTTATGCCCCCAGTAGTTTAGCCCCCTTGTAGTTTAGCCCCCAGTAGTAATACCCCCTTTTGTTTAGCCCCCCTGTAGTAATGCCCCCAAGTAGTACTGCCGCCAGTAGAAATGCTGCCAGTAGTAATGAGCCCCTGCAGTTATGAACCCAATAGTAATGCGCCTCTGTAGTTTTCCCCAGTAGTTTGCCCCTAGTAGTTTGCCCCCTTGTAGTTAGGCCCCCAGTAGTTAGGCCCCCAGTAGTTAGGCCCCCAGTAGCTTGCCCCCTTGTAACTTACCCCCTTGTAGTTTGCCCCAGTAGCTGGCCCCTTGTACTTTGCCCCCAGTTGCTTGCCCCCTTGTAGTTTGCCCCCTTGTAGTTAGCCCACTGTAGCTTGCCCCCTGTAGAAGCGCCGCTAATACACACACATATGTTAAAAAAACAAACAAAAAAACAACAAAAAAAATATACTCACCAAGCCCTGCTCATGCGTCTGACCGCTGTGGTCCTTCCGGTGTCCGCTACTCAGCACTACGGGAGAGACGTCATGACGTGTCTCCCATAGCGCGCGCTTTAATCTGACATCAGCGGCTTCTTCAGCCGCAAACACACTGAGGAAGCCGCTGAGGTCAGATTAAAGCGGAGAAACGCATATGTGGATGACCGTGAGTTTATAGCCGGCCGGCTCAACTGTTGAATAGGATATCTCTGTGGGCATAACTGCTTGTTGTATGCATAATTGCATGATGTTATACTAACATCTCGGCACCCGGACCCCAGTGCTAAGGGGATTAGGGAATGTGCTCCCAGATCTGTGTGCTTCATTAATTGCCTGCTATCAGAGACTGCCTATTAACAAACACTTCTGCTTTAAAGAGATTACTAATCACAAACTCATTACTGCTGCTTTGTCTTTGCATCAATCAATTCTTGGGACATTTCTGCTATTCCACAAAACCCCGGTTGTGCAGGGGTAGAGCAACTGAAGTACAATTAAATTTTGCTGCATATCGAATTAGTCCTATGGACATTTGAATATTTGCGTAACATTGCAGGGACGCCTGCTTTGTTATACGAGTTACCTGTGAATAGATGCAAGAATTAGATTAATATCTCTAGGTGTTTAATAGTATAATATTCTGATATATGTGTTTATTTTATGATAGGAATTACTGAATATATAAACTAGTAATTTTACTGTTTTATTTATACCAGCCGGTAACTGGGGGAATTGTTTTCTTTTATACTGTGATATTGAATAAATGTCTCATTTTGGATGATATGCGCAGTTCCATTTTTTTTCTTTTCAGGTGGGCAGGAGGATGGCTGTGGTGCAGCAGGTATGATGCCCTGGCCGGCAGTGCCACCCCCTGCTGGGTCTGCCATGGCACCCAGTGCACGCAGCCTGCTCACCCTAGCTATGTCACTGAATATAAGAAACATGACTGAGATCGGTGTAAGGATATTCATTGGTGCACATGTTTTGTCTGCCTTAGGGCAGTCTATAACCCCATTGGCATTACCCGGGAATGTTGTCAGTTATACCGGGAACACTTTGTAAGATCCCTTTAAGTGAGAAGTTCATCTAATACTTTTTATTTTATAGTTTGTTTTTAAATGGTGTCTTTTTAAACTATGTATTTTATTTCTAGGTTGTTGCTACATGTTTTATTTGTTCAGGAACATTTTTTACTTTTATATTCATTATTATACAGTTTCAGTAATTAGTGGATTTTTAAACATTGTTTATTATAATTACCCTGAAATTATAGCCCTTGATTATTTAGGGTTCACATATTTTTGGGTACATCATACACCAGACCAGTGACATAACTAGACTCAGGAGGCAATAGAAATGTGCAGAGGTTGGGCAACACCAGAAGTGTGCTGGGGGTAAGAGACTCTACCCCCAGTAAATAGTAAGGCCCACCGCTTAGATTACTGAGTATTGGCCCATATGCTGTCTGCCTCTTTGAGCCAATATGAGGCTGGTACTACCTTTACAATCAGACAGGATCCCATCCTTCCCTCTACTCTCCCCGGTAAAGGTGTTAAAGGTCCACCTCTGGTTCTGAAACTTGGGTTCCCATAATCTAAGGAACTCAATAATCTCAACCTACTGTAGTATATGTAACAATGGCAGAATGGTTAATATACAGTAATTGCTAGACACATGATGGGTTACAAGTTCAAACCCCACTGCGAGTGAAACTGGATGCCTCATTTTTGTAACTCAGTGAAATGTAAATTGAAATAAATAAAATGGGATAAAATAAGTGTTAATGCATTAATTAAATTAAACAATCCAAGGTAGATAGTGGCACTCACAAAATTCATAAAAGCATCTTGCTGGGGTGCAGTATATCTCAGGCGTCCCAGAGTATCAATCCACAGTTAGCTATAGTTTATCCGTGTAGAGAGAGAGCACTCACCAGTTTTCTTATATATCTTACAGCAAGTTTTTATTCACTTACATAGCATCACAAAGGTCATGTTAAATATATTTTTAAGATGAAGCTACATTTAAATTTTTATATATATTTACTAATGTTAAGTTTAATTAATGTTATCCCATTGTAACATTGGCATATCTATAATGGGTACAGTGTGTCCAGTGCACACGGGTCCCTGGGTTCACAGAGGCCCACACCCTGCAACCATTTTTCCAAAACGTATCTCTCTGGATTTCTGTGGCAGTGACAGTGACTCTAGCACTAGGCGGTGCAATGGTTCTCTGGGAAAATGGCACGGCATTTTCAAAGCATTTTGCGCATGCGCTGTAGGGGAAATCATTGGGAAAATGACCGTTGCACCATTCTCCCAGAGACCAGCAAACCACCTAGTACTCAGAGTCACTGTCACTGCAGTTGCTGCTTTCTGCTAGAGAGGAGGGGGCCTGGGCGGAGACTTATTAGTGGCATAATACTATTATTTCTCTGACGTCCTAGTGGATGCTGGGTACTCCGTAAGGACCATGGGGAATAGACGGGCTCCGCAGGAGACTGGGCACTCTTAAAAGAAAGATTAGGTACTATATCTGGTGTGCACTGGCTCCTCCCTCTATGCCCCTCCTCCAGACCTCAGTTAGAATCTGTGCCCGGCCAGAGCTGGATGCACCTAGTGGGCTCTCCTGAGCTTCCTAGAAAAGAAAGTATTTGTTAGGTTTTTTATTTTCAGTGAGATCTGCTGGCAACAGACTCACTGCTACGAGGGACTGAGGGGAGAGAAGCAAACCTACCTGCTTGCAGCTAGCTTATGCTTCTAAGGCTACTGGACACCATTAGCTCCAGAGGGATCGAACACAGGGCCCGACCTCGATCGTCCGTTCCCGGAGCCGCGCCGCCGTCCCCCTTGCAAAGCCAGAAGACGGAAGAACCAGGAGAAAATCGGCGGCTGAAGACTCCGGTCTTCAATAAGGTAGCACACAGCACTGCAGCTGTGCGCCATTGCTCCCACAGCACACCACACGCTCCGGTCACTGGTGGGTGCAGGGCGCTGGGGGGGGGGCGCCCTGGGCTGCAATAAGTATACCTTTTGGCAAATGTGCACATAATACAGTTATAAACTGTATATGTGCCTAATCCCCCGCCATTAACATTATTAAAAAAGCGGGAGAAGCCCGCAGCGGAGGGGGCGGGGCTATCTCCCTCAGCACACCGGCGCCATTTTCTCTTCACAGCTCCGCTGGAAGGACGCTCCCCAGGCTCTCCCCTGCAGTATACACTACAAGAAGGGTAAAAAAGAGAGGGGGGGGCACATAAATTTAGGCGCAAAAGGTGATATAAGCAGCTATTGGGGGAAAATTCACTTTGTGTTAGTGTAAATCCCTCTGTTATATAGCGCTCTGGTGTGTGCTGGCATACTCTCTCTCTGTCTCCCCAAAGGACTTTGTGGGGTCCTGTCCTCAGTCAGAGCATTCCCTGTGTGTGTGCGGTGTGTCGGTACGGCTGTGTCGACATGTTTGATGAGGACGCTTACGTGGAGGTGGAGCAGGAGCCGATAAGTGTGATGTCGCCCCCTGCGGGGCCGACACCAGAGTGGATGGATATGTGGAAGGTATTAACCGACAGTGTCAACTCCTTGCATAAAAGGTTCGATGACGTAACAGCTTTGGGACAGCCGGCATCTCAGCCCGCGCCTGCCCAGGCGTCTCAGAGGCCATCAGGGGCTCAAAAACGTCCGCTACCTCAGATGGCAGACACAGATGTCGACACGGAGTCTGACTCCAGTGTAGACGAGGATGAGACAAATGTACAGTCCACAAGGGCCATCCGATGCATGATTACGGCAATGAAAAATGTGTTGCACATTTCTGACATTAACCTGGTTACCACTAAAAAGGGTATTATGTTTGGGGAGAAAAAGCAGCCAGTGACTTTTCCCCCATCTGATGAGTTAAATGAATTGTGTGAAGAAGCGTGGTGTTCCCCAGATAAGAAATTAGTGATTTCTAAGAGGTTACTAATGGCGTACCCTTTCCCGCCAACGGACAGGTTACGTTGGGAAACATCCCCTAGGGTGGACAAGGCGCTCATACGCTTATCAAAAAAGGTGGCACTGCCGTCTCAGGACACGGCCGCCTTAAAGGAGCCTGCAGATAGAAAGCAGGAGGCTATCCTGAAGTCTGTGTATACACACTCAGGTACTATACTGAGACCTGCAATTGCTTCAGCATGGATGTGTAGTGCTGCAGCTGCTTGGTCTGATACCCTGTCAGATAACATTGATTCCCTTGACAGGGATACTATTTTGCTAACCATAGAGCATATTAAAGACGTCGTCTTATATATGAGGGATGCACAGAGGGACATTTTCCGGCTGGCATCTAGAATTAATGCAATGTCCATTTCTGCCAGGAGAGTATTATGGACTCGGCAGTGGACAGGTGATGCTGATTCTAAAAGGCACATGGAGGTTTTGCCTTATAAGGGTGAGGAATTGTTTGGGGACGGTCTCTCGGACCTCATATCCACAGCAACAGCTGGGAAGTTGACTTTTTTACCTCAGGTTCCCTCACAGCCTAAGAAAGCACCGTATTATCAAGTACAGTCCTTTCGGCCACAGAAAGGCAAGCGGGTCAGAGGCGCGTCCTTTCTGCCCAGAGGCAGGGGTAGAGGGAAAAAGCTGCACCAGACAGCCAGTTCCCAGGAACAAAAATCCTCCCCTGCTTCCACAAAGTCCACCGCATGATGCTGGGGCTCCACAGGTGGAGCCAGGTGCGGTAGAGGCGCGTCTCTGGAACTTCAGCGACCAGTGGGTTCGCTCACAGGTGGATCTCTGGGTTCTACAAGTGGTATCTCAGGGATACAAGCTGGAGTTCGAGGCGTCTCCCCCTCGCCATTACCTCAAATCAGCCTTGCCAGCTGCTCCCAAGGAATGGGAGGTAGTACTGGCGGCAATTCACAAGCTGTACCTTCAGCAGGTGATAATCAAAGTTCCCCTCCTTCAACAGGGACGGAGTTACTATTCCACAATGTTTGTGGTACCGAAACCAGACGGTTTCTAATTTGAAATCCTTGAACACTTATATAAGGAAGTTCAAGTTCAAAATGGAATCGCTCAGGGCGGTTATTGCAAGCCTGGAAGAGGGGGATTTTATGGTGTCACTGGACATCAAGGATGCTTACCTACATGTCCCCATTTACCCACCTCACCAGGAGTACCTCAGGTTTGTGGTACAGGACTGTCATTACCAATTCCAGACATTGCCGTTTGGTCTGTCTACGGCACCGAGGATATTTACCAAGGTAATGGCCGAAATGATGATACTCCTTCGAAAGAAGGGAGTTATAATTATCCCGTACTTGGACGATCTCCTTATAAAGGCAAGGTCCAAGGAGCAGTTGTTAGTCGGAGTAGCACTATCTCGGGAAGTGCTACAACAGCACGGCTGGATTCTGAATATCCCAAAGTCGCAGCTGATTCCTACGACGCGTCTGCTGTTCTTGGGCATGATTCTGGACACAGAACAGAAGAAGGTGTTTCTCCCGGAGGAGAAGGCCCAGGAATTGTCATCTCTGGTCAGGGACCTCCTGAAACCAAAACAGGTGTCGGTGCATCACTGCACGCGAGTCCTGGGAAAGATGGTAGCTTCTTACGAAGCAATTCCCTTCGGCAGGTTCCATGCAAGGATCTTTCAGTGGGATCTGTTAGACAAGTGGTCCGGATCGCATCTTCAGATGCATCGGTTGATCACCCTGTCCCCGAGGGCCAGGGTGTCTCTGCTGTGGTGGCTGCAGAGTGCTCATCTTCTCGAGGGCCGCAGATTCGGCATTCAGGACTGGGTTCTGGTGACCACGGATGCAAGCCTCCGAGGTTGGGGGGCAGTCACTCAGGGAAGAAACTTCCAAGGACAGTGGTCGAGTCAGGAGACTTCCCTACACATAAATATTCTGGAACTAAGGGCCATTTACAATGCCCTGAGTCAAGCAGAACCCCTGCTTCAAAACCAACCGGTGCTGATTCAGTCAGACAACATCACGGCGGCCGCCCATGTAAACCGACAGGGCGGCACAAGAAGCAGGATGGCGATGGCAGAAGCCACAAGGATTCTTCGATGGGCGGAGAATCACGTGCTAGCACTGTCAGCGGTGTTCATTCCGGGAGTGGACAACTGGGAAGCAGACTTCCTCAGCAGGCACGACCTCCACCCGGGAGAGTGGGGACTTCATCCAGAAGTCTTCAAGCTGATTGTAAATCGTTGGGAAAGGCCACAGGTGGACATGATGGCGTCCCGCCTCAACAAAAAGCTAAAAAGATATTGCGCCAGGTCAAGGGACCCTCAGGCGATAGCTGTGGACGCTCTAGTGACACCGTGGGTGTACCAGTCGGTTTATGTGTTCCCTCCTCTTCCTCTCATACCAAAGGTACTGAGGATAATAAGAAATAGAGGAGTAAGAACTATACTCATCGTTCCGGAATGGCCAAGAAGAACTTGGTACCTGGAACTACAAGAAATGATCTCAGAGGACCCTTGGCCTCTGCCACTCCGACAGGACCTGCTACAGCAGGGGCCCTGTCTGTTCCAAGACTTACCGCGGCTGCGTTTGACGGCATGGCGGTTGAACGCCGGATCCTAATGGAAAAGGGCATTCCAGATGAAGTCATTCCTACGCTGATTAAAGCTAGGAAGGATGTGACAGCAAAACATTATCACCGCATATGGCGAAAATATGTTGCTTGGTGTGAGGCCAGGAAGGCCCCAACAGAGGAATTTCAGCTGGGTCGATTTCTGCACTTCCTACAGTCAGGAGTGACTATGGGTCTAAAATTGGGGTCCATTAAAGTCCAGATTTCGGCCCTGTCTATTTTCTTTCAAAAAGAACTGGCTTCACTGCCTGAAGTTCAGACGTTTGTTAAGGGAGTGCTGCATATTCAGCCCCCTTTTGTGCCTCCAGTGGCACCTTGGGATCTCAACGTTGTGTTGGATTTCCTAAAATCACATTGGTTTGAGCCACTTCAGACCGTGGAGTTGAAGTATCTCACGTGGAAGGTAGTCATGCTGTTGGCCTTGGCCTCAGCTAGGCGTGTGTCAGAATTGGCGGCTTTGTCCTGTACAAGCCCATATCTGATTTTCCATATGGACAGGGCAGAATTGAGGACACGTCCCCAATTTCTCCCAAAAGGTGGTATCAGCGTTTCATTTGAACCAACCTATTGTGGTGCCTGCGGCTACTCGGGACTTGGAGGATTCCAAGTTGCTGGACGTAGTCCGGGCCCTGAAAATCTATGTTTCCAGGACGGCTAGAGTCAGGAAAACTGACTCGCTGTTTATCCTGCATGCACCCAACAAGCTGGGTGCTCCTGCTTCAAAGCAGGCTATTGCTCGCTGGATCTGTAGCACGATTCAACTTGCACATTCTGCGGCTGGACTGCCGCATCCTAAATCAGTAAAAGCCCATTCCACGAGGAAGGTGGGCTCTTCTTGGGCGGCTGCCCGAGGGGTCTCGGCTTTACAACTTTGCCGAGCTGCTACTTGGTCGGGATAAAACACCTTTGCAAAATTCTACAAGTTTGATACCCTGGCTGAGGAGGACCTTGAGTTTGCTCATTCGGTGCTGCAGAGTCAAACGCACTCTCCCACCCGTTTGGGAGCTTTGGTATAATCCCCATGGTCCTTACGGAGTACCCAGCATCCACTAGGACGTCAGAGAAAATAAGAATTTACTCACCGGTAATTCTATTTCTCGTAGTCCGTAGTGGATGCTGGGAGCCCGTCCCAAGTGCGGACTTTCTGCAATACATGTATATAGTTATTGCTTAACTATAGGGTTATTGTTATGAGCCATCTGTTGAATGAGGCTCAGTTGTTGTTCATACTGTTAACTGGGTATAGTTATCACAAGTTGTACGGTGTGATTGGTGTGGCTGGTATGAGTCTTACCCTGGATTCCAAATCCTTTCCTAGTAATGTCAGCTCTTCCGGGCACAGTTTCCCTAACTGAGGTCTGGAGGAGGGGCATAGAGGGAGGAGCCAGTGCACACCAGATATAGTACCTAATCTTTCTTTTAAGAGTGCCCAGTCTCCTGCGGAGCCCGTCTATTCCCCATGGTCCTTACGGAGTACCCAGCATCCACTACGGACTACGAGAAATAGAATTACCGGTGAGTAAATTCTTATTTTTCCTGTACACCATTGAGATTATAGATGTACATAGGATCAAGATTGGGAAACATGATAATATTGTGTCCATGCACACTATAACATAGTTACTCAATAACACCTACATGTGTAGCCAGCATTCCTAACCTTTTACAGAACAAGTGCAGTGATAGTGTAATAGCACCCCTGTGAGCAGGGGCGGATTGGCCCACCAGGACACCATGACAGATTCCGATGGGCCGGTCCCACACCCCCCTCAGCCAGGCCGATTCATACTCAGGCTGGGCTGGCTCTCACTGCTTCCAGTACTTGCAGTTCATTGGAACGCAATACGGAAGTTAGGCTAGAAAGGACTTCCAGGTGCCGCTAGCCATGAAAAGTGGTGAAGTTGTTCTACCAATGGGGGGCACTGGAGAAAGTTAACCAGCCAAGCAACATCCTCTCCCTGACCCCGGCCAAAGGTCTCTTCAATGAGCCTGGCGGGGGAGCAGCAGCATGGCGATGGTCGGAGCCGGGTTCACTATACTCACAGAGAGGTTATTTTTAATTACATTATTTGCATTATCATGTTGGTGTAAGGGCCAGGGCGTCCCCAGTCACAGTGTATGGTTTGGGGACTGGACAGGAGAAGGACGTATTTTGTTCTCAGGATGCCAGCTGATCAGGCAGCACTCACAGCCAGCCCTGGGACAATTTCTAATGCAAAGTCCTTCAGCCCTATAGCTGCTCAATGTCTGTCCATGATGATGGGACTATTTATGTAATGCAGTGGCTACGTATGTAATGCAGTGACTACGTATGTAATGCAGTGACTATGTATGTAATGTAGTGACTATCTATGTAATAAAGTGGCTACGTATGTAATGTGGTGGCTACGTATGTAATGTGGTGGCTACGTATGTAATGTGGTGCTATTTGTATAATGTGGTGTTATACGTGTAATGTGGTGCTATACGTGTAATGTGGTGGTACTCGTTATGTGGTGCTATTTGTGTAGTGTGATGCTATACATGTAATGCAGTGCTATACGTGTTATGTGGTGACTATGTATATAATGTGGTGGCTATGTAAGTAATCAGCGGTGGATTGGCCAAATGGACAGAATCTGATGCACTGGTCCCCTGTGTATGTGTTTCACTACAAGTGTGTTCTCCCTTCCTGTACTGTGTTGTATGTAGTATGTGCTCACCATCCTTGTACTTTGAAACATATAAGGTTAAAAAAAGGGGATTGTAGAATGAAAAATCAATAAAATCAGAAGTAGATTAAAGGCATGACAGCGGTGTCAGTAGACATTGAAAGTGGGCATATCAGTCCTTGTATATTCAGACATACGGATGTCCATCAGGGAAGGGCATTGTAGCAGCATATGCATAAAGTTGTAAAGCAAAGGAGGCCCCAACTGTGTCTGTTTCAGAATCAAGACCTCTGAGGAGTGACCCCGCCCTCTTGACAGACCCCTCCTCCTCAGACTCCGCCCCCATTAGGGCTGCTTCCATAAATTTCCTGGGCTGGTGTTCGATCCTAATCCGCCCCTGCCTGTGAGGGTGTAGAGTTGTACCTGTTTTCCCCAGAGGATGCTTGCTGGTTCAGGACCTCTCACAGCTCCTTCCGCAGGAACCTGTGGCAGAAGGATGAACAAGACCCCAAGTGACGCACGCCACACATAAAAGGGAACACAAAGTGATGGAGAAAATGATTTATTAACCACGAAATGACTGGTCACCGCTGTAAACTAAACTTTGGTTAGCGTCCAGTGCATAGCTCAAATAACAGCACAGCATTAATCGCTGTCACAAATGCATCAAAATGCATAAATCACACTATCAGACATTTGCATGAGACACGTATAATATCAGGCATTGATCATCACAACTGAATAATTGCAGGCAAGCAATATCTTGTCACTGAACGGACAACGTACCTACACTGTCCACTGAGTGGCGCTGTGTTGCTTAAGTTCAGTCCATACTGGTAATTAACTGTTCCCTATACTCTTGTCCTACAGGCGGCGCTGTAAATTGTATCTGAACGGTGCACAGTATTTGTAATCCAACGGGTGCTGTAAAGCAAATACTTTCTAGCTGTATCATAAGCTTCCAATAGGGGATGCTGAGGAGCATGTAGTTGCACTGTATTATAGCAAGGAGCTTCCAATACAGGATGCTGTGTAGCATGTAGTTGCACTGTATTATAGCAAGGAGTTTCAAGTAGAGGATGCTGTGGAGCATGTAGTTGCACTGTGTTATAGCAAATAACTTCCAATAGAGGGTGCTGTAGAGCAGGTACTTCTAGCACAGTGTATGCTTCCAATAGGGGGCACTGTGTAACATATGGATGAGTGCACTGTACTGGCGGTAACCTTCCAATAGAGGGTGCAGTTAGTAAAACTGATTTCAGCATATAGTGGGACACAGAGCAAATAACACAATCCTGGCACATTTAGTGCTGCAGTTCCAGAAGGAAAGGGATAAATAGCACTGTCCGTGTTTTCCTTGCAATTAAAGTGGTAAAGGGAAACAGGGAGTTCACACAACCCTATCCCTTAAGGCTTTCTGGTAAAGTGGCTGGCAGGCCCAAATAAATCACACGTGTTCGTCTCCTTGTAAATAGAGTCATGCTGTGATCTGTCCTATGAGGGGCTGTGACTTGGAAAGTTGGCAGGGTGGTCACTGTTGGCCTGGGTGCCCATAGGTGGGGGCTGTCTGGGGTGAGGTAGAGTACCTGTACTGTCTCCTGCCAGTCACTTCTCCTCACTGCTGGTTTACTGCATTTTGCCACCATCAATCAAACTTCTCTCTAACAGGGCTCACTCTCCTCACTCTGTACCTCTCCTTCCTGCCTCTCCCCACACTCGACGACAGCCAATCAGAGCCCTCCCAGCTTCCCACTCTGCCAGGGTCCTAGTGCAGTAAACCAGCAGTGAGGAGAAGTGACTGGCAGGAGACAGTACAGGTACTCTATAAAATATATAATCTTATGGTTTGCTCTTATATAAGGACATTTTATTTACATTTAGTGTACTGTAATGTCTTATAAAATATCTACCACTCGGACACGATGTGACTAATGCTGGATATACACTAGGATGACCGCATGACAAGTCTGTATGCCCTTACCAATCACCAATCGACGGCCTGATGTTTAGTGATGAGCGGGTTCGGTTTCCGAGAAACCGAACCCCCCCGAACATCACCCTTTTTACACAAGTCCGATCCATACTCGGATTCTCCCGTATGGCTCGGTTAACCCGAGCGCGCCCGAACGTCATCATCCTGCTGTCGGATTCTCGCGAGATTCGGATTCTATATAAGCAGCCGCTCGTCGCCGCCATTTTCACACGTGCATTGAGATTGATAGGGAGAGGACGTGGCTGGCGTCCTCTCCGTACTACTACTAATACGAGACAGTTGGTTGATCTGATTGCTTGTTTTATTTTACTATAATTGTGGGGAGGATTGGGGAGCAGCTGTTAGGAGGAGTACAGTACAGTGCAGAGTTTTGCTGATAAGTGAGTATTGACCACCAGTTTTTTATCCGTTCTCTGCCTGAAAAAAACGCTCCATACCATATCTGTGCTCAGTGTGCTGCATGATATATCTGTGCTGAGTGCTCACACTGCTTAATTGTGGGGACTGGGGAGCAGCTATAGCAGGAGTACAGTGCACAGTTTTGCTGACAGTGACCACCAGTATACGTTTGTCTGCCTGAAAAACACTCCTGTGGTGGCTTTTTTTTTATACTAGTTTAGCAGTTTGCTGACAGTGTCCACCAGGTCCATTATACTGTATAGAGCAGTACGGTAGGCCACTGCTGTACCTACCTCTGTGTCGTCACTCGTCATCCATTAATAATAATAAGTATACTATCCATCCATCTACATTGTATACCTTACCTGTGGTGGCTTTTTTTTTATACTAGTTTAGCAGTTTGCTGGCAGTGTCCACCAGGTCCATTATACTGTATATAGCAGTACGGTAGGCCACTGCTGTACCTACCTCTGTGTCGTCACTCGTCATCCATTAATAAGTATACTATCCATCCATCTACATTGTATACCTGTGGTGGCTTTTTTTTTATACTAGTTTAGCAGTTTGCTGACAGTGTCCACCAGGTCCATTTATTATACTGTATATAGCAGTACGGTAGGTCACTGCTGTACCTACCTCTGTGTCGTCACTCGTCATCCATTAATAAGTATACTATCCATCCATCTACATTGCATACCTGTGGTGGCTTTTTTTTTATACTAGTTTAACAGTTTGCTGACAGTGTCCACCAGGTCCATTTATTATACTGCATATAGCAGTACGGTAGGCCACTGCTGTACATACCTCTGTGTCGTCACTCGTCATCCATTAATAAGTATACTATCCATCCATCTACATTGTATACCTGTGGTGGCTTTTTTTTTAATAGTAGTTTAGCAGTTTGCTGACAGTGTCCACCAGGTCCATTATACTGTATATAGCAGTACGGTAGGCCACTGCTGTACTTACCTCTGTGTCGTCACTCGTCATCCATTAATAATAATAAGTATACTATCCATCCATCTACATTGTATACCTGTGGTGGCTTTTTTTTTATACTAGTTTAGCAGTTTGCTGGTAGTGTCCACCAGGTCCATTATACTGTATATAGCAGTACGGTAGGCCACTGCTGTACCTACCTCTGTGTCGTCACTCGTCATCCATTAATAAGTATACTATCCATCCATCTACATTGTATACCTGTGGTGGCTTTTTTTTTTATACTAGTTTAGCAGTTTGCTGACAGTGTCCACCAGGTCCATTATACTGTATATAGCAGTACGGTAGGCCACTGCTGTACCTACCTCTGTGTCGTCACTCGTCATCCATTAATAATAATAAGTATACTATCCATCCATCTACATTGTATACCTGTGGTGGCTTTTTTTTTTATACTAGTTTAGCAGTTTGCTGGCTGTGTCCACCAGGTCCATTATACTGTATATAGCAGTACGGTAGGCCACTGCTGTACCTACCTCTGTGTCGTCACTCGTCATCCATTAATAAGTATACTATCCATCCATCTACATTGTATACCTGTGGTGGCTTTTTTTTTATACTAGTTTAGCAGTTTGCAGACAGTGTCCACCAGGTCCATTTATTATACTGTATATAGCAGTACGGTAGGCCACTGCTGTACCTACCTCTGTGTCGTCACTCGTCATCCATTAATAAGTATACTATCCATCCATCTACATTGTATACCTGTGGTGGCTTTTTTTATACTAGTTTAGCAGTTTGCTGACAGTGTCCACCAGGTGCATTTATTATACTGTATATAGCAGTACGGTAGGCCACTGCTGTACCTACCTCTGTGTCATCACTCGTCATCCATTAATAAGTATACT
The DNA here is from genome assembly GCF_028390025.1 of Pseudophryne corroboree. Taxonomy (NCBI): domain Eukaryota; kingdom Metazoa; phylum Chordata; class Amphibia; order Anura; family Myobatrachidae; genus Pseudophryne; species Pseudophryne corroboree. The sequence goes on from NC_086447.1 coordinate 757,232,532, forward strand.
ATCCATCCATCTACATTGTATACCTGTGGTGGCTTTTCTTTTATACTAGTTTAGCAGTTTGCTGACAGTGTCCACCAGGTCCATTATACTGTATATAGCAGTACGGTAGGCCACTGCTGTACCTACCTCTGTGTCGTCACTCGTCATCCATTAAGTATACTATCCATCCATCTACATTGCATACCTGTGGTGCCTTTTAGTTGTGCGCATTAAAATATGGAGAACAAAAATGTGGAGGTTAAAAAAATAGGGAAAGATCAAGATCCACTTCCACCTCGTGCTGAAGCTGCTGCCACTAGTCATGGCAGAGACGATGAAATGCCATCAACGTCGTCTGCCAAGGCCGATGCCCAATGTCATAGTACAGAGCATGTAAAATCCAAAACACAAAAGATCTGAGGCCCTGGCCTATGTTCATGGCTAGTGGTTCAGCTTCACATGAGGATGGAAGCACTCATCCTCTCGCTAGAAAAAAGAAAAGACTTAAGCTGGCAAAAGCACAGCAAAGAACTGTGCATTCTTCGAAATCACAAATCCCCAAGGAGAGTCCAATTGTGTCGGTTGTGATGCCTGACCTTCCCAACACTGGACGGGAAGAGCTTGCGCCTTCCACCATTTGCACGCCCCCTGCAAGTGCTGGAAGGAGCACCCGCAGTCCAGTTCCTGATAGTCAAATTGAAGATGTCAGTGTTGAAGTATACCAGGATGAGGATATGGGTGTTGCTGGCGCTGGGAAGGAAATTGACAAGGAGGATTCTGATGGTGAGGTGGTTTGTTTAAGTCAGGCACCCGGGGAGACACCTGTTGTCCGTGGGAGGAATATGGCCATTGGAATATGGCCAAAATACAAAAAAAAATCAGCTCTTCGGTGTGGAATTATTTCAACACAAATGCGGACAACAGGTGTCAAGCCGTGTGTTGCCTTTGTCAAGCTGTAATAAGTAGGGGTAAGGACGTTAACCACCTCGGAACATCCTCCCTTATACGTCACCTGCAGCGCATTCATCATAAGTCAGTGACAAGTTCAAAAACTTTGGGCGACAGCGGAAGCAGTCCACTGACTAGTAAATCCCTTCCTCTTGTAACCAAGCTCCTGCAAACCACACCACCAACTCCCTCAGTGTCAATTTCCTCCTTACCCAGGAAAGCCAATAGTCCTGCAGGCCATGTCATTGGCAAGTCTGACGAGATCTCTCCTGCCTGGGATTCCTCCGATGCATCCTTGAGTGTAACGCCTACTGCTGCTGGCGCTGCTGTTGTTGCTGCTGGGAGTTGATCGTCATCCCAGAGGGGAAGTCGGAAGACCACTTGTACTACTTCCAGTAAGCAATTGACTGTACAACAGTCCTTTGCGAGGAAGATGAAATATCACAGCAGTCATCCTGCTGCAAAGCGGATAACTGAGGCCTTGGCAGCCTGGGCGGTGAGAAACGTGGTTCCGGTATCCATCGTTAATTCAGAGCCAACTATAGACTTGATTGAGGTACTGTGTCCCCGGTACCAAATACCATCTAGGTTCCATTTCTCTGGGCAGGCGATACCGAAAATGTACACAGACCTCAGAAAAAGACTCACCAGTGTCCTAAAAAATGCAGTTGTACCCAATGTCCACTTAACCACGGACATGTGGACAAGTGGAGCAGGGCAGACTCAGGACTATATGACTGTGACAGCCCACTGGGTAGATGTATTGCCTCCCCCTGCAAGAACAGCAGCGGCGGCACCAGTAGCAGCATCTCGCAAACGCCAACTCGTTCCTAGGCAGGCTACGCTTTGTATCACCGCTTTCCAGAATACGCACACAGCTGAAAACCTCTTACGGCAACTGAGGAAGATCATCGCAGAATGGCTTACCCCAATTGGACTCTCCTGGGGATTTGTGACATCGGACAACGCCAGCAATATTGTGCGTGCATTACATCTGGGCAAATTCCAGCACGTCCCATGTTTTGCACATATCTTGAATTTGGTGGTGCAGAATTATTTAAAAAACGACAGGGGCGTGCAAGAGATGCTGTCGGTGGCCCGAAGAATTGCGGGCCACTTTCGGCATTCACGCACCGCGTACAGAAGACTGGAGCACCACCAAAAATACCTGAACCTGCCCTGCCATCATCTGAAGCAAGAGGTGGTAACGAGGTGGAATTCAACCCTCTATATGCTTCAGAGGATGGAGGAGCAGCAAAAGGCCATTCAAGCCTATACATCTGGCCACGATATAGGCAAAGGAGGTGGAATCCACCAGTCTCAAGCGCAGTGGAGAATGATTTCAACGTTGTGCAAGGTTCTGCAACCCTTTGAACTTGCCACACGTAAAGTCAGTTCAGACACTGCCAGCCTGAGTCAGGTCATTCCCCTCATCAGGCTTTTGCAGAAGAAGCTGGAGAGATTGAAGGAGGAGCTAAAACAGAGCGATTCCGCTAGGCATGTGGGACTTGTGGATGGAGCCCTTCATTCGCTTAACCAGGATTCACGGGTGGTCAATCTGTTGAAATCAGAGCACTACATTTTGGCCACCGTGCTCGATCCTATATTTAAAACCTACGTTGTATCTCTCTTTCCGGCAGACACAAGTCTGCAGGGGTTCAAAGACCTGCTGGTGAGAAAATTGTCAAGTCAAGCGGAACGTGACCCGTCAACAGCTGCTCCTTCACATTCTACCGCAACTGGGGGTGCGAGGAAAAGGCTAAGAATTCCGAGCCCACCCGCTGGCGGTGATGCAGGGCAGTCTGGAGCGAGTGCTGACATCTGGTCCGGACTGAAGGACCTGCCAACGATTACTGACATGTCGTCTACTGTCACTGCATATGATTCTCTCACCATTGAAAGAATGGTGGAGGGTTATATGAGTGACCGCATCCAAGTAGGCACGTCAGACAGTCCGTACGTATACTGGCAGGAAAAAGAGGCAATTTGGAGGCCCTTGCAGAAACTGGCTTTATTCTACCTAAGTTGCCCTCCCTCCAGTGTGTACTCCGAAAGAGTGTTTAGTGCAGCCGCTCACCTTGTCAGCAATCGGCGTACGAGGTTACTTCCAGAAAATGTGGAGAAGATGATGTTCATTAAAATTAATTATAATCAATTCCTCCGTGGAGACATTCACCAGCAGCAATTGCCTCCAGAAAGTACACGGGGACCTGAGATGGTGGATTCCAGTGGGGACGAATTATTAATCCGTGAGGAGGGGGATGTACACAGTGAAAGGGGTGATGAATCGGACGATGATGATGAGGTGGACATCTTGCCTCTATAGAGCCAGTTTGTGCAAGGAGAGATTGATTGCTTCTTTTTTGGTGGGAGCCCAAACCAACCAGTCATTTCAGTCACAGTCATGTGGCAGACCCTGTCGCTGAAATGATGGGTTCGTTAAAGTGTGCATGTCCTGTTTATATAACATAAGGGTGGGTGGGAGGGCCCAAGGACAATTCCATCTTGCACCTCTTTTTTCTTTCATTTTTCTTTGCATCATGTGCTGTTTGGGGAGTATTTTTTTGAAGGGCCATCCTGCCTGACACTGCACTGTCACTCCTAGATGGGCCAGGTGTTTGTGTCGGCCACTTGGGTCGCTGAGCTTAGTCACACAGCTACCTCATTGCGCCTCTTTTTTTCTTTGCATCATGTGCTGTTTGGGGAGTATTTTTTTTGAAGGGCCATCCTGCCTGACACTGCAGTGCCACTCCTAGATGGGCCAGGTGTTTGTGTCGGCCACTTGGGTCGCTGAGCTTAGTCACACAGCTACTTCATTGCGCCTCTTTTTTTCTTTGCATCATGTGCTGTTTGGGGACTATTTTTTTCAAGTGCCATCCTGTCTGACACTGCAGTGCCACTCCTAGATGGGCCAGGTGTTTGTGTCGGCCACTAGGGTCGCTTAGCTTAGTCACACAGCTACCTCATTGCGCCTCTTTTTTTCTTTGCATCATGTGCTGTTTGGGGAGTATTTTTTTGAAGGGCCATCCTGCCTGACACTGCAGTGTCACTCCTAGATGGGCCAGGTGTTTGTGTCGGCAACTTGGGTCGCTTAGCTTAGTCACACAGCTACCTCATTGCGCCTCTTTTTTTCTTTGCATCATGTGCTTTTTGGGGACTATTTTTTTCAAGTGCCATCCTGTCTGACACTGCAGTGCCACTCCTAGATGGGCCAGGTGTTTGTGTCGGCCACTAGGGTCGCTTAGCTTAGTCACACAGCCACCTCATTGCGCCTCTTTTTTTCTTTGCATCATGTGCTGTTTGGGGACAATTTTTTTCAAGTGCCATCCTGTCTGACACTGCAGTGCCACTCGTAGATGGGCCAGGTGTTTGTGCCGGCCACTAGGGTCGCTTAGCTTAGTCACACAGCTACCTTATTGCGCCTCTTTTTTTCTTTGCATCATGTGCTGTTTGGCGACTATTTTTTTCAAGTGCCATCCTGCCTGACACTGCAGTGCCACTCCTAGATGGGCCAGGTGTTTGTGTCGGCCACTAGGGTCGCTTAGCTTAGTCACACAGCTACCTCATTGCGCCTCTTTTTTTCTTTGCATCATGTGCTGTTTGGGGACTATTTTTTTCAAGTGCCATCCTGTCTGACACTGCAGTGCCACTCCTAGATGGGCCAGGTGTTTGTGTCGGCCACTAGGGTCGCTTAGCTTAGTCACACAGCTACCTCATTGCGCCTCTTTTTTTCTTTGCATCATGTGCTGTTTGGGGAGGGGTTTTTTTCAAGTGCCGTCCTGCCTGACACTGCAGTGCCACTCCTAGATGGGCCAGGTGTTTGTGTCGGCCACTAGGGTCGCTTAGCTTAGTCACACAGCTACCTCATTGCGCCTCTTTTTTTCTTTGCATCATGTGCTGTTTGGGGACTATTTTTTTGAAGTGCCATCCTGTCTGACACTGCAGTGCCACTCCTAGATGGGCCAGGTGTTTGTGTCGGCCACTTGTGTCGCTTAGCTTAGCCATCCAGCGACCTCGGTGCAAATTTTAGGACTAAAAATAATATTGTGAGGTGTTCAGAATAGACTGGAAATGAGTGGAAATTATGGTTATTGAGGTTAATAATTCTATGGGATCAAAATGACCCCCAAATTCTATGATTTAAGCTGTTTTTTAGTGTTTTTTGAAAAAAACACCCGAATCCAAAACACACCTGAATCCGACAAAAAATTTCCGGTGAGGTTTTGCCAAAACGCGTCCGAACCCAAAACACGGCCGCGGAACCGAACCCAAAACCAAAACACAAAACCCGAAAAATTTCCGGTGCACATCACTACTGATGTTACATGTGCCAGCCCAGTTGTGATGTCAGTCACCAGCAGCCTCTGCAGCAAGTGTATGGGTGGTCAGCTGACCGCCCGCACATATAGCACAATGCACTGATATACACTGCTCAAAAAAATAAAGGGAACACTAAAATAACACACCCTAGATCTGATGTACCGTCTCCTGATGTACTGGCATGTCTCCTGGTAGCGCCTCCATGCTCTGGACACTACGCTGACAGACACAGCAAACCTTCTTGCCACAGCTCGCATTGATGTGCCATCCTGGATGAGCTGCACTACCTGAGCCACTTGTGTGGGTTGTAGGGAGGTCATACAGGCACGTGGAGGCCACGCACACTACTGAGCCTCACTTTGACTTGTTTTAAGGACATTACATCAAAGTTGGATCAGCCTGTAGTGTGTTTTTCCACTTTAATTTTGAGGGTGACTCCAAATCCAGACCTCCATGGGTTAATAAATTTGATTTCCATTGATAATTGTGTGTGATTTTGTTGTCAGCACATTCAACTATGTAAAGAACAAAGTTTTTAATAAGAATGTTTAATTCATTCAGATCTAGGATGTGTTATTTTAGTGTTCCCTTTATTTTTTTGAGCAGTGTATATGTGCAGCTATACCTGCTATTGGCTGTGCTGCAGGGCCGACGCTATATTTCTGTAAACAACATCGTTCACAGATGTATAACTGGTACACATCCCCCCGAAGCACACACGATATATCAGCCAGTATGTACCCAGCTTAAAATTTGCAGTTTATTGTGTTACTTTAAACAAATGTCAAATTATTTGTGCAAACATGACCATGACACAGACAAGAATCTGTACTGAAAATATAGCAAATGAATTGCAGTAAAGAATTAAGACCTACTGTAGATTTTGGTACAGGTTGAGTCTGCCATATCCACAATTCCCGTGAATGGGTGGGTAGGGGCCCCGATGCATTACATTGCCCAGGGGACTACACTGCTGCTCAGAAATCCCTGTACCTGGGGCAAGCTCTGTTCCCTCCCATTCCTTCATCCTCATCCTCTGCAATGTTACCCTCTTTTCCCAATGTGGTGCGGTCAGATAGAGAATCATCTCTATCTGAAGACCAGGAGAGACGCCATTACAAATTGTGGCAAAGACACTAATAATGATGAAAATGCAAAGCGATCTTTAATAAATAAGGTGGTATCAAGCATAGCAATACAGCAGATGGAATGGCTTTATATATACAGTAAATTCTCATTAAAGCAGGTGGTTTAGCTTTATATATACAGCATTGAGTTGATTACAGCTGGTAGAATGTAAAGAATGACAGTAAGACCTGCTTATCGGAATGTAGCCAAATATTCATTATGTCTGATTGAGGTCATTGTAAGAAAATTTGGTTACATTCTGATAAGCAGTTCTGTAGACTGCTGAGATGTATAGATAGCCTGTATATATCTTAGGGTTACAGCAGGTGGAATGGCTGTATACCAAAATACAAGTAAAATAGCTTCATTTGCAAACACCATTAGCATCTGTATGCTCTCTGGTCAGAAGCGGTACTACAGCTCAGCCTGCCCCCTGCATGCCCATGCTCTAGAAGGGGCAGACCAGCTAACTACACATCTAACTTTATGTTGTTGTAGTGCTTCTGCTGGTAGAACACATGGTACAAGGCCTCCAGGTGGCAGAGGGGGTAGCTAATAAGTACTACTACTGAGAACTATACTCGGCAAGTATATCATTCATTTAAGCCGCTCATAACTTTATTGTGATTACATAAACCTTTTACTTAAGCTAGCTTATCACTAAATAAAACCACACCACACACTGAAATAAAGACACGGACACAGTAGCTGGAGTTAAAGGTCAGACGATGTTTATTAATCGCTGACCAACTCTTTAAACTAATAATTGAGGCCGAATTAGAATTGAATTGAATATATATTAACTTTAGTTTGGAGGATGGCAAACAGAAAACCGCTGCCAAACACCAGCACCCGTCACCTAGATGACAAACCACCAAACCAAGGAGGGGAGTACACATACCCCGCCTCCTTCCCGCATAACCCGCATTGTGCTGGCCTTACCCCTCTTTCTCTGGCAAACGTTCGGTTCCCGCAGGGGAACGTCTAAATGTCCAACCGCAAGAAAAGGACACACCTGCCGTCCATTTAAAGAGGGAGCCCCACAATGACCACTTATGCCTGTGTGACAGCTGGTTGGCAGCGATTTCCCGCCAATCTGGCTTTCAATAGCCCACAGCAAGAACAAAAAACGTAGACGCATTCTGGGAGGGCGGGCGGGCATAAACTGAAAGGCAAGAGGGAGTCTAGCAAGATGGCCACCCCCTATATACTAACCTAAGACCCTCCTCTTCATCCTGATGCACAACCCCTTAAACCAATAGGAAAAAAACAACCGGGAAAACTGATCTGCCTAGCAACTGCTTAGTCATTTAACAACCAATCACAAAAAGTTGATCGCTTATATGGCCTCAGGCTTATGCAGCCTTCAGCTTATCTAAGCCGCTCATAACTTTATTGTGATTACATAAACCTTTTACTTAAGCTAGCTTATCACTAAATAAAACCACACCACACACTGAAATAAAGACACGGACACAGTAGCTGGAGTTAAAGGTCAGACGATGTTTATTAATCGCTGACCAACTCTTTAAACTAATAATTGAGGCCGAATTAGAATTGAATTGAATATATATTAACTTTAGTTTGGAGGATGGCAAACAGAAAACCGCTGCCAAACACCAGCACCCGTCACCTAGATGACAAACCACCAAACCAAGGAGGGGAGTACACATACCCCGCCTCCTTCCCGCATAACCCGCATTGTGCTGGCCTTACCCCTCTTTCTCTGGCAAACGTTCGGTTCCCGCAGGGGAACGTCTAAATGTCCAACCGCAAGAAAAGGACACACCTGCCGTCCATTTAAAGAGGGAGCCCCACAATGACCACTTATGCCTGTGTGACAGCTGGTTGGCAGCGATTTCCCGCCACCAAGGTTTTCCAAACCGCCACCGCCATCCGCAAACAGAACCTTAACCAACCAGAAACTAACTAGCTCTAACGAAAAAGACCGAAAATATCTTCCAGAAAAAACTGCACTCCTTCCGGAGAAAGGTGAACCCCATCGTCTCTATAGAACTGCCTGTTCCGCAGCACCAGCAGAGGATGCTTAATTGCCACTCCGCCTATGGCCTTGACAAACAGAGACACCGTCGAGTTCACCTTTTTGCGTGCTTTCTCCAGCGCCGAGAAACGCACCGCACCACGCCAATGGAAACGGGGCACCATTTCCGACCAGACAATGCATACCCCAGGCCAGTGACAACGTATCGCCACCACATCCGCCTTTATAGACAAAATCAAGTCTATGCCTTTAACTCGGCCCAGATCATTACCACCCAGATGAATGATAATACAACTGGGGCGACCCCAGCGGCGCTCCCTAGAAAAAAGGACGCGCAACAAATCACCCCATAACATGCCCCTAACACCTAACCATCTAAATTGCCGGGACCCAAAAATCTCAGTCGCCCTAGATGCCATGGGATGTTTCTCCGCCCAAAAAACATATGAATGACCAACCATCCATATGTGGTCTCCAAAATTGCTGACAGCTGTAAAAGAAAATATCCTAATGTCAGATTATGCACATAATCTGTAACTTAAACACAACGTAACCAATAAAACCCAAGTGAAGGAGAAAACTCAAAAAACCTCCCGTGGACCTTGGTAGAACAGCCAATTGAAATTAGGCCCCCTCGGAGGAAAAATTTTAAAAATTCGCTTCACACCCTCGATTCCTGAACGGTAAGCGTTCAAAAACCGACGAGTAAACACGTTTTTGGGTTAGCGCAACAGGCGCACTTATAACTTATCTATACGGACATAGGACTTATAGGAGGCCGACTTCCAGCGACCCAACTCCCGAATAGCCGCTGGTGATGAACCAGCGGCCGCCGCATGGGTAGCCGCCCCAATCCGAAAGGAATGAGTACCGAAGTCCGCCTCCTGCAAGCCCAACGCCGTCAAATATTTCTTGAACACCGATGAGAACTGAAACTTTGTCAGAGGGTCCAACTGCGCGTGCACCAGCAACTGGTTGCCCCCCGGAGGTCTTAACCGCACATACTCTTGCGTCAACCGCAGCGGGCAAACGCCCATACCTCCCTGAGCCTCCAAGGACAACCAGCGACCCCGACCTGTTTGATCTGTCTTGGACCGCACAATCCTACAGAGCAACAGGCCCTCCTGCAAGCGCACATTCTCGTAGAGCAGACCCGATTCCCGGGATGCCTTGCTGCTCGCCACTAGCTCGCTCACCCGAAAAGCCCCGAAAAAGGCAAGGGCATACGCGCTACTAAACAATGCCACCTCAAATTCCGAGGACGCAATCCGAGGTAGCACACGCAGCAATTCCGCTAGCAGCTGCAACGTTATAGGCCTACGTGAATCCGCAGGCGCCGGGTGCAACCTAGCCCAACCTTTCAGCGCTCTGGAAAGGACAAACGACCCCGTGGGGTCCGTTGTCCCGTGGAGTCGCGAGTGAAAGGCGATGCCCGCAAGGGCAGTAGCCATGGCCGCTTTTGACCTACCGTTTTGGTAATGCTCCCAAACAAAGGTCAACAGGGCGTCGGCCGAGGACTCACCTGCTACCCCGTACCTACTCTGAAAGGCTGACCAATCCCGCCATGCAGCATCATACGCTCGTAGCGTAGAGGGAGCCAGTGCACACCTGGCCAACGCCGTTAGACCGCTTCGACCATCTGCCAGACAGAAGGTGGGCACTGTAACCCCTCTGCCTCCGCTCCCGGAACCAACGTCCTGAATTTGTCAAACTGGAACCGGGACAATGCATCCGCAATTCCATTGTCAACTCCAGGTACGTGGCGAGCCCTAAAATTAATATTGCGCTGCAAACAAACCAACACTAAATGCCTTAGCAATCGCAGCGCCTGCGGAGATGAGGAACGCTGGTTATTAATCGCATGCACTACCCCTAAGTTGTCGCAAAGAAACAAAATGTCCCTATTTGCGAACCGTCCGGCCCATAACTCAAGCGCCACTAAGATCGGGAACAATTCCAGCAGAAGCAGGTTCTTGGTAAACCCACGCGTTACCCAAGATGCCGGCCAGGCCGCAGCGCACCATGAGCCAGCGAAGAACGCGCCGAAACCTCGACTGCCTGAAGCATCCGTGAACAACTGCAGCTGCTTACTGGAACAACAAGGAGCGGGCCACAACACTTCCCTGTTGAAGGACACCAGGAACGAGACCCAAATCCGCAAATCATCCTTGATCTCGCGGGAAAGGTACACGGAGTGATTCTGTCGAACCGTCCCCGCGGTGGCCCGCTCAAGTTTGCGACAGAAAATCCTACCCATGGGGATAATCCGACACGCAAAATTGAGAGAACCAAGCAAGGACTGCACCTGTTTAAGCCGAACCCTGCGTTTTCCTAAACAGTCTGTAATCAAACCCAATAGTTTCCGCACCTTATCCTCGGGCAAGCGACAGCACCCCCCTACCGTGTCAATCTCGATACCTAAATAGCTAAGACAAGTGCAAGGACCCTCGCACTTATCCTGCGCAACCGGTACCCCTAAAGCGCAGAATAACGACCTGGCCACCGAGAGAATGTCCCCACAGACCGAACTGTCTCCGGGGCCTACAAAAAGAAAGTCATCCAGGTAGTGAGCCACCCCCATCTGCCCGGAGGCGGTCTGGACGCACCAGTGCAAAAACGTGCTAAAGCACTCAAAGTAGGCGCAGGAGACAGAGCAACCCATGGGGAGACACCGATCGACGTAGAATTCGCCCCCTATTTTGAAACCCAGAAACCGCAGGGAATCTGGGTGTAGCGGGAGTAGCCGAAAGGCCGACTCCACGTCCAATTTTGCCAACAGACTCCCCGGACCACAATCCCGCACTAATCGCAGCGCGTCGTCAAACGACTGATATCGAACTCTGCATTGGGCTTCCGGGATAGCGTCGTTGACCGACAGCCCCGGCGGGTGCGACAAGTGCTGTATCAAACGAAACTTACCTATGGCCTTCTTGGGCACTACCCCTACTGGGGAAATGCACAAGGAGGGCAACGGGGAAAGGGCGTAGGGCCCAGCCATGCCCAATCTCCCCGTCAACCTTCCGCCGGACTTCCTGTGGGAATTCCCGAGCCGATCTCAAATTCTGGCGTGCAACCACATACACCGAATCCGGGATTGGCAAACGAAAACCGTGCTGAAAGCCCTGCAAGAGAAACGATGCCGCCGACTCATCGGGGTACAAGGTAAGCCAGCGCTGCAACTCGGGAACTATAATCGGGGAGAAGGCCTTACTTGCCAATTCCACCGGCCTCGGTGGAAGCGGCAGGCTTACCGCCTGTCGCCGCGGTGCATTCCTTGGCCGGGTGACTGGCTCCGCACAACCTGCATGAGTGGCGAAAACGACAGCCCGTTCCTTTGCCGCATTTGCCGTCGTTGTAGGCAAAGCACTTGCCTTTTTCCCGTCAATCGAGAAGCCACCGCCCCGGCCGCCCCGGGCTTCTTGGCCGTGACGTCCGGGGTGGGTTTGACCTGCTGCGTGACCTCCAACCACACCTCAACATCCTTAAAACCCGCGGGCAGGGTGGGGTTGCCATCCTGATTGCGACGAAACTTCTCGTCGTAATCCCGCCACGCGGAACCCTTGGATTTTAAGTACATATCGTGTACTAAAAACAAATATTTCACCAAGTTGGCATACTCCGCGGGACGCGATTCCGTGTAGCAAGCCATGAACACCAAAAACCCACACAGCCACTGGTGAAAATTGCGAAACGCATTTTCCCCAATACCACCCGGTTTCTTGGCCGCGTCAAAACCCTGCCGCATTTCCTCTGTAAGGGTGAATATGTCTACATACTTCCCCTTACGTATTTTTTCCCGCATGCGCTTAGGAACCCCTCTTGTCACTGCCGTGTTGGCGCAATGTACCATCTCGCCGTAACGGGGAGGGTCGGAGGGGACCACCTGCGCAGGAGCGGCCACCTTGTGCGCCTCCTTGGCCATTCGCCGCGCGATGAGCCTAGCTAATTTACGCGGGCGCCGCGGAGAGCCGGATGATACGCTGCTAGAAGACGAGGAACTACAAGTTGAAACGTGTAAAGGAATATTTAGCTCACCGGAGTTTGAAGGACCCGGAACCGCGTCGTCCGCTGCACCCGCCTCCGCTGATGGCCGTACCTCCACGTTCGCAGTCGCGCTTGTCCGTGACCTTCGCCTCGTGACGGGCGTAGCCCCTGAATTAGACGGAACCTGCAAGGGAGAAAAAGAGGGGACAACCGGCACCGGGGGAACCAGAACATCATTAACACTTGTCCGCAAATGCGGAGGCGGAGAGCCCGTCCCCCCGTTCCGTGGCGGATGGCCGCCCGGCAGCTGCAGGGAGGGGGCCCCCGCCGAGGTGTACCCGATCGACTGCGTAAAGGCTGACCCGCTCACTGCACCGAAACTCGCGGGGTAAGACGGCCGCCACGCCGTATGCGGCGGGCAGCCGCCCGCCCCCGCCCATCCGTATGACGCCGGAAGGAACTGAGGGGGCGCCGCGAGAGGGGGCCAACTCTGTGCCACCTGATACCCACCGCCCGGTGCTTGCCCTGACTGCAGGCCCGCAAAGGCCGGCAAGGGCACCGCGACTTGGGGGCCACCGACCGACCACGTGGACTGCACGCCGGCGCCCGCGCTGGCCCCGTGCGGGGAAAACTGTGTGCCGGACACCGTCATGAAGCCCATGGAAGGCATGCTGGCGGCTAAGGGGAATGCTGGAGCCGGAGGCCACGCAAAACCCCCGGGGAAGGACTGGCTCCCCGCGAAGCCTTGCTGCGCTGCTACCAAAAGCGCCCCGCCGGGCGTCATATAAGCCGCCGAGACGGATGTCTGTGTGGACCCAAACTGAAAAGGACCGGGAAGGGCGTGGAGAGGGGTTTGAAAACCGACGAGCGGGGGCGCCGTTAATGGCGTCGGGGCGTCTGACACCCAGGAGGAGCCCGAGCAGGCCACCGAGGCCGGGGGAAAACCCTGCCATGTGACTGCCGCCGGGGCGGGTGTGGCGGCCGCCGCTGCCACGTCCCCCGCCCCGGCGACACTAGGCCCAAACGGCCCAATATTATTTAAATTGAGGTGCGGTGTGCTAAACCCCCCGCTGGAGGGGGGTAGTATGGGGCCCTGTATTGTCCCGGGGACAGCGGGAGCCGCTACCCGCTGCCCTGGGCTCATATCCCCCAGCTGCATATTGACCCCCCCCTCGCCCCCCGCAGCTCTGCCGCGGCCGTCCGGCACAGCTTGTGCCCCCAGGACGCCGCCGAGAGCCGACCGCGGGGATGGAGGAGGAGGGCCGGAGGCACTTATGGAAGGAGGGAGGGAAGTCGTTTCGCCCGCGGGAGACGCCGGGGAGCGCGGCCCAGCCGGACCGCGCGCACCCGCGCCACGTGCAGAGCGGCCGCCGGCCGCCGGAGGGGAAGTGCTGCAGACGCCCGAGGCAGGAGGGAGAGGAGAGGCCCGTCCCGCTGCGAGCGCCGGGACGCGCGGCCCGGCCGAGCCGCGCGCATCGGCACCACGTGACGAGCGGCCGCTGGCCGCCCGTCTCCGTGCGGCAGGGGAGCGGGCTGTAACTGCCCGTCCCCGCCGCCTGTCTGAAACAGGGGGAAGTCCTCTCTGTGGCGCAACGCTCGGGGAGCGGGAGCGGAAGGCGCTCCCCGCATCCACGAGGCGCCGGGGGGGGGGGAGCTGCACGTTTTGGACGAGGCATGGCAGAGGGGGGAGAATCTGCAAAAGTATACAATGACACGCAGAGAGGGGGCACAGCACTGTATAATGCCCTAGAGAAGGCAAATGAAATTCAAAAAAAACAAAACAAAAACAATTTACAGGCAGTGAAAAAAAGCAATAGTACTTATCCTTCCTGGGGCATAAACTGAAAGGCAAGAGGGAGTCTAGCAAGATGGCCACCCCCTATATACTAACCTAAGACCCTCCTCTTCATCCTGATGCACAACCCCTTAAACCAATAGGAAAAAACCAACCGGGAAAACTGATCTGCCTAGCAACTGCTTAGTCATTTAACAACCAATCACAAAAAGTTGATCGCTTATATGGCCTCAGGCTTATGCAGCCTTCAGCTTATCTTAAAAGGGTTTTTTTGAGGGGACAACACTTTCTATAAGTAAAAGCAAACACACATAAGGGTACTGCTACACAGGTGTACAGAGACACCAAGGGTACGCCATAGCTACTAATGGGGGTACGATTGGCTACTAGCACTCAAACATTAATTATTCATTATGACTGATTGAGGTCATTGTAAGAAAATTTGGTTACATTCTGATAAGCAGTTATTGTAGACTACTGAGATGTGTAGACAGCCTGTATATATCTTAGGGTTACAGCAGTTGGAATGGCTGTGTACTGTATACAGCAGGTCACTGACGTATCTATAATGGGTGTAGTGTGTGCGGTGCATGCAGGCCCCTGGGTCTGGAGGGGGCCCACACAGCACACACTGCACCCATTTCTTCTATACTTACCTTTCCGGTGTCCACCGGCGACTGTGTTTGGGCCCCCTCCTCTCCCGTAGCCGTCACCGTCGCTGCTAGTGCACTTAGTGCTAGAGACTCTGCCATAGTGCCAGAGTCTACAGCGCATGCGCGGGACTCTGTAAAAATGGCGCAGCGGACATTTTTCGGAGTCCTGTGCATGCGCTGTAGACTCTGGCTCTATGCCAGAGTCTCAGCGCTGAGAGCGCTAGCAGCGGTGGCGACGGCTACAGGAGAGGAGGGGGCCCACATATGGAGTCTGCACACGGGTCACCTCCTCTCTAGAAATGCCGCTGCAGCAGGTGTTGTATTTTATACTGGATCGCTTTTGTACTACGCTTCTCCTAGAAATCAGCATTATGTTCTCCATGATGTTCTCCAAAACCCCGGATCTTGTGTGGTCTAAATTGGAACATAAAATGAGAAAACAGTTATGGTAATAAGCTCTACAAATGGATGATTGCTATTAGACAAATAACGAGAGAGCATCTATAAAGGCACAAGAATAATTTTTTTTATCAGTTCTCATTAGGACTTTTATGATAAGGAATTTTAGCAGTAATATTTTTTATCTGGCTTACAATTATGAATCTACATGTGAGTTTTACTAAAAGATATAAAAGGTAAATAATTAATGAAGCTCTGTCATTATGTACTATACGCATTTCCCTACAGGCAGTGTGGGGCGTTTGTGTTTGTGGGGGAAACATTTGCTATAGGGAGGCGGCAGGGCTTGGGGCATATAAAACTCCTATAGGCAGATCGCACGCAGATACTAACAAGCAGAGCTCATTTATTGATTTTGTTCCCTATCTACACTTAATATTTCATAGCCGGTGTTACTGGGCCTTATAGGAATTCACTACCAAAATACAAGTAAAATAGCTACATTTGCAAACACCATTAGCATCTGTATGCTCTCTGGTCAGAAGCGGTACTACAGCTCAGCCTGCCCCCTGCATGCCCATGCTCTAGAAGGGGCAGACCAGTAACACAACTGCACATCTAACTTTATGTTGTTGTAGTGCTTCTGCAGGTAGAACACATGGTACAAGGCCTCCAGGTGGCAGAGGGTGTAGCTAATAAGTACTACTACTGAGAACTATAGTATGCTCAGCAAGTATATCATTCATTTTAAAAGTTTTTTTTGAGGGGACAACACTTTCTATAAGGAAAAGCAAACACACATAAGGGTACTGCTACACAGGTGTACAAAGACACCAAGAGTACGTCATAGCTAGCTACTAATGGGGGTACGATTAGCTACTAGCACTCAAACATGCTTAATCACTTACATGGGCATTTTTTTTAATTCAGCATTTGCCAATGAATATTATGTGCCAGTACACAAGCATTTCAGTTTCTGAATGCTTAGCTTGCAGGGCTATGTATACATTGATGTTCAAAAGATGCAACAGGTAATTGGTGTGTGGGCTGGTTATGCCCATAGTAAAATAAATAGATTGGCAAGTTAAAGTATACAAAAATAAAATTAAAAGTTGTTCTAATTTAAAATAGCAATCAGAGAAATCCAAAGAGCAGTATAATATAACTTGGCACAAATGTGAAACAGCAATTGTGCAGAACAGATCACTTACTTATTCGTATTAGGAAAAAGAAAGATAAGATATAAAACATCATGTAAATAAATAACAGAATGAAACATTAGCAAAAAACAAGTTGTTGTGGGCTACAAATGCAAAGCAAAACACAAGTATCACCGTCAAGTCAAACAAAAACAATAACAGCTCACAATAGTCTTCTCACAATAAGGTAATAGAGGCTGCAAACACAAGACAACAGCTACCTGTTGTACAGCACTGTTTATGTCACAGTCTAGGGGGACTCATGTAAGACATGTGTAAGTACCTCAGCTACGGGTATATTTGTATAAGGAAACCTCATGGTTATGTGAGCATAAAATAACTGAGAATGACATGTAAATGCGGTAAGAATGTTACTACATAGTGGCATACAGGGGCGGATTGGGACGCCATCCGTGTCCCCTGCTCCCCTCATTGTCCATCTCCCTCCACGCATGGCTGCCACAATCAGAACTTCTGCACATGAGCAGAAGTTCATTAAAGCCGGAGCCGCACCCATGTTCAGTGTGCGCTGACCGCACACAGCGTTCATTGCGGTCCTCCAGTCCTGCTTGCACCGCCTCCCCTAGGTCCCACGCTGTCCTTCTCTTTACCTGCTGCTGCTAAGTGCCGGTCATTGAGTGAGGAGCCCGGCGGCGGCTGGTGAGTTTACGGTGCATGGGGGGACAGCTTCTGAGTGAGCACTTAGGATGTGGTACAGTGGCCATATAAGTGTGTGTGTGTTGGAGGGTGGGTGGTAAGAGACAGCAGCCGGGTGAGTGTGTGGGGGGGTAAAATGGTAAATACCAACTTTTGTCTATTAGCCTGGCACAGTGATTTATGTTAGAAAAAGTAAACACCTAATTCTTTTTAAGATCTTGATGATTTAAAGATACATTATTTAACTATGCTTTCACCCCTGTATCAAATGCATCCTACAGGATGAAGCCATTTTCATGTCCAAGGATATTGTGACACGGCAAACTGCGCCCTAAATGTATGCTCGGCCCATCCTTAGACCCCACCCTCTCTACAGACCCCACCCCCATTAGGGCTGCTTCTAGAAATTTCCCAGGCTGGTTTTCCAACCCAATCCACCCCTGGTGGCATACCTTGGTAATGCTGCAGCAGCTTAGATGCTGGATGAGCCGAAGCGGCTCACGTAGGTGTTGCATCTGAAAAATATAGAATGATATCTGTGTTACTCACTCTATACACTTATCAGCAATGGAGAAATACACACCAATAAACACTTTTAGCAATGTGCACCCCACTCCGCTGGTAATAATCACATGATATTACACAAATCTGGAAAACCTGAATACAATATTTGCACACTCACAGTTTGTGTCTTTTGGCTCCATTGGGCTCAGACACAATCATTGAACGAACCTGCAGAGATACAGGGAAAAAAAGAATACAATAAATAGAAGTCCTAATATAGTACTGAAGGGTTTGCTGCTCAGAGACATGTAAAAGCTTATCAAAGCTGAATATATTTGAAATAAAACTGCAATGGAAGAAAGTTTGAGCCTGTCAGCTACACCTAGTGGAGGCATCTAATTATTTATGATGCATGACTTCTATGCATGAACTGCTGGTGCCTAGGGCATTAGTAGACCCCATGCAAAGAAACATTAGATCACTAACAAAATGGCTGCCTCTACTGTGTACAGGTGAAAGGGTTACTGCCACTACAAGTTACATACATACCCTATTAGCACAGTAGTTTTTTTATTCAAGAAACTATATAAAACTACAATACCTAGACATACATCCTGCAAGAGGAGCAGCCAGCAACAGGGGGTGAGCTTCCTCGGGCAGCTCCATTACAGGTCTTACTAGCTCCCTGAGCCATGCACACCCCCGAGCAGATCATATCATGTGGAAGGTGCGGAGACGCAAACACTGGTAAGCCAGAGGTAGGGACCAAGGAGCAGTGACAGTGCTGCCCACAGAACTCTGTTCTCTGTACAGTGGTACTGATTGCACACCCTTAGTTACCACCCTTTTCTTGGGGGTCACCCATCATTAAGAGTTGCAGGATGGGGAGGCAGTGAGAACAGACTCTGGGCAGTCCTGTAGGATTAGTGTCTGCCGTCTCTGTGTGACCAGGGGAGAGATGGTAATCTGTAGCTACCCTGAGCCCTCTGAGCTCAGGATACAGGCAGACTGTCTTCCTGCAGCCACAGATGAGTGATACTTGTAAGCTCACCCTCCTTTACAGGGCTGGGGTGGGTGTTTCCACAGCAATGGAGAGGCCGACTGGGTGAGCAGAACCCGGCAGCTGACAGAAGATTACCTTCCAGCAGCCACTGGTGGGCGTTTCTGACAGTGTCACATCAGATGTGAATGCAGCAAGGAAATCACAGCTCAGCAGATGCAACCATACCAGGCAAGTGGTTACAGCCATGGAAACTAAACCCGGCACTCAGATACTTTAAAATTATTAAAAGAAAAAAAACATAACTTAAATAGTAACTTAAAAGTATGCAGTTATATTCCCGACTGTCAGGATCCTGATGGTTGAAATCCCAATGCCAAAATCCTGACAGCCATTGAAATGCCGATGGTTGGATTCCCGACCGCCGGATAGAAACCCCACTTGAGTGGAGATACACGCCAGCACCTGAGGGGGGAATAGAACCTTGTGGTGATGAAGCATGGCAAGCGCAGTGAGCCAGCAAGGGGACATGCTGCACTCAATGTCAGGATTCCAGCATTGATAGTTCGACTGTCGGGATCCCATCAGTCAGGAATTCATACTGATCCCACTTAAAATCTTTATAAAAATCAACTTTTATGAATGTGACATGAAACTCTTTTATTAGTAAATAACTTTTTATGCAATGCCCCTTGCTGTTGCATACATTATATCCTTAGCTCCATGTGCCTGTTCCTGCCATGGCCTATGGTGTTTTGGGGGTGACGAGATGCAGTCTACAAAGCAGAATATGGATATTAGCTGTAAAACTTAGACTAGACTAACAGAAGCACATCTGAAAATGGCTGTGCACCGACGCTTCCCATCCAACCTGATGGAGCTTGAGAGGTGCTGCAAAGAGAAGGGGCAAAACTGCCTAAAGATAGGTGTGCCAAGCTTGTGGCATCATATTCAAAAAGACTTGAGCCTGTAATTGCTAACAAAAGGTGCATGAACAAAGTATTGAGCAAAGGCTATGAATACTTATATACATGTGATTTTTTTTTTTTTAAATAAATTAGCAAAAATCTCGAAAAAACTTTTTGCGTTGTCATTATGGGTGTATTTTAACTTTGTGTATTGTGTTTGTATTCAACTAAATTTCTAAGAGTCATCTCATTTCCTTCTGATGGGCTGTGTATAGAAGACAATATGCTTAATGTAAGTATAGAATATCTCACCTGCCCACAATGCTGGTGACTAGGTGTCACAGCAATGATGTTGTTTTGTGCATTTTGCACTACGTGTCCTTTTGGAGCCTCATCGATCTCCATGGGCTTTGTTTCAGCACCAGCACATGGCACTGACTGGGCTTTTTTTGGGGTGATATTGATGCATGTCCATGTTCTCATCCACCTCCATTGGCTCTTCTAGATCTATTTTTGCAGCACTTCATTTACCAGAATCTTGCACTGATTGGGCTGTGCGAGCGAGATATTTCAGGAACTTCATGCTCTCTTTCTTCCAGCACCTAAGTGACAAATAAAAATTTCATAAACGTGTCTTCCCTGTGGGTTCTGACAGCATATAACATGCACGAAGGATGAGAACAGTAAAAGTTGAAGGTTACTGAAATGTTTCCATCTTACAACAAAATAAGGCTTTGGAGACCCACTTCAGTAACAGACTATGGAAGACAGCTTTTCACATGACACAGGGCTTATTACACACCAAGCAACATAGCTTTCCTATTTACTATAGAGACAGACTGACGTATGAGACCTCAGGCTATAGGCCTGGTCACAAGTGTAAAAATGTAAGACCTCAGTTATGCATTTCACCACTGTGATAGGACAAAGCTCTGGACTGGCTCTTAATGTTTGGGACTAGCTTAGCGCTTATACAGTCTCTTCAAAAATAGAAAGTTCAAACACCTTGTACTTTATATCCTGCGGGGAGGGAGGTTAGGGTTAGGGGGAGGGTAAGATTTAGAGTTACCTCCCTCCTGCACCCCTGTCAGAATTCTGAGCAGTCGGGATGCCAGTGTCGGTATTGTTGTTATGTGTAAACTGTTAATTTTTTGTAGGAAGGGGGTAGGAGGGTCCACCAATGGAACTTTTCACACTGGGCTCTGCTTGGTCTAGAACAAGCCTCAAACCTACAATATGTTATTCTGTATCAAATTGTCTGTGTCTAAAAGCCTCATCTTTCACTGGAAGTTATAAGATCTAATCCCTACATCTGTTAAACTGGCAATATTGGCTGCGGCAGGGACCCGGCGGGGTGCCAGCATCGGTAAGTGCATACACATTTGCTGATGCCAGTGGGGAGTGAGCGACTGGGAGGAGTGGGGACCATGTTGCAGCCACAGAATGGCTCTCATTAACGAGGCTTTCCCTTGTCTGACCTGTTCAGACAAGGGAGGGGGTCGTAAACGATGCACGGGAGTGCGCATAATTAACAATGTTGAGTGTTTACACTAGATGAGATAGTAAAAGATATTGCTCATAATGGTCCTTCTGAGCCATATCTTTTACTTTCTCATCTAGTGTGTATGGGGCTTTAATCGAATTAATCCAATATAGTAAATAAATTACATTCCTGGAATATAATTATTGCAATTGACAGATTTCTAGTTTTAAAAACACAGACAAGGTATTATGTGCCCTAGGCTATGACTGAATAAATATTTTTTCTAATATTTCTACAGCCAGAATTGGTGAATGATAATTGGCTATATATTGGGAAATTGGTATATAGTACAGTATAAGTGGTTACTGCTTGTATTAATTATTTTTTAAATAATATCAAAATGATCCTTTAAGGCACAATTTTTAACTTCCCAATCATTGCCTCATCATAAGTTTATGTATACTTGCACCGTATATGATTTGTTTTGACATATTCTCTGCTTAGCTATGAGGTCACAATGTAAGGTGCCCTCTGTTGGCATAACAGTTTGTATTAAACTATTACAGTATATATGTTATTATAACTTATGTTTTTTGATCATATGTTTTAAGTTTTTTTGTCAATGGACATTTTACAATATATAAATATCTCTAGTTTTAACCATTCCTGTTACATTTTAATACAAGCAATTATCACTTTACACTGCTTACCCAATATATAGCTAATAACACCCTAAGAGAGTTGTTTGCACCCTAACACTGACCAAAGCACTAAGTACTGCATTAATAGACACCAGTAAGAGCGCCCCCTAGGCAGCGCTAAGCATGCCTATTTTGGTTAAGCATTGCAGAGAAAGATGTGTTCATATAAGTATTGGGGGCCCCTTCCAAATTTTGCTATGGAGCCCATAAAGTTCTAGTTACACCCATGACCATTGCCCTTGTGTGGAAAGACTGACACAGTGGGATAATACATGCTAAAATCTAACTATATCTATATATAATACTCTGGTGTGATTGAGTGGCTCCAGCTGACCTCAGACTGTGACTGCACTTGTGTTCAAGTCTACAATGTATTCTGCAGAAAAACAAAACCGTAAAATAAACAAGGTGGAATATAAATATGTAGCATGCTGCTGAGCAACATCGTTTATACTTATCACTAAATTATTATTTGAAATGTTATGATGTACTCAATACTGTAGCTAAATTCATCAGATGATTTAAGACAATTTAAAGAAAAGAACCCCATACAGCATATAAACAAATGGGCAGCACAAGTTAATGTACAAATAAAAAAAAAGTGGAAATAATCAGCGCGCGCGCGCACACACACACACACACACAAACACGGGTTCCCTAACCCAGTGTCTACTCCAGCTGTTTACCTGGCACCGCCAACTCAGAATGCATAGAACTGATACCTCTGAGCAGTATAAACCCTGTTAATCTGTTACATCATAGAGGGCCTTTAGGCAGCTATGACATCATATAGAACCTTTGGGTTCTGAAGCCATCTTTGTGGACCAAAAGTACATGTACCTACATGTAGGAAGTGCCAAACACAAAAGGATAAAGTACTCAAATGCTTATTATTGCATAAAACAATTAAAACCCATTATGCATCAATTTTAAAACTGTGTAATATTGCACATTCATAACCACAAGAGATACATAGCTATACTTCACAATAATAGCAATAATTAATGTTTGTATAACTTCAGAGAAAAAGGTGTGTGTATATAGGTCCACTTGTTCATATAGGGAACACTATAGCAAAGGATATTTCCTTATAAATTGGCCAGGATTCATAGGTAGGCAGTTCTCTTTAGACTCACTTTTGATGTAAGCTGGTTAGTAGATCACAGTTGAAGTGGTCTTACTTTAAATCCCATGCGGTCATGTAGAGATCCAGAAGTGTACAGTCTGCTTCTGCCAGATTAATAGTGTTGTGGAAAAAAGAGTACAACGTGGACAGTTGTGGTCAGATTCAAAGTTATATTGATAATGGCAGAGCAAGATTACAATAAAGTGACAGTCAGCATGCACTTACAAATAATTACAAGTGAGCTCATTCTGCCTTTCGAACATGGCATAGATGGCCCCTAATATTGCATATTGCAAAGAATTGCTCCACCCAAGCTTGGACCAATCACAGCAGGCCTTGAGGCCCGTTCCTCCTTATCGAACACCATCTGGTCCTGGGTGGGCACATGACACAAATCAGCAAGACTAGGGTGACTTAGCAAAGTAAAGCAAGTTCTTGTCACGAACCTACATTCTTTGGCAGAAAAACATCTTACATAATAATGTCTGTTAAGTATTACATGATATTAAAAAGTCAGAATAGATTCTATACATTGCTTAAATTTCCTTAACAATTCTCACCCTTTTGATAATTTTATTATCACACATATAGAAAAAACATAAACTAAAAGGTAACAATGGCAGTACTACTAATGCTAGAAGGTGGTGTGACTGTGACTGGGGATGATATAGCCACAGATGCACCTGGGCCTACCCTGACTCTGTTGCCACACCCCGCAGTCAATTGGTACCTGCAGGTCAAAGTCTTGTCCTTTAGCAGCCGCTTTTCCCGGGCGAATTAGGTCCACCCAGTACTCTGATGCCCCCAGGTTTTATTGCATGACAAAGTACCATTTGAGACAGGATGTTTAGCAAGAGGAAGAACTGACTAAGTACTGCCTCGCGGTTGCTATTCTGCTAAGCATTCACACACCTTTATTGAAGCATTCACACACCTATCTATCTAGCTGTAAGAATAATAACAGCAGCCGGAGGTGCACTAGGGCACAGAGACCACTCGGTGAATTCGATGGAATCGTAATGACTGACTCGTCGAAATCACTTCTCGGGATAAACTCCCTCTGGGGTGGTGTCCAAACTGTCGAAGTACACCTGCGGGACCCTCTTTCAGAGATGATGTCTTCCACCCAACTCTTAAAACAACTGAGGGGTCTCTCAGAAGAGATGGGCAGTTGGGCTAGGCCGTCAGACGGTCACCCCTGTGGCTGTTATCATTCTTCCTATTAAGCGAGCGGATCTATATTTTTCCTGTAATGAGAAATACAGCGCATTAATAATTTCCAAGCGATCAAAAGAAATACAATCAATCCTATCACTACCACTATGGGTTTTATTAAATCTGATAATAGATTGTTAAACCATACACCAATTGACCCCATCCAGGAGAAGGGATTCCATCCCTCCTTGGATATGTCTCTAGCTTGTTTCTGTAATTCCTTTACTTTATTCATGTGCGCTTCTATGGGGTCATGTGAGTCCTCAATCCATGTACAACATTCCTCCCATATAACAGCACACGTTCTTCCCTCCATAGTAAATGAGAGCCATCCTATTTTGTAGGGTCACCTTCCTAATTTGAGCCATTTCTTCATTGATAGCATGGATGGCACTTGTGGTCTCATTAATTATCCCATCCATAATATTTGCATATTTATTTAACTTATTTGCTAATTCAATTCCCCAGCCTGTCCAGGCAGGGAACCACATCCAGGCTTTATCTGCTGCAGTAAACAATTCTCTTTTGTATCTAGTCTCTCTAGGGCCTGTTTCTATCATATTGGTAAAAGAGATGTTCTCACGCTGTCTTATGGCTGGCACAACTCTTCCTATAGTGCAGTTCCCCCATGCTCCCATAGGAAGCCATGAGTATGCCCTATTTCCACAAATATAGTATAGGCCTTGCTTCAGCACCCTAGGGATTATCTTACCATGGTTTCCCAACCAGCTCTGAAACCATACCATATTATTGTGCACTTGGGTCTTACAATCCCAATCATCCTCATCCATCTGGTTAGGACAGGCACACCTAGGGGCACAAAGAGCTTTCATATTTGCACACCAACATTGATTGTTACAGTTACCATTCACCTTGTCACATGACGTTTCATTGTATTCCGTGTTAAACACTAAGGCAGCATTTTTACAATTTGTTTCTCCAACGTATACCTTAGGTAAGTTGACTAGGTGACCTTTTAGTTCGGCCACGTGGTTAATAAACATAGGCCCTATACACATAATGGGCGGAGAGATTATACCAGCAATTTCTAAATATATTCCTAGGTCTGAAAGAGCATTGTGAGCAGTGTGATTTATGTCTATTTCAACATTATAGCTATAATCTGTGAGGTTAAGATCATTCATCGAGATAGGGATACCAATCAAAGGGATTCCTTTATGGTTAGCAGGAACATAAGAACAGATCCAACAGTCAGTGGCGTTCAGCTCCTTAGCTGTCTGCTGATGTAGAAGCCATATAGAGTTCTTTTGCTTTTCTCCTTTCACCTGCACACACTGATATAAAGCACAAACAAGCAGGCAGAAAAACAAGCGTATCTTAACAGTCCATTCAGTTCTCTTCTCCCCGGGGGCCCCATGCTTTTAGGACCAGTTTGCATCATTGACCTGAAAGTTAATTTTCTTTACAGTGAGAAGCGTACTTTCCTCTCCACCTTGACGGAGGTCACTGTGGTCAATAGCACCTGGTATGGGCCATCAAATCGGGGTTCCAGATGTGTCTTGTGGATCTGGTAAAGAAGAAAACACTTTGCCATGCAAATTAGTCAGTGGCTTATGAAGCTGAACAAGTAGTCAGTAAGAGAAGCGTACTGTCCATGTAATTTGAGTGGCAGCCTGCCAAACAGTATCTCAAATGATGAAAGTCCATGTTATCCCTTTGGGGTATACCTCATTGCAAAAAGAGCTACTGGTAAAGCTTGTACCCATGTAAGTTTTGTTTGCTCACAGATCTTAGACATTTTTTTTTAATACGCTATTTGCTCTCTCAACCGTTTCATGTAGGCCATACCTGCACACAAATTCAGATATCAATTTCTTTGCTGTTACTGCAGCCGTTACCTTGGCAACCGGCCACGCCTCTATCTACAAGGAGAACATAACCATTCTGTTGTAAAGTATTTCAAACACTGTGCAAACCAAAATTTAGCAATCATAGCAAGCATTCCCCCTTTGGAAACATATGAAGGGAGATGTGCACACAATCGACCCTCCTCATGTTTCCAAACAATATTTATTTATTTGCAACCTGCCTTCCCCCATTTACCAAGTGTTTGGGGATCTGCCTGATTTTGCAGGGTAATTAGAGTATCCATTGACACTCTCTCTCTCTTGAGAACACGGGCTGCTCCACTGTCCACCAGATACTCCACTGAGTAAAAAGGCATTTCAGAGAGGGTCAAATGGACAAAGGCATCACCCCCCTACTCTCCGAGTGTTAGGAAACAAGTACAATGTTACAAATTGAGATCCTGGAACTCTGTGGAATGTGTGACAACTGGGGAATTCCAGTGCTCATGAGTGAAGCTGCAGTCAGTATGAATGGCCGCAGCAAGACCTTTTCTAACCATAACTCCATTACTCCTCCCAGTGGTCGGATGGTGCCTGAAGTGCTAGTCTTCTGCCCAAGGCAGCCGCGCTTGAATGGGCGAATTAGGTTCGCCCAAACTCCGATGCCCCCCGGTCTTACAAGGTTACAAGGCACCACCTGAGACTGCGAGTGAGGGGAAAACTAGCTACAGCTAAGGTGACTATAACATGAGAACTAAACAAACAAGTTATCTGCGGCGCTGCCGCCAGTACAAAAACATAAAACTAAGGCTAGTGGGAAGACTCACAAAATATGACACTGTAGTTACCAGGCTAGTAAACAAAAGTATAGCACTCTAAATAAGTACATAAGAAATCCTGGCATGCAAACAGAAATATATCCTAAAATACATGAACCGAATGCAGCTAGTGGGAAGACCCACAAAATATGTCACTGTAGTTACCAGACTAGTAAACAAAAGTATAGCACTCTAAAGTACATAAGAAATCCTGACATGCAAACAGAAATATAACATACAATACATGAACCGAATGCAAACAGGAATGAACCACTGCTGTGGCTCATAACATCAAGATGACTGGTAACACTGGAAGCCCTCCCTGTCAGGCGCTATCCTGCCCCCCTTTTTGGAACTGGACAATTTCTTGCAATGTGGCCCTATTTCCCACAATTGTAGCACTTCACATTTCTGGACTCCCAATTGTTCTTCCCCCTAAACTTACCCCTCTGGGGGTTACCAGGTGTGTCAACTACCATCACCCTCTGGACCTTTTTCTCCTGTACCTCCTGTATATTTCTCTGTCTTCAGCTGGCTAAACTCACTTGTACCAGGCATGAACTGCTCTCTAACAAGTTAGGCTGAGGCTTGAGGCAAGCAATATTCCTCAGCCCTTTCATCTCTCTCACCTTGGGTTATTTTGGGAGTGATGACAAGCTCACCTTCCACTCCACACAAAACCCTTCCTCCCCCTCTTTCTCATCTGACTGTACCTCCCCTCCTTGCTGATTTGCCCTTCCTGTTCTTGTTTCTGATGTAAAAAAAATACTTTGGGCTTTTTGCTGTCTTTTATAAGATTCTACCATCCACCTACTCCAAGCTGCCTATTCATTTGGCTCAGTGAATTTTGTTTTATTTTTTGTAGAGGGTTGCCCAGCGGGATAATTAAAAGGTTCCCTCTTTTGGGATCCCACAATCCATCCCCCTAGTCAGCCTGACCCACTTAGGTAAATGCCGGCTGACCCATTTGCCATATTTCTTACTCATCTCCTCCTGTGGGGTACGAGGAGTCTCAGGACGTCCATTACTCTGATTTGGTGATCGGCCAAATCCACGTTTGCTGTGACTGTTTCCCATAGCCCGGCTATGGTGGAGGGGACTCTTACACCCCTCTCTCAGTTTTACACAGCACTATATTCTATGGCTATTGGCTGTTAGGGGAAGTCCCACACAGCGAATCCCCGCTTTTGGTCCCTCCAAATTTTCCAACAGAGCCAAATGAAAATCAGCAAGGCGAAGATGCCAAACAATATTTGCCCTCTAATGTCCTCTAGGTTAAACCATGCAAGTAAGGGATTATCTAAGTAAGAAGTATGATTTTTCATGAGACACAGAGAGACGCCAGTCTGCAGCTTCAGGAAACGCCCTTCAGTGTAGCGAGAAACAGACTCAAACCAGTGTACACAGAGCTGTCAGATAGCAGGCCAGGAGGTAATCAGAGATTATATCGCTCCTGTTCTGGGGGGAGAGCCACAATCGGTTGCCCACAGACCGGTATTGACAAGCAAGGGTAGACCAGCAGAGAAACTACTCTTCACCAACACTTATCCTTATATTTGTCCTTCCACTATGCAGACAATGTTAATGACAGTTTTACGTGACAGACTGAGAAGATAGGAAACATTCGTGTCTGAGGACGATAGGATCCTCTTACCTTTTACTCCACTGCCCCCAGCATACTTGGGGCAGCACAATCATTCAGCCGTAAAGGGCCTCTCTCATGCTGATGTGGCAATGTGCCAGCATCTACATACACTCACACATGCATATCCAAAAAATGTTAAACATAAAACAACTGTTCAGGTTCTTGGGATCTGTACTCACGATAGTGGGACGGAGGGACTTAGGAACAGAGGAGAGGAGAGCAGACAGAGACACAAATGTTCTCACCTTTTTTTTTTAAATGGCGCCGATCTGGTCTCCAGTCCTCCGTTCCTTGTCCTGATTCCGTTCCAATCGCTTTCAGATCCCGGGTTTCGGCACCAAATTGTTGTGGAAAAAAGAGTACAATGTGGACAGTTGTGGTCAGATTCAAAGTTATATTGATAATGGCAGAGCAAGATTACAATAAAGTGACAGTCAGCAGGCACTTACAAGTAATTACAAGTGAGCTCATTCTGCCTTTCGAACATGGCATAGATGGCCCCTAATATTGCATATTGCAAAGAATTGCTCCACCCAAGCTTGGACCAATCACAGCAGGCCTTGAGGCCCGTTCCTCCTTATCGAGCACCATCTGGTCCTGGGTGGGCACATGACACAAATCAGCAAGACTAGGGTGACTTAGCAAAGTAAAGCAAGTTCTTGTCACAAACCTACATTCTTTGGCAGAAAAACATCTTACATAATAATGTCTGTTAAGTATTACATGATATTAAAAAGTCAGAATAGATTCTATACATTGCTTAAATTTCCTTAACAATAGTAAGCCTTAATGAGTATAATGATGCTGTATCCTGCTAATAAAGTACTCTCAATAGTGCTAGATAACACGTTTCTCTGCCTGTATATGTATTGTCGGCTTCCTCAGATCCATTAAGCATGGATAACACGTTTCTCTGCCTGTATATGTATTGGTGGCTTCCTCAGATCCATTAAGCATGGATAACACGTTTCTCTGCCTGTATATGTATTGGTGGCTTCCTCAGATCCATTAAGCATGGATAACACGTTTCTCTGCCTGTATATGTATTGGTGGCTTCCTCAGATCCATTAAGCATGGATCTGAGTAAGCCGCCGATACATACTGTATATAGGAAAAAAGGAAGATGAAGGACTTTCCCGGTTTCCCGACTTTCCCTTCAACCAGATGGACTAAATGAATATATCTATTATGAGGCATTCTTGGATTAGATCATTACAATCATTACATTCATTACAACTTTGAAATATCAATCAGGAAAACTTAAGCTGTGGAAGGAAGTCCTGGCAACTTGTTCTTGTTGGTCCTGCTGTAATCACTTTCCTATTTGTGTAAATTATGTTAATTCTAATTATGCTTTCATATGAGACATAGATAGATAGATAGATAGATAGATAGATAGATAGATAGATAGATAGATAGATACAGTATATATATATATGTATTAGAGATGAGCGCCTGAAATTTTTCGGGTTTTGTGTTTTGGTTTTGGGTTCGGTTCCGCGGCCGTGTTTTGGGTTCGAACGCGTTTTGGCAAAACCTCACCGAATTATTTTTGTCGGATTCGGGTGTGTTTTGGATTCGGGTGTTTTTTTCCAAAAACACTAAAAAACAGCTTAAATCATAGAATTTGGGGGTCATTTTGATCCCAAAGTATTATTAACCTCAAAAACCATAATTTACACTCATTTTCAGTCTATTCTGAATACCTCACACCTCACAATATTATTTTTAGTCCTAAAATTTGCACCGAGGTCGCTGTGTGAGTAAGATAAGCGACCCTAGTGGCCGACACAAACACCGGGCCCATCTAGGAGTGGCACTGCAGTGTCACGCAGGATGTCCCTTCCAAAAAACCCTCCCCAAACAGCACATGACGCAAAGAAAAAAAGAGGCGCAATGAGGTAGCTGTGTGAGTAAGATTAGCGACCCTAGTGGCCGACACAAACACCGGGCCCATCTAGGAGTGGCACTGCAGTGTCACGCAGGATGGCCCTTCCAAAAAACCCTCCCCAAACAGCACATGACGCAAAGAAAAAAAGAGGCGCAATGAGGTAGCTGACTGTGTGAGTAAGATTAGCGACCCTAGTGGCCGACACAAACACCGGGCCCATCTAGGAGTGGCACTGCAGTGTCACGCAGGATGGCCCTTCCAAAAAACCCTCCCCAAACAGCACATGACGCAAAGAAAAAAAGAGGCGCAATGAGGTAGCTGACTGTGTGAGTAAGATTAGCGACCCTAGTGGCCGACACAAACACCGGGCCCATCTAGGAGTGGCACTGCAGTGTCACGCAGGATGTCCCTTCCAAAAAACCCTCCCCAAACAGCACATGACGCAAAGAAAAAAAGAGGCGCAATGAGGTAGCTGTGTGAGTAAGATTAGCGACCCTAGTGGCCGACACAAACACCGGGCCCATCTAGGAGTGGCACTGCAGTGTCACGCAGGATGTCCCTTCCAAAAAACCCTCCCCAAACAGCACATGACGCAAAGAAAAAAAGAGGCGCAATGAGGTAGCTGACTGTGTGAGTAAGATTAGCGACCCTAGTGGCCGACACAAACACCGGGCCCATTTAGGAGTGGCACTGCAGTGTCACGCAGGATGTCCCTTCCAAAAAACCCTCCCCAATCAGCACATGATGCAAAGAAAAAGAAAAGAAAAAAGAGGTGCAAGATGGAATTATCCTTGGGCCCTCCCACCCACCCTTATGTTGTATAAACAAAACAGGACATGCACACTTTAACCAACCCATCATTTCAGTGACAGGGTCTGCCACACGACTGTGACTGATATGACGGGTTGGTTTGGACCCCCCCCAAAAAAGAAGCAATTAATCTCTCCTTGCACAAACTGGCTCTACAGAGGCAAGATGTCCACCTCATCTTCACCCTCCGATATATCACCGTGTACATCCCCCTCCTCACAGATTATCAATTCGTCCCCACTGGAATCCACCATCTCAGCTCCCTGTGTACTTTGTGGAGGCAATTGCTGCTGGTCAATGTCTCCGCGGAGGAATTGATTATAATTCATTTTAATGAACATCATCTTCTCCACATTTTCTGGATGTAACCTCGTACGCCGATTGCTGACAAGGTGAGCGGCGGCACTAAACACTCTTTCGGAGTACACACTTGTGGGAGGGCAACTTAGGTAGAATAAAGCCAGTTTGTGCAAGGGCCTCCAAATTGCCTCTTTTTCCTGCCAGTATAAGTACGGACTGTGTGACGTGCCTACTTGGATGCGGTCACTCATATAATCCTCCACCATTCTATCAATGTTGAGAGAATCATATGCAGTGACAGTAGACGACATGTCCGTAATCGTTGTCAGGTCCTTCAGTCCGGACCAGATGTCAGCATCAGCAGTCGCTCCAGACTGCCCTGCATCACCGCCAGCGGGTGGGCTCGGAATTCTGAGCCTTTTCCTCGCACCCCCAGTTGCGGGAGAATGTGAAGGAGGAGATGTTGACAGGTCGCGTTCCGCTTGACTTGACAATTTTCTCACCAGCAGGTCTTTCAACCCCAGCAGACCTGTGTCTGCCGGAAAGAGAGATCCAAGGTAGGCTTTAAATCTAGGATCGAGCACGGTGGCCAAAATGTAGTGCTCTGATTTCAACAGATTGACCACCCGTGAATCCTTGTTAAGCGAATTAAGGGCTGCATCAACAAGTCCCACATGCCTAGCGGAATCGCTCCCTTTTAGCTCCTTCTTCAATGCCTCCAGCTTCTTCTGCAAAAGCCTGATGAGGGGAATGACCTGACTCAGGCTGGCAGTGTCTGAACTGACTTCACGTGTGGCAAGTTCAAAGGGCATCAGAACCTTGCACAACGTTGAAATCATTCTCCACTGCACTTGAGACAGGTGCATTCCATCTCCTATATCGTGCTCAATTGTATAGGCTTGAATGGCCTTTTGCTGCTCCTCCAACCTCTGAAGCATATAGAGGGTTGAATTCCACCTCGTTACCACTTCTTGCTTCAGATGATGGCAGGGCAGGTTCAGTAGTTTTTGGTGGTGCTCCAGTCTTCTGTACGTGGTGCCTGTACGCCGAAAGTGTCCCGCAATTTTTCTGGCCACCGACAGCATCTCTTGCACGCCCCTGTCGTTTTTTAAAAAATTCTGCACCACCAAATTCAAGGTATGTGCAAAACATGGGACGTGCTGGAATTTGCCCATATTTAATGCACACACAATATTGCTGGCGTTGTCCGATGCCACAAATCCACAGGAGAGTCCAATTGGGGTAAGCCATTCCGCGATGATCTTCCTCAGTTGCCGTAAGAGGTTTTCAGCTGTGTGCGTATTCTGGAAAGCGGTGATACAAAGCGTAGCCTGCCTAGGAAAGAGTTGGCATTTGCGAGATGCTGCTACTGGTGCCGCCGCTGCTGTTCTTGCGGCGGGAGTCCATACATCTACCCAGTGGGCTGTCACAGTCATATAGTCCTGACCCTGCCCTGCTCCACTTGTCCACATGTCCGTGGTTAAGTGGACATTGGGTACAACTGCATTTTTTAGGACACTGGTGAGTCTTTTTCTGACGTCCGTGTACATTCTCGGTATCGCCTGCCTAGAGAAGTGGAACCTAGATGGTATTTGGTAACGGGGGCACACTGCCTCAATAAATTGTCTAGTTCCCTGTGAACTAACGGCGGATACCGGACGCACGTCTAACACCAACATAGTTGTCAAGGACTCAGTTATCCGCTTTGCAGTAGGATGACTGCTGTGATATTTCATCTTCCTCGCAAAGGACTGTTGAACAGTCAATTGCTTACTGGAAGTAGTACAAGTGGGCTTACGACTTCCCCTCTGGGATGACCATCGACTCCCAGCGGCAACAACAGCAGCGCCAGCAGCAGTAGGCGTTACACGCAAGGATGCATCGGAGGAATCCCAGGCAGGAGAGGACTCGTCAGACTTGCCAGTGACATGGCCTGCAGGACTATTGGCATTCCTGGGGAAGGAGGAAATTGACACTGAGGGAGTTGGTGGGGTGGTTTGCGTGAGCTTGGTTACAAGAGGAAGGGATTTACTGGTCAGTGGACTGCTTCCGCTGTCACCCAAAGTTTTTGAACTTGTCACTGACTTATTATGAATGCGCTGCAGGTGACGTATAAGGGAGGATGTTCCGAGGTGGTTAACGTCCTTACCCCTACTTATTACAGCTTGACAAAGGGAACACACGGCTTGACACCTGTTGTCCGCATTTCTGGTGAAATACCTCCACACCGAAGAGCTGATTTTTTTGGTATTTTCACCTGGCATGTCAACGGCCATATTCCTCCCACGGACAACAGGTGTCTCCCCGGGTGCCTGACTTAAACAAACCACCTCACCATCAGAATCCTCCAGGTCAATTTCCTCCCCAGCGCCAGCAACACCCATATCCTCCTCATCCTGGTGTACTTCAACACTGACATCTTCAATCTGACTATCAGGAACTGGACTGCGGGTGCTCCTTCCAGCACTTGCAGGGGGCGTGCAAATGGTGGAAGGCGCATGCTCTTCACGTCCAGTGTTGGGAAGGTCAGGCATCGCAACCGACACAATTGGACTCTCCTTGTGGATTTGGGATTTCAAAGAACGCACAGTTCTTTGCGGTGCTTTTGCCAGCTTGAGTCTTTTCAGTTTTCTAGCGAGAGGCTGAGTGCTTCCATCCTCATGTGAAGCTGAACCACTAGCCATGAACATAGGCCAGGGCCTCAGCCGTTCCTTGCCACTCCGTGTGGTAAATGGCATATTGTCAAGTTTACGCTTCTCCTCCGACAATTTTATTTTAGGTTTTGGAGTCCTTTTTTTACTGATATTTGGTGTTTTGGTTTTGACATGCTCTGTACTATGCCATTGGGCATCGGCCTTGGCAGACGACGTTGCTGGCATTTCATCGTCTCGGCCATGACTAGTGGCAGCAGCTTCAGCACGAGGTGGAAGTGGATCTTGATCTTTCCCTAATTTTGGAACCTCAACATTTTTGTTCTCCATATTTTAATAGGCACAACTAAAAGGCACCTCAGGTAAACAATGCAGATGGATGGATTGGATACTAGTATACAATTATGGACGGGCTGCCGAGTGCCGACACAGAGGTAGCCACAGCCGTGAACTACCGCACTGTACTGTGTCTGCTGCTAATATATAGACTGGTTGATAAAGAGATAGTATACTCGTAACTAGTATGTATGTATAAAGAAAGAAAAAAAAACCACGGTTAGGTCACTGGTATATACAATTATGGACGGGCTGCCGAGTGCCGACACAGAGGTAGCCACAGCCGTGAACTACCGCACTGTACTGTGTCTGCTGCTAATATATAGACTGGTTGATAAAGAGATAGTATACTCGTAACTAGTATGTATGTATAAAGAAAGAAAAAAAAACCACGGTTAGGTCACTGGTATATACAATTATGGACGGGCTGCCGAGTGCCGACACAGAGGTAGCCACAGCCGTGAACTACCGCACTGTACTGTGTCTGCTGCTAATATATAGACTGGTTGATAAAGAGATAGTATACTCGTAACTAGTATGTATGTATAAAGAAAGAAAAAAAAACCACGGTTAGGTCACTGGTATATACAATTATGGACGGGCTGCCGAGTGCCGACACAGAGGTAGCCACAGCCGTGAACTACCGCACTGTACTGTGTCTGCTGCTAATATATAGACTGGTTGATAAAGAGATAGTATACTCGTAACTAGTATGTATGTATAAAGAAAGAAAAAAAAACCACGGTTAGGTCACTGGTATATACAATTATGGACGGGCTGCCGAGTGCCGACACAGAGGTAGCCACAGCCGTGAACTACCGCACTGTACTGTGTCTGCTGCTAATATATAGACTGGTTGATAAAGAGATAGTATACTCGTAACTAGTATGTATGTATAAAGAAAGAAAAAAAAACCACGGTTAGGTCACTGGTATATACAATTATGGACGGGCTGCGGAGTACCGACACAGAGGTAGCCACAGCCGTGAACTACCGCACTGTACTGTGTCTGCTGCTAATATATAGACTGGTTGATAAAGAGATAGTATACTCGTAACTAGTATGTATGTATAAAGAAAGAAAAAAAAAACACGGTTAGGTGGTATATACAATTATGGACGGGCTGCCGAGTGCCGACACAGAGGTAGCCACAGCCGTGAACTACCGCACTGTACTGTGTCTGCTGCTAATATATAGACTGGTTGATAAAGAGATAGTATACTCGTAACTAGTATGTATGTATAAAGAAAGAAAAAAAAACCACGGTTAGGTCACTGGTATATACAATTATGGACGGGCTGCCGAGTGCCGACACAGAGGTAGCCACAGCCGTGAACTACCGCACTGTACACTGGTTGATAAAGAGATAGTAGTATACTCGTAACAACTAGTATGACGACGGTATAAAGAATGAAAAAAAAACCACGGTTAGGTGGTATATAATACAATTATGGTTGGACGGACTGCCTGCCGAGTGCCGACACAGAGGTAGCCACAGCCGTGAACTACCGCACTGTACACTGGTTGATAAAGAGATAGTAGTATACTCGTAACAACTAGTATGACGACGGTATAAAGAATGAAAAAAAAACCACGGTTAGGTGGTATATAATACAATTATGGTTGGACGGACTGCCTGCCGAGTGCCGACACAGAGGTAGCCACAGCCGTGAACTACCGCACTGTACACTGGTTGATAAAGAGATAGTAGTATACTCGTAACAACTAGTATGACGACGGTATAAAGAACGAAAAAAAAACCACGGTTAGGTGGTATATATTATAATACAATTATGGATGGACGGACTGCCTGCCGAGTTCCGACACAGAGGTAGCCACAGCCGTGAACTACCGCACTGTACACTGGTTGATAAAGAGATAGTAGTATACTCGTAACAACTAGTATGACGACGGTATAAAGAACGAAAAAAAAACCACGGTTAGGTGGTATATATTATAATACAATTATGGATGGACGGACTGCCTGCCGAGTTCCGACACAGAGGTAGCCACAGCCGTGAACTACCGCACTGTACACTGGTTGATAAAGAGATAGTAGTATACTCGTAACAACTAGTATGACTATGACGACGGTATAAAGAAAGAAAAAAAAAACCACGGTTAGGTGGTATATAATACAATTATGGATGGACGGACTGCCTGCCGAGTGCCGACACAGAGGTAGCCACAGCCGTGAACTACCGCACTGTACTGTGTCTGCTGCTAATATAGACTGGTTGATAAAGAGATAGTATACAATACTACTAATATACTGGTGGTCAGGCACTGGTCACCACTAGTCACACTGGCAGTGGCACTCCTGCAGCAAAAGTGTGCACTGTTTAATTTTAATATAATATTATTTATCATGTACTCCTGGCTCCTGCTGTAACAACCTGCAGTGCTCCCCAGTCTCCCCCACAATTATAAGCTTTATATACAATACATTGATGTGCAGCACACTGGGCTGAGCAGTGCACACAGACTGAGTCACTGTGTGACTGTGTATCGTTTTTTTCAGGCAGAGAACGGATATATTAAATAAAACAAACAACTGCACTGTCTCTGGTGGTCACTGGTCACTGTGGTCGTCAGTCACTAAACTCTGTCTGCACTCTGCACTCTCTTCTAATCTACAGTATCACAGCAATCTCTCTCTCTCTCTCTCTTCTAAATCTAATCTAAATGGAGAGGACGCCAGCCACGTCCTCTCCCTATCAATCTCAATGCACGTGTGAAAATGGCGGCGACGCGCGGCTCCTTATATAGAATCCGAGTCTCGCGAGAATCCGACAGCGTCATGATGACGTTCGGGCGCGCTCGGGTTAACCGAGCAAGGCGGGAAGATCCGAGTCGCTCGGACCCGTGAAAAAAAAAGTGAAGTTCGTGCGGGTTCGGATTCAAAGAAACCGAACCCGCTCATCTCTAATATGTATATATAATATATATATCTGTAGTTAGGCACTTTAAAAACATTTGGAGAATCGCTGTTAAACAATGCTCTATATGTCCATCACAAACATATATGTGCAGTCAAATCCTTGCCTTTAGATGCAACAATCACAGCTTCATGGTATAATATATAAACAGGTCTTGATGACACTATTATTATTATTATTATTATTATTATTATTATTACTGACATCAGGGCCGGTGCAAGGTTTCTTGGCACCCTAGGCAAAACTTCAGCCCCCCCCCGCCCCCCCCCCCAAAAAAAATAAAAATAAACACCCCGCCATTGGCCACCACAGGAATATATAATAACAAACACATTCGCCCCTTTCAGGAAAAAAAGAAAATAACACTTTGGGCTCCACAGCGTAAAAAAAATACACATTGAGGCAGACGCACACTCACAATGACACTCATACTGAGGCAGAGGCACACATACACACTCATACTGAGGCAGAGGCACGCACACACGCACGCACGCAGGCACGCACGCACGCACACACACACACACACACACTCACTCATACTGAGGCAGAGGCACACACACACTCATGCTCAGGCAGAGGCACACACACACACTCATACTGAGGCAGAGACACACACACACTGATGCTGACACACACACACACTGACACTCATACTGAGACACACACACTGATACTGAGACACACACACACACACTGACATTCATACTGAGGCAGAGGCACACACACTCGTAATGAAACACACACACTGATACGGAGACTCACACACTGACACTCATACTGAGGCAGAGGCACACACACTCGTACTGAAACACACACACTGATACGGAGACACACACACTGACACTCATACTGAGGCAGAGGCACACACTGAAACACACACACTGATACGGAGACACACAGTCACACACTGACACTCATACTGAGGCAGAGCCACACACACTCGTACTGAAACACACACACTGATACGGACACTCATACTGAGGCAGAGGCACACACATTCGTATTGAAACACACACACTGATACGGAGACACACACACTGACACTCATACTGAGGCAGAGCCACACACACTCGTACTGAAACACACACACTGATACGGAGACACACACACTGACACTCATACTGAGGCAGAGCCACACACACTCGTACTGAAACACACACACTGATACGGAGACACACACACTGACACTCATACTGAGGCAGAGACACACACACACTGATGCTGAGACACACACACACACACACACACACACACACACACACACTGACACTGATACTGAGACACACACACACACTGACATTCATACTGAGGCAGAGGCACACACACTCGTAATGAAACACACACACTGATACGAAGACACACACACTGACACTCATACTGAGGCAGAGGCACACACACTCGTATTGAAACACACACACTGATACGGAGACACACACACTGACACTCATACTGAGGCAGAGGCACACACACTCGTATTGAAACACACACACTGATACGGAGACACACACACTGACACTCATACTGAGGCAGAGGCACACACACTCGTACTGAAACACACACACTGATACGGAGACACACACACTGACACTCCTACTGAGGCAGAGGCACACACTGAAACACACACACACCCTGACACTCATACTAGGACAGAGGCACACACTCATATTGGAGGCACACACCTGGCACTACCACAGTAGTTACCTCCAGCTCTGATCACAGGAGCCAGTCTCCCAAAGAGCAGGCAGGCCAGGCAGAGCCACAGACAGACCGCGTGGAGAACCGGCAAAGTCGGGGGGCGTGGCCTAATCACGGATTATGTGGCCACGCCCCCTTAAACACAAAAGCATCAAAAAAATCCAAAGCAGCAGTCTATGGAGCCGGCAGAGAGGGGACACGGGAACGGGAACGGCCGAGGGGGAAACCACCTCTCTGCTGCCACTGCATATCTTCTACAGAGAGGTGGTGAATTAAAGAAAAACGGTGGTGGATCCCAAGACACTGAGTAGGGTATAGTGGCCTGGAATGGCCAAAAAGCATCACTTGCTGTCACTTGGTTTAGTAGCGTTGCAGGACTACCCCCGCAGCGCTGCTACTAGTGTGTCCAATGTCCATGCCGCCTGGTACCCTGCTGCTGCTGCTGCTGCTGGCCTGCTATTTCATGGGGGATACAGGGAGGGGGTCTAACCACTAGAATGACCAGGGCTCCTGACAGCCTCTGTGTGCCGCCCCCTCAGTTCCCTGCGCTCATAGGCAGCTGCCTAAAGCTGCCTAGTGGAAGCGCCGGCCCTGACTGACATTCGTGGCAAGAAAGTAAATGTTTCTGTACAATATGTTTCGGAATGTGATGTAGAATAATTGATGCCAATTTTATTCTGATGCAGAAATTTGGTTGGTGATAGATATATAATGTTTTGGACTGTACTACTGTCTAATAATAATAATAATAATAATAATACAGGTTGAGTATCCCATATCCAAATATTCCGAAATACGGACTTTTTTGAGTGAGAGTGAGATAGTGAAACCTTTGTTTCTCTAACGTCCTAAGTGGATGCTGGGGACTCCGTAAGGACCATGGGGAATAGCGGCTCCGCAGGAGACTGGGCACATCTAAAGAAAGCTTTAGGACTATCTGGTGTGCACTGGCTCCTCCCCCCATGACCCTCCTCCAAGCCTCAGTTAGATTTCTGTGCCCGACGAGAAGGGTGCACACTAGGGGCTCTCCTGAGCTCTTTGTGAAAGTTTTAGTTTAGGTTTATTATTTTCAGTGAGACCTGCTGGCAAAAACACTTATATAAGGTTATCCCTGTATATATATAGCGCTCTGGTGTGTGCTGGCAAACTCTCCCTCTGTCTCCCCAAAGGGCTAGTGGGGTCCTGTCCTCTATCAGAGCATTCCCTGTGTGTGTGCTGTGTGTCAGTACGTTTGTGTCGACATGTATGAGGAGAAAAATGATGTGGAGACGGAGTAGAGTGTCTGTAATAGTGTTGTCACCCCCTAGGGGGTCGACACCTGAGTGGATGTACTGTTGAAATTGCGTGACAGTGTCAACTTTGTATTAAAGACAGTGGTTGACATGAGACAGCCGGCTACTCAGCTTGTGCATGTCCAGACGTCTCATACAGGGGCTCTAAAGCGCCCGTTACCTCAGATACAGACGCCGACACGGATACTGACTCCTGTGTCGACGGTGAAGAGACAACCGTGATTTCCAATAGGGCCACACATTGCATGATTGAGGCAATGGAAAATGTTTACACTTTTCTGATAATATGAATACCACCAAAAAAAAGGGGTATTATGTTTGGTGAGGAAAAACTTCCTGTAGTTTTCCTGAATCTGAGAAATAAAATGAGGTGTGTGATGATGCGTGGGTTTCCCCCCGATAACAATTGATAATTTCTAAAAAGTTATTGGCAGTATACCTTTTCCCGCCAGAGGTTAGGGTGCGTTGGGAAACACCCCCTAGGGGGGATAAGGCGCTCACACGCTTGTAAGAACAAGGGCTCTATCCTCTCCTGAGAGGGCCGCCCTTAAGGATCCTGCTGATAGAAAGCAGGAGGGTATCCTAAAATGTATTTACACACATACTGGTGTTATACTGCGACCAGCAATCGCCTCAGCCTGGATGTGCAGTGCTGGGTTGGCGTGGTCGGATTCCCTGACTGGAAATATTGATATCCTAGATAAGGACAGTATATTATTGCCTATAGAGCAATTAAAAGATGCATTTCTATATATGCATGATGCACAGCGGAATGTTTGCCGACTGGCATCAAGTATAAGTGCGTTGTCCAATTCTACCAGTAAAATGGTCAGGTGATGCGGATTCCAAACGGCATTTGGAAGTATTGCCTTACAAAAAAAAAAAAAGGGGATGTACCCCTGGTCGCCTCTCAAAATAAGACGCCGTATTATCAGGCGCAGTCCTGGTTGGCAAGCGGACAAAAGGGTTCCTCTTTTCTGCACGTGACAGAGGGAGAGGAAAATGGCTGCAGAGATTAGCCAGTTCCCAGGAACAGAAACCCTTTTCTGCCTCTGCAAAGCCCTCAGTATGTCGCTAGGGCTTTACAAGTTCAGGCACGGTGGGGGCCCGTTCTCAATGAATTTCAGTGCGCAGTGGGCTCACTCGCAAGAGGACCCCTGGATCCTTCAGGTAATATTTTCAGGGGTACAAATTGGAATTCGAGACATATTCCCCTCGCCGTTTCCAAAAGTCTGTTTTACCGACGTCTCCCGCTGACAGGGAGGCAGTTTTGGAAGCCATTCACAAGCTGTATTCCCAGCAGGTGATAATTAAGGTACCCCTCCTGCAACAGGGAACGGGGTATTATTCCCCACTATTGTGGTACCGAAGCCAGACGGCTCGGTGAGACCGATTTTAAAATCTAAAATCTTTGAACACTTACATACAGAGGTTCAAATTCAAAATTGAGTCACTCAGAGCAGTGATTGCAAACCTGGAAGAAGGGGACTACATGAGGTCTCGGGACATCAAGGATGCTTACCTTCATGTCAAAATTTACCCTTCTCACCAAGGGTATCTCAGGTTATGGTACAGAACTGTCACTATCAGTTCAGACGCTGCCGTAGGGATGGGCCACGGCACCCCGGGTCTTTACTGAAGTAATGACCGAAATGATATTCCTTCGAAGGAAGGGAATTTTAGTTATCCTTTACTTGGACGATTCCCTGATAAGGGTAAGATCCAGGGAACAGCTGGAGATCGGTGTAGCACTATCTCAGGTAGTGTTGCGGCAGCATGATTGGATTCTCAATATTCCAAAATCGCAGCTGGTTCCGACGACTTGTCTTCTGTTCCTAGGGATGATCCTGGACACAGTCCAGAAAGAAGGTGTTTCTCCCGGAGGAGAAAGCCAGGGAGTTATCCGAGCTAGTCAGGAACCTCCTAAAACCGAACCAAGAGTGCATCAATACACAAGGGTTCTGGGTAAAAATGGTGGCTTCCTACGAAGCAATCCCATTCGGCAGATTCCACGCAAGAACTTTCCAGTGGGACCTGCTGGACAAATGGTCCGGGTCGCATCTTCAGATGCATCAGCGGATAACCCTGTCACCAGGGACAATGGTGTCCCTCCTGTGGTGGTTGCAGAGTGCTCATCTTCTAGAGGGCCGCAGATGCGGCATTCAGGACTGGGTCCTGGTGACCACGGATGCCAGCCTGCGAGGCTGGGGAGCAGTCACACAGGGAAGGAATATCCAGGACTTATGGTCAAGCCTGGAGACATCACTTCACATAAATATCCTGAAGCTAAGGGACATTTACAATGCTCTAAGCTTAGCAACCTCTGCTTCAAGGTCAGCCGGTGTTGATCCAGTCGGACAACATCACGGCAGTCACCCACGTAAACAGACAGGGTGGCACAAGAAGCAGGAGGGCAATGGCAGAAGCTGCAAGGATTCTTCGCTGGGCGGAAAATCATGTGATAGCACTGTCAGCAGTATTCATTCCGGGAGTGGACAACTGGGAAGCAGACTTCCTCAGCACGACCTCCACCCGGGAGAGTGGGGACTTCACCCAGAAGTCTTCCACATGATTATAAACCGTTGGGAAAAACTCGACAGGTATTGCGCCAGGTCCAGGGACCCTCAGGCAATAGCTGTAAACGCTCTGGTAACACCGTGGGTGTACCAGTCAGGGTATGTGTTCCCTCCTCTGCCTCTCATACCCAAGGTACTGAGATTGATAAGATGGAGAGGAGTAAGCACTATATTCGTGGCTCCGGATTGGCCAAGAAGGATTTGGTAACCGGAACTTCAAGAGATGCTCACGGAGGATCCGTGGCCTCTACCTCTAAGAAGGGACCTGCTCCAGCAAGGACCCTGTCTGTTCCAAGACTTACCGCGGCTGCGTTTGACGGCATGGCGGTTGAACGCCGGATCCTGAAGGAAAAAAGGCATTCCGGATGAAGTCATCCCTATCCTGATCAAAGCCAGGAAGGATGTAACCGCAAAAACATTATCACCGCAATTGGCGAAAATATGTTGCGTGGTGCGAGGCCAGTAAGGCCCGACTGTGGAAATTCAACTGGGTCGATTCCTACATTTCCTGCAAACAGGAGTGTCTATGGGCCTGAAATTGGGGTCCATTAAGGTTCAAATTTCGTCCCTGTCAATTTTCTTCCAAAAAGAACTAGCTTCAGTCCCTGAAGTTCAGACGTTTGTAAAAGGGGTACTGCATATACAGCCTCCTTTTGTGCCTCCAGTGGCACTTTGGAATCTCAATGT
This sequence comes from Pseudophryne corroboree, assembly GCF_028390025.1. Lineage (NCBI taxonomy): Eukaryota > Metazoa > Chordata > Amphibia > Anura > Myobatrachidae > Pseudophryne > Pseudophryne corroboree. Next base: position 757,275,981 of record NC_086447.1, read on the forward strand.
AGTTTTGGGTTCCAAAAGTCACATTGGTTTGAACCACTTAAATCTGTGGACTTAAAATATCTCACATGGAAAGTGGTCATGCTGTTGGCCCTGGCCTGGGCCAGGCGCGTGTCAGAATTGGCGGCTTTATCCTAAAAAAGCCCTTATCTGATGTTCCATTCGGACAGGGCGGAATTGAGGACTCGTCCTCAGTTTCTCCCTAAGGTGGTTTCAGCGTTTCACCTGAACCAACCTATTGGTGGTGCCTGCGGCTACTAGGGACTTGGAGGACTCCAAGTTGCTAGACGTTGTCAGGGCCCTGAAAATATATGTTTCCAGGAGGGCTGGAGTCAGGAAATCTGACTCGCTGTTTATCCTGTATGCACCCAACAAGCTGGGTGCTCCTGCTTCTAAGCAGACTATTGCTCGTTGGATTTGTAGTACAATTCAGCTTGCACATTCTGTGGCAGGCCTGCCACAGCCAAAAATCTGTAAATGCCCACTCCACAGGGAAGGTGGGCTCATCTTGGGCGGCTGCCCGAGGGGTCTCGGCTTTACAACTTTGCCGAGCAGCTACTTGGTCAGGAGCAAATGCGTTTGTAAAATTATACAAAATTTATATCCTGGCTGAGGAGGACCTGGAGTTCTCTCATTTGGTGCTGCAGAGTCATCCGCACTCTCCCGCCCGTTTGGGAGCTTTGGTATAATCCCCATGGTCCTTACGGAGTCCCCAGCATCCACTTAGGACGTTAGAGAAAATAAGAATTTACTTACCGATAATTCTTTTTCTCATAGTCCGTAGTGGATGCTGGGCGCCCATCCCAAGTGCGGATTGTCTGCAATACTTGTACATAGTTATTGTTACAAAAATCGGGTTATTATTGTTGTGAGCCATCTTTTCAGAGGCTCCTCTGTTATCATGCTGTTAACTGGGTTCAGATCACAGGTTATACGGTGTGATTGGTGTGGCTGGTTTGAGTCTTACCCGGGATTCAAAATCCTTCCTTATTGTGTACGCTCGTCCGGGCACAGTATCCTAACTGAGGCTTGGAGGAGGGTCATGGGGGGAGGAGCCAGTGCACACCAGATAGTCCTAAAGCTTTCTTTAGATGTGCCCAGTCTCCTGCGGAGCCGCTATTCCCCATGGTCCTTACGGAGTCCCCAGCATCCACTACGGACTATGAGAAATAGAATTATCGGTAAGTAAATTCTTATTTTTTTGATGGCTCAAGGTACACAAACTTTGTTTAATACACAAAGTTATTAAAAATATTGTATTAAATGACCTGCAGGCTGTGTGTATAAGGTGTATATGAAACATAAATGAATTGTGTGACTGTACACAGACTTTGTTTAATGCACAAAGTTATAAAAAAATATTGGCTAAAATGACCTTCAGGCTGTGTGTATAAGGTGTATATGTAACATAAATACATTCTGTGCTTAGATTTAGGCCCCATCACCATGATATCTCATTATAATATGCAATTATTCCAAAATACGGAAAAATCCCATATCCAAAATACCTCTGGTCCCAAGCATTTTGGATAAGGGAGACTCAACCTGTAATAATAATAATAATAATAATAATAATAATAATAATAATAATAATAATAATAATATTATTATGGGTTAACAATGCAAACACTTTGAGTAATATCTATATATAAAAGTTATTTTCAATTACACAATTAATAGAACACAATATAAGTTTATTGAACTTACTTGGCAGTTTATCACACCATAGTCATCTTACCTCTTTTCTTTTTTTTCACATTACACATATGTTTCTTATGAATTACTAAATTCTTTATCCTAAAAATATGTTGTTGTTTTTTTCAGATTTTTTCACCTTTTAACATTATTTCATTTACACAATTATGATACATTATAATGAATACTTAATGATTCATACTGCTTTGTTTTTTTACAACATCTTTTTTGTTTATCAGTTTAATAATACATTTATACATTTTGTAACAATAATTACTCTCAAGTTTATAATATTTCACACATATTTATTAATTGATGGAAGTCAACTATATACTATCTAAATAAATATGTAATAAAAATCTATACATAGTGTTTTTCACAAATTTGTGAATACACAATAGTATTGTGGAGGTTGGTGGATCAGATACAATTGTGAGTTACTTTTATGTCTTATCAATGGTAATATTTTGATTGGGAGAAATGTTTTATCCCTTCTATGGAGGAGAAAAATTAGATGATAGGTCTGTACAGCTGTCAGTCAAACCTGGACCAGATTAATTGGCTAAAGCTTAATCATTACATGTGGGGTAACCCGAACAACATAGAATACAGATAATGATAGGTCTGCAGAAATGTCAATAATACTCAGTTCAAATGGATTGGTCAACTCCTATATAACTCTGCTTAACCCGTCACACGGGTTTCCTGTGATTAAGTTCATAAGTGAAAGAAAGATGTCAGTTGCAATGGATTGTGACTAAAAACATGGCCCCGGTGCGACTGCATTCTCATTTTTCTGAGCAGCCGTGGGTCAAACGCAATTGTCGATGGGTCTTGGTTTCTGCTTATGCATTGTAATTCTGCGATTGTGTCGGTGGGCATCTTTTATCTTTCTGGCCAGCTCTTCACATGCGATTTTTAGCAGAAGCAGTATTGAGAAAATCGCATTTTCTGTCTCAATAGCGATCCAACCTGCATTAGGCCCTTAGTGTGGAGAAAACAATACCGCCAGCAATCTAATATCTACAATCATACACTTGTGTGGAATTAAATATACACTGTAACTTTAACACCTGACAGGACATATTATAGTCAGGAATATTAAATGGCAAATGATACATGCACCTATATTGCGGGGTCATTAGTACTGAATATGGTATAATGACCCAATACAGTATATTAACATCTATACATTAGGATTAAATTAAACTTGGTTCTATACCATTAAGTTTAATGATAAACTATCTAACTGTAGAGTCAATAAAAAGACTGTACTAATATATTTATGTGATACTAACAATAAGGTGAATTTATATGGTAGTGATTGTGCACACTATTCACATTTATTGACAAGTACTAAGGATGTGTCTGATATAACTATACAAATAAACTTCGAGAGAAGTGATACATTCATATGCTAAGCAATACCGTGTTATGAAAAGTTACATTAGTATCCAACAAACGCTGCAGATTGCAGTTTGATACTTAACGCATGTACACGCTAGGAGATATAGAAAGCGATATCGTTAATTTTTACCCTCCTGAGCGATATTGCTTACTATGCCGCCCAGTGTTTATGCAGCTGACGATGGCCAATACGTGGCCCCATGGGTTGCTAACGACCCTTAGTGTCGGCCATACAGGCAACTCAATTTGGACTCATCGTCAAATGCAGCATGCACAGCTCGATCGCAGCATGACGTCACTGTGCAATATTGCTAGCGGTATAGCACAGTGTGTATGCACACGTGGAATAGCCCAGGCCGGGGACACACAAGGCAATGTCACTCATGGTACACATCGCCTAGTGTGTACCCAGCTTTAGTCCGTATGGTAAATGATGAATAAAGTAACACACTGTTGGATCCAGGGCAGCCATCAGGGGGGGACTGTGGGGACTGGTGTCCCGGGCCCTTACAGAGAGAGGGGCCCACCCCTGGCTCCTACCACCAATACCTGTAGAGCTGCACCAGTGTGTGAATCAACAGCTGGCTGATGCGCAAGCCTTATCTCCGCATCAGATCTCTGTAAACCGTTCCTGTAGGTCCGCAACACTCCACTCACAATGTATGAAATCATATAGGGGTGGCGCAGTGCGGCAAAATCTTTGTTTTTAGGAGGGAGAGGCCCTGTCTATTTTGTCAGTCACAGGCCCCACAATTTCTGAGGGCAGCCCTGGTGTTATATATAGGGGTGTAGCTACCATTGGTACTGTGACTGCCTACCAGTGCAATGCCTCACCTACTGGTGTGATCTCCACCTCCTTTGACAAGATCCTCCTGCTCTTGATGTGACTGCCTACCAGTGCAATGCCTCACCCACTGGTGTGATCTCCACCTCCTTTGACACGATCCTCCTCTTGGTGCTGTGACTGCCTACCAGTGCAATGCCTCACCCACTGGTGTGTTCTCCACCTCCTTTGACATGATTCTTCTGCAGGTGATGTGACTGCCTACCAGTGCAATGCCTCACCCACTGGTGTGATCTCCGCCTCCTGTGACACGATTCTACTGCTGGTGCTGTGACTGCCTACTATGCTGCATTAGCCTTGTTTACTACCACTGTGGCTAATACTATCAATTTGCTTAAGCCCAATTTGTGTTGGGCCCCGCTTATAGCTGACTGACTCCAACCTACATGAGGCCACTTTTCATATATATCCAGGGCCACTTTACGTTCCCAATCTGCCCCTGTCTGGCATGGAAGAAATGTGAATGATAAATCAATGTAAATGTACCAGGAGGTATTGACAAGCCTTTATAACATTATCTTATACTGTGAATTTCTTACCCTGTTTCCAAGACAATTAATTAATTTAACTTGTTAATTAAGTCAAAGGAAGACATGATATTTTCTGGGAGATGTATCAAGCCGTGGAGAGAGATAAAGTTGAGTATTTGCCCAAATAAAATGAAGCTTCTAACTACAGGTTTCATTTCATGTACTGTGCTAGATAAGTGATAGAAGATGATTGGGTGGTTTGGACATCTGCACTTTTTCTCTCTCCAAGGCTTGATACATCTCCCCAAGAGTGCTGTATATAAAATATATGTCTGGCTGCTATACAGCAGACCAGGAGCACCAGCAGGACAGTAGAGTAACAGTCATATCAGTAATAATTTGCGGACCCTGTGAAATTAGCATTCAGTAAAGACGGGAGACTCAGTCAATGAATACATAAATTTTTTTTAGTTTATGTTAAAATATAAAAAGTTTATTAAGTGGAATATTTAATAAATAAATAATATTTGCGAGACATCTCCAAAAACAGTCGGTTTTGGGGGTTGCCCACAAATATTAACCAGCCCCTGAATGTATGTATTGGGGACTGCAATGGATATTTGAGATATCTATTGCGTTCCTCCTATTTTAAACACAGAAGCAGCCACCAAAAGTTTCTACGGCAGAGGGTAAACTGTGAAACTCACCAAGCTCCAGAATGCAAAGCATTTCTGAGCATGGCCTGACAGCTAATGCCATCTCTAAATGGCTTTTGTAGCCTGTGGGCTACAATATGCAATAATTCCCAGGAGAAGGATCCTTGGCATCCCTCTGCATTACTGTCTGCTCTCACATACGCAGTCTGATGATTGCACATGTGAACTAGTGCAGCCGGGGTCTAAACCCAGAAGTAAAGTGATCGCATTAGCAATTATTTTACTTCTTATACATTGCAGGGATGGGCATGAGATTGGTACTCATTATGGCATAAAAGCTACACCTCTGGACTCACAAAGAGTCGTCCTTCAGCACTCAGGAGAGGAAAACCCCCTTGGGGGGAAACCTCTGGGGAACCATGGCCTCAGGATCACCCTTCCCTCTGGGCATTAAGAGGTGTACTAATAGAGGGGTCAGTATGCTATACCAGCGCATGGGATCCCGGTATGTGTCATACCGATGCCAGGATCCCAGTACAGAAAAGACCAACAGGGAAAAGTAAGGGGTGTTCTCCCCTCTCCACACCCCCCTAACCCTGCCTGTCCGCAGTCTAACCCTAACCTCCCCCCTTTGTGCCTAACCTTCCCGCGGAGGTGCCTAATCCTAACCTCCATCCCTGCTGCCTAAACCTAACCCTCCCTTCCCCATAGCCTAACCACACCCGGGGGTGCCTAACCCACCCTACCCACAGCCTAACCCTAAGTTCCCCCCACCCGCAGCCAACCCTATCCTCCCCCCACCCGCAGCCTAATCCCAACCCCCGCCTGATGCCTAAACCTAACCCCCACCTGATGCCTAAACCTAACCTCCCTTCCCCACAGCCTAACCACTGGGTGCCTAACCCTAACCAACCCTACCCGCTGTCTAACCCTAACCTCCCCCCACGACACCCTAAACTTAACCCCCGCCTGACGCCTAAACCTAATCTCCCCACCCGATGCCTAAACCTAACCCTCCCTCCCCTTCAACCTAACCACCCCCAGGGTTCCCTAACCCTAACCCACCCTACCTGCAGCATAACCCTATCCTCCATCCACCCGCAGCCTAACGCTAACCCCTCCACCTGATGCCTAACCCTCTCCCTCTCCCAACCCCCTAACCGTGCCTGTCAGCAGTCTGACCCTAACCTCCCCCTTTGTGCCTAACCCTCCCATGGAGGTGCCTAATCCTAACCTCCATCCCTGCTGCCTAAACCTAACCCTCCCTCTCTCGCAGCCTAACCCCCCCCCCCTCTGTCCCTGCTGCCTAAACCTAACCCTCCCTCGCAGCCTAACCACTCCCGGGGTGCCTAACCCTAACTCACCCTACCCGCAGCTTAATGTTAACCTCCCCCGACACTCAGCCTAAACGTAATCCAGCACCTGACACCTAAACCTAACCCCCTGCCTGATGCCTAAACCTAACCCTCCCTCCCCTGCAATCTAACCACCCTCAGGGGTGCCTTACCCACCCTACATGCAGCCTAACTCTAACCTCCCCCCACTCACAGCCTAAATTTAACCCCCCTGCCTGACGCCTAAACCTAATAACTCTGCCTAAACCTAACCCTCCCTCCCCCACAGCCAAACCACCCCGGGGGTGCCTACCCTTATGCTCCCCCCAACCCGCAGCCTAAACTTAACCCCCCTGCTTAACGCCTAAACCTAACCCTCCCGCCTGATGCCTAAACCTAGCTCTCCCTACACGCAGCCTAACCTCCCCCGAGGGTGCCTAACCCACCCTATCCGCAGCCTAACCCAAACCTCCCCCCACCTGCAGCCTAACCCAAACGCCCCGCCTGACGCCTAAACCTAACCACTCCACCTGACGCGTAAACCTAACTCTCCCTTCTCCCCGGCCTTACCACCCCCCCTCCCCCTGTGCCTGATGCCTAAACCTAACCCCACTTGCCCAGCCCTAAACCTAGGATCGTGGGGATACGGGCGTCTGTTTCCTTGACATTCGGAGTTCCAACGTCGGGATTTTGAAGAGTGTCGGGATCCCAGTGTCAGTATTCTGACTGCCGTTAACCCGACAGCCGGCATCTTTACCGCATCTCCTAATAGGTAATGCATATGTCCCAACATTTGGAGCATGTGTCCGCAGCTCTCCTCCCAGGGCAGCTATTCAGGGATCACCCACTGCGTGTAGACAAAGAGGAAGAGATGAAAATCATTGTTAGTGGATGAACAAGCAGAGAGACAAACTGCAAACAGTGGTGTGGTTGTGTAGAGAGAAAAATCTCTCTATGTAAATATGTTACTCTAACTACTGAGGACATGGAAAATACCTAAAATAATGACAATTATCCCAAAGGGGCTATTGTTTTTATCCAATACACACATTTGGGGTATAAGTTCTCTCTTATAGTAATTAGTGGGTACCTTCAGAAAAGAAATTTGACCAGTAAATAATAAAAGCTATAAATTGCTAACACATAGGGGTCAAACCAATTATATATGGATTGACCACTAAATGTTACCATTGCTGCGACGTTTCAGCAGCATCCAAACTCACACCCTTCGTGGCCAGATTCAGCCTATGGGGCTACCGGAAAGTGCGGCTGTTGTAAGACAAACTCGCACCTAATTACGACCCCTTAGTTGTTAAATGTGATAAAATAGTAAAATATAATGGTGTAATTGTGGGCCTGATTCAGTTGTGGTTGTTGAAGCGATCACTGCTGCAATCTTGCCATTTACAATTGCATTGTGAGTCTGAGCAGTCATAGGCTGAGCAAGTCTCCTAGACAGAGGGGGCTCTCCAGCAGCAACACATATGTAAAGATAGGGAAACAGCTCCAATTCACATCATTTCTACCATTCTGTACCATTTCATCATTTGGTTATTCTATGGGGGAGATGTAATAAGCCCTGCAGTGATAAATGGAGAGAGGTAAAGTACCAGCCAATCAGCTCCTAACTGCCATGTTACAGGCTGTGTTTGAAACATGACAACTAGGAGCTGATTGGTTGTTAGTTTATCTCTCTCCACTTTATTACTCTCCCAGGCTTTGTACACCTGCCCCCAGTTCATTGATATACTGTAAATGTCAGCCATTTCACTATCTCCACAGATCTGTATTGTTCTTCCCCCGATCTGTATGTTCTGTATCATGCTCTCCCCACCCTTCCTGTTTTTCTGTATTACAGTATGTTCTACATCTCGCAAACCTCAAAAGTGTATGTCCTTCCTCTATATGTCCTATAGATTACGCCACAATTTCTATGTTTTTGTATTGTGCCCCCACACCATCTGTATGTGCTATACCAAGTTGCCCCCATCTGCATGTTTTGTATTGTCCGCTCTCCCCCACCATAGACCCTATGTTTTGTACTGTGCTCTCAATACCCCCCACGACACACACAATTACACAAGTATGGTAACTTACCTCCTGCATGCTATTCTCCAGTCACTAATTCCTCTCTGCGACCCCTCCCGTCGTCTTCAACTGACACTTTGCAGATCTCTTTGCCGGTCACCCGACACTCTGCAAATCTCTTTGCCAGAACTTTGCCAAATGATGATCTAAATAACCAGAGTTTCCTGATCAGACATACAATGTGTATAATTAATTATACTAGTACATTTTGTTACGTACTTTCATTTTTATTCATTTGCAATTCGTCTATTTTATTAACTTTTTATCCAAAACCCAAGATCCTTTCTCATAGAAACCCAAGTTATCTGCTCCAGGTTTTATCTTCCATAATGCTAGGACCATGTTAGTATCATACACTGGGCCTAATTCAGACCTGATCGCAGCAGCAAATTTGTTCTCTAATGGACAAAACCATGGCCCTCATTCCGAGTTGTTCGCTTGTTATTTTTCTTCGCATCGGTGCGATTTTCCGCTAACTGCGCATGCGCAATGTTCGCACTGCGGCTGCGCCAAGTAAATTTGCTAAGAAGTTTGGTATTTTACTCACGGCATTACGAGGTTTTTTCTTCGTTCTGGTGATAGTTGTGTGATTGACAGGAAGTGGGTGTTTCTTGGCAGAAACTGGCCGTTTTATGGGAGTGTGTGAAAAAACGCTGCCGTTTCTGGGAGTGGCTGGAGAAACGGGGGAGTGTCTGGGCGAACGCTGGGTGTGTTTGTGACGTCAAACCAGGAACGACAAGCACTGAACTGATCGCACTGGAAGAGTAAGTCTCGAGCTACTCAGAAACTGCAAAGTAAAATCTTTTCGCAATATTGCGAATACTTCGTTCGCAATTCAGCTAAGCTAAGATTCACTCCCAGAGGGCGGCGGCTTAGCGTGTGCACTGCTGCGAAAAGCGGCTAGCGAGCGAACAACTCGGAATGAGGGCCCATGTGCACTGCAGGTGGGGCAGATGTAACATGTGCAGAGAGAGTATGATAACTTACCTCCTGTATGTTATACTACAGTCGTTGCTACCTCTGCGACCCTTCCCATCGTCTTCAACTGACACTTTGCAGATCTCATTGCCGGTCACCCGACACTCTGCAAATCTCTTTGCCAGATGATCTAAAAAACACAAAAGACTATCATTAAGCATAGTACTAGTTTAAGTACAATAAAATGTCCATGAGTCAACCAGTTTCCCAGTTTTCCTTAAACCAAACAAGATACTTTCAAAGTTATCAATATCCCATTTATCTATTTTATTAACTATTTCATCCCAAATCCACGATCCTGCCTCATAGAGACCCAGGTTATCTGCATCCCCTGTATGTGTGCTTATCCTCCATAGTGCCCTCTTTATTCCTGTAACGCTACATTTTTATTCCTAAATATGTCGTTCCTTCCTGCGCTTCTCCTATTTATGTGTCCTAGTACCTGCATTCCCTGTTCTGTCTATCTTGTCTTGCCTTTCAGCTGACTATACTGCACTCTGTCTTCCTTACCCCCCTCCATCATACCCTGCTATGTAGTACTCACCTCCTCCTACCTGTCTTCCTGCATGGAAACTGGAAACGTCAGCAGCTGTAGATAGAATGTTACAGGAAGAAGCATTGTGATGTCATGGGCTAGTGATGTCACAGGCTAGGTGTGATGTCACAGTAACCAGCAGCAAAGCTACAAAGTTACAGCTATCTTACATATACATTTTCTACATCAATCACAACTGGATATACATGAGTTTCTAGTTTAAAAAAAATGAGACTAGCGTAGAAAATGAAGTATAAGGCAATGTTGTACAGAGTGCCTCAATATATAGGTAAAGGGAAAACATAAGTGACAGGAATTTCTAGACTAAATCCCTGCTTATATTTTATAAGGAAATAAAGCTCTTTATCTAAGAGGCTGAATTAATCATTTTACATTATGTGTGTTTGTGTGTGTGTATATATATATATATATTTGTGAAAAAAATATATATAAGACCTGTCTCGCGCTGACACTATGTGGAGCTACACCTTAGGGAAAATACCCCCTGTTAGATGGGGTATGATGGTTATGAATAGCAAAAAAGGGTGTTTCCCCAGGGAGCTTGTGATCTTACTAGGTATGTCAACAAATTTATCACTTATAATAGAATAGTCATAAGAAATAGACTTATTTATTTTTAAATAAAACACAGTAAAATGAGCTGTAACACATTAAATCCAAAAAGACAATCAAAGTTTCATACATATATTGATGTTGGTAACAATTCAATTCAATCATATGTCAGTATACAAATGATCTTCCTTGAAGAAATGACAAAATCGCTGTCTTAATCCAACGCGTTTCGTCCTACAGACTTCATCAGGGGTATTTTATTTACAATCAAAAAATCACAGTATGGACAAGTAACTTAATGTGTCTTCAATAGGCAAGTAAAAACACTTAAAAAGTGATATCGAACCCGATTATACCACATGAAACATCTAATTAGCCGATTATTCAATACGACTCATTCTATGCTTGTTTAATGATCCCCACTTGATAAGGAGATTTCTAATAGCAACAGTGGTGGAACCAATAGTAATAAGGACAGCTCTTAGAGCAGCTTACCACTAAGTCGTATTGAGTTGTGGACAGAAAATCGTAATCGTGCCTCTACACTTTTAGCAATGCTTCTGGCTGCTGCATACCAGGTATGCAGCAGCCAGAAGCATTGCTAAAAGTGTAGAGGCACGATTACGATTTTCTGTCCACAACTCAATACGACTTAGTGGTAAGCTGCTCTAAGAGCTGTCCTTATTACTATTGGTTCCACCACTGTTGCTATTAGAAATCTCCTTATCAAGTGGGGATCATTAAACAAGCATAGAATGAGTCGTATTGAATAATCGGCTAAATAGATGTTTCATGTGGTATAATCGGGTTCGATATCACTTTTTAAGTGTTTTTACTTGCCTATTGAAGACACATTAAGTTACTTGTCCATACTGTGATTTTTTGATTGTAAATAAAATACCCCTGATGAAGTCTGTAGGACGAAACGCGTTGGGTTAAGACAGCGATTTTGTCATTTCTTCAAGGAAGATCATTTGTATACTGACATATGATTGAATTGAATTGTTACCAACATCAATATATGTATGAAACATTGATTGTCTTTTTGGATTTAATGTGTTACAGCTCATTTTACTGTGTTTTATTTAAAAATAAATAAGTCTATTTCTTATGACTATTCTATTATAAGTGATACATTTGTTGACATACCTAGTAAGATCACAAGCTCCCTGGGGAAACACCCTTTTTTGCTATATATATATATATATATATATATATATATACAGAGAGAGAGAGAGAGAGAGAGAGAGAGATACTAACTATACTATCCCATTAAACCAGGAAACACGAATTATACAGTTTCTGTGGCTGGCTGACCTCAAGTCTGCATTTCACTTGGTTTAATCAGCCACAGAACCTGTGTAACCCATGAGCGCATAAAGAGGAGAAGAAATAAGAGTTGTCTTTTTTGCTGGAGCACTAGAAATATATTATTCAATACCAGTGTATATAAAACTGTAAGGCGGGCCCGCAAGGTGACATTCACAGGGAATAGGTAATGACATCCACTCGACTTGTTCACACTCGCTGGATGTGTTGGAAAGAAATTGAGTGGACAGTGAGCGCGGCTGTGCCCTGTGGCACGACGTGGCACCATTGTACCGATAGCCGGACTGCTGAGAACGGAACCTGGAGGGTACATAACTTTTTGGTTTTCATTTCATCTCATGACACTCCACCCAAAGCTACTCTTCTGGTTATCCTATCAACTAGGACAACAATGAAGGTGACTCCATAACATTTCTTCCATTGTTTTCCATGTCACAGAAACATTGCATGTGTGTTACAGGTGACCATCCTAATCATCTCTCCTTCACTTCACAGTAATGTCATTGTTAGTGATACATTATTTGGATCAAGCATCAAAAGGAAACTTAGATATAAGAGTCTGGCCGGCATATCACTTATTGCATGACGACCTTGTGCCTGCGCTGTACTGTATGTAGACGGAGCATTTGGTTTTGCTAATGACTTACATAGACTCCATAAGAGGGCATGCCGATATAGCTTATTGTTGAATGTTAACATGTATGATCTTAAACTCCATCTATAAATGTTCTGTTGCAAGACTTCCAATATGCTCAGAATATTGCTACTGTGACAGATGATTTAGTATATACTAGCTGGAGTACCCGGCATTGCCCCGGATTTTAAGAATGTCTGTTTACAAAAATAAATGTAAATATTAAAGACACAGTATAAATAACATTGTAGATAGCTGAATACCCGTGCTTTGGTATGGGATGGGGATGGAAAATTAGAATGATAGTTTGTTCATTTACGTTGATTGGAGATCTAGTATATAGGCATATCTTGCTTCCATGATGCACTTTGTGTAGTGGCCGCTCCCCTTTTTGGTCCCCCAAGGGACCCTGCTCTTCCCACTATACAACTCTCAGTCTGTGGCTTCCTGCTGCCTCCATTCCCCTCCTCACATCATGTCACTGGCCCTGTCACATGCAGCCCTGTCATCACTAAGATATCATGCATGTCCTGATTTAGTGTGTGCTGCTGGCCCACCCCTAGGGGTGCTAGTGGTGTGTTACCCTCACAGTGTTTGTTCCCAGAGTGTCAGTCATTTGTGTAGGAAGTTTGGTGTAAAATGCTCCAGACATTCCAGAGTTATGCTGACTGCTGAAAAACTCTGTGCTGCTGGCTAACCCCTAGGTTTGCTAGGGGTGTCTTACCCCTACAGTGTTTGTTCCCAGCTTGCAAGTCACATGTGAATCAAGTTTGTTGTAAATTGGTCCAGGCAATCGGGAGTTATGCTGCCTCCTGACATACTCTGTGCTGCTGTCCCACCCCTAGGGGTGTCTAATCCCCACAGAGTTTGCTTGCAGATTGTAAATCAGATGTGTACCACGTTTGGTGTAAATTGCTTCAGGCCTTCAACAGTTATGCTGTCTGCTGACATACTCTGTGCTGCTGTCCCACCCCTAGGGGTGCTAGGGGTGTATGATCCCCACAGTGTTTTTTCCACAGTGAAAGTCATATGTATAGCTAGTTTGGTGTAAATTGCTCCAGGCATTCCAGAGTTATGCTGACTGCTGTAAAACTCTGTGCTGCTGCCTCACCCCTAGGGGTGCTAGGGGTGTATTGCCCCCACAGTGTTTGTTCCCAGCTTGCAAGTCACATGTGAACCAAGTTTGTTGTAAATTGGTCCAGGCATTCGGGAGTTATGCTGTCTCCTGACATACTCTGTGCTGCTGTCCCACCCCTAGGGGTGCTAGGGGTGTCTGACCCCAACAGTGTTTGTTTCCACAGTGAAAGTCATATGTGTACCAAGTTTGTTGTAAATTGCAGCAGGCATTCCAGAGTTATGCTGTCTGCTGAAATACTCAGTGCTGCTGCCTCACCCCTACAGGTCCTAGGGGTATTTTCCTCCCACAGTGTTTGTTCCCAGATTGTAAGGCATATGTGTACCAAGTTTTGAGTACATTGCTCCAGCAATTCCAGAGTTATGATGTCTCCTGATATTCTCTGTCTGCCCCCCTAGGGGTGCTACTAATTGTTTTAGTTGCCTCCACCGTGTCTTAATACGCTCGTATGTAAAATTTCACGATGGTCGTTTGTAAACTGGGGATTTGTATAGAAAGACAGAAGGACAGATTTTCGCTTTTATTTAGTAGATACACTTAGAGTTACTTTGATATGTGACTGTCATACTTGCCAACATTTCATAACAAGTTCCAGGGATGCTTGGTGGCTGAGCCCAGTAGATGGTGGAATGTCATGTGCGAATCTGTCTAGGAGGACCTTGGTGCACTACAACTCCCATCGTGTCATGTTTACTGGACTTTATTATAATGTGATGATTTGTTTTTAATTCATGTTAATTACTCATGTTCCATACATTTTAGTTTATACTAGAGATGAGCGCCGGAAATTTTTCGGGTTTTGTGTTTTGGTTTTGGGTTCGGTTCCGCGGCCGTGTTTTGGGTTCGACCGCGTTTTGGCAAAACCTCACCGAATTTTTTTTGTCGGATTCGGGTGTGTTTTGGATTCGGGTGTTTTTTTCCAAAAAACCTAAAAAACAGCTTAAATCATAGAATTTGGCGGTCATTTTGATCCCAAAGTATTATTAACCTCAAAAACCATAATTTCCACTCATTTTCAGTCTATTCTGAATACCTCACACCTCACAATATTATTTTTAGTCCTAAAATTTGCACCGAGGTCGCTGTGTGAGTAAGATAAGCGACCCTAGTGGCCGACACAAACACCGGGCCCATCTAGGAGTGGCACTGCAGTGTCACGCAGGATGGCCCTTCCAAAAAACCCTCCCCAAACAGCACATGACGCAAAGAAAAAAAGAGGCGCAATGAGGTAGCTGTGTGAGTAAGATTAGCGACCCTAGTGGCCGACACAAACACCGGGCCCATCTAGGAGTGGCACTGCAGTGTCACGCAGGATGTCCCTTCCAAAAAACCCTCCCCAAACAGCACATGACGCAAAGAAAAAAAGAGGCGCAATGAGGTAGCTGTGTGAGTAAGATAAGCGACCCTAGTGGCCGACACAAACACCGGGCCCATCTAGGAGTGTCACTGCAGTGTCACGCAGGATGTCCCTTCCAAAAAACCCTCCCCAAACAGCACATGACGCAAAGAAAAAAAGAGGCGCAATGAGGTAGCTGTGTGAGTAAGATAAGCGACCCTAGTGGCCGACACAAACACCGGGCCCATCTAGGAGTGGCACTGCAGTGTCACGCAGGATGTCCCTTCCAAAAAACCCTCCCCAAACAGCACATGACGCAAAGAAAAAGAAAAGAAAAAAGAGGTGCAAGATGGAATTGTCCTTGGGCCCTCCCACCCACCCTTATGTTGTATAAACAAAACAGGACATGCACACTTTAACCAACCCATCATTTCAGTGACAGGGTCTGCCACACGACTGTGACTGATATGACGGGTTGGTTTGGACCCCCCCCAAAAAAGAAGCAATTAATCTCTCCTTGCACAAACTGGCTCTACAGAGGCAAGATGTCCACCTCATCATCACCCTCCGATATATCACCGTGTACATCCCCCTCCTCACAGATTATCAATTCGTCCCCACTGGAATCCACCATCTCAGCTCCCTGTGTACTTTGTGGAGGCAATTGCTGCTGGTCAATGTCTCCGCGGAGGAATTGATTATAATTCATTTTAATGAACATCATCTTCTCCACATTTTCTGGATGTAACCTCGTACGCCAATTGCTGACAAGGTGAGCGGCGGCACTAAACACTCTTTCGGAGTACACACTTGTGGGAGGGCAACTTAGGTAGAATAAAGCCAGTTTGTGCAAGGGCCTCCAAATTGCCTCTTTTTCCTGCCAGTATAAGTACGGACTGTGTGACGTGCCTACTTGGATGCGGTCACTCATATAATCCTCCACCATTCTATCAATGTTGAGAGAATCATATGCAGTGACAGTAGACGACATGTCCGTAATCGTTGTCAGGTCCTTCAGTCCGGACCAGATGTCAGCATCAGCAGTCGCTCCAGACTGCCCTGCATCACCGCCAGCGGGTGGGCTCGGAATTCTGAGCCTTTTCCTCGCACCCCCAGTTGCGGGAGAATGTGAAGGAGGAGATGTTGACAGGTCGCGTTCCGCTTGACTTGACAATTTTGTCACCAGCAGGTCTTTCAACCCCAGCAGACTTGTGTCTGCCGGAAAGAGAGATCCAAGGTAGGCTTTAAATCTAGGATCGAGCACGGTGGCCAAAATGTAGTGCTCTGATTTCAACAGATTGACCACCCGTGAATCCTTGTTAAGCGAATTAAGGGCTCCATCCACAAGTCCCACATGCCTAGCGGAATCGCTCCGTGTTAGCTCCTCCTTCAATGTCTCCAGCTTCTTCTGCAAAAGCCTGATGAGGGGAATGACCTGACTCAGGCTGGCAGTGTCTGAACTGACTTCACGTGTGGCAAGTTCAAAGGGCATCAGAACCTTGCACAACGTTGAAATCATTCTCCACTGCGCTTGAGACAGGTGCATTCCACCTACTATATCGTGCTCAATTGTATAGGCTTGAATGGCCTTTTGCTGCTCCTCCAACCTCTGAAGCATATAGAGGGTTGAATTCCACCTCGTTACCACTTCTTGCTTCAGATGATGGCAGGGCAGGTTCAGTAGTTTTTGGTGGTGCTCCAGTCTTCTGTACGTGGTGCCTGTACGCCGAAAGTGTCCCGCAATTCTTCTGGCCACCGACAGCATCTCTTGCACGCCCCTGTCGTTTTTTAAAAAATTCTGCACCACCAAATTCAAGGTATGTGCAAAACATGGGACGTGCTGGAATTTGCCCATATTTAATGCACACACAATATTGCTGGCGTTGTCCGATGCCACAAATCCACAGGAGAGTCCAATTGGGGTAAGCCATTCCGCGATGATCTTCCTCAGTTGCCGTAAGAGGTTTTCAGCTGTGTGCTTATTCTGGAAAGCGGTGATACAAAGCGTAGCCTGCCTAGGAAAGAGTTGGCGTTTGCGAGATGCTGCTACTGGTGCCGCCGCTGCTGTTCTTGCGGCGGGAGTCCATACATCTACCCAGTGGGCTGTCACAGTCATATAGTCCTGACCCTGCCCTGCTCCACTTGTCCACATGTCCGTGGTTAAGTGGACATTGGGTACAACTGCATTTTTTAGGACACTGGTGAGTCTTTTTCTGACGTCCGTGTACATTCTCGGTATCGCCTGCCTAGAGAAGTGGAACCTAGATGGTATTTGGTAACGGGGGCACACTGCCTTAATAAATTGTCTAGTTCCCTGTGAACTAACGGCGGATACCGGACGCACGTCTAACACCAACATAGTTGTCAAGGCCTCAGTTATCCGCTTTGCAGCAGGATGACTGCTGTGATATTTCATCTTCCTCGCAAAGGACTGTTGAACAGTCAATTGCTTACTGGAAGTAGTACAAGTGGGCTTACGACTTCCCCTCTGGGATGACCATCGACTCCCAGCAGCAACAACAGCAGCGCCAGCAGCAGTAGGCGTTACACGCAAGGATGCATCGGAGGAATCCCAGGCAGGAGAGGGCTCGTCAGAATTGCCAGTGACATTGCCTGCAGGACTATTGGCATTCCTGGGGAAGGAGGAAATTGACACTGAGGGAGTTGGTGGGGTGGTTTGCGTGAGCTTGGTTACAAGAGGAAGGGATTTACTGGTCAGTGGACTGCTTCCGCTGTCACCCAAAGTTTTTGAACTTGTCACTGACTTATTATGAATGCGCTGCAGGTGACGTATAAGGGAGGATGTTCCGAGGTGGTTAACGTCCTTACCCCTACTTATTACAGCTTGACAAAGGGAACACACGGCTTGACACCTGTTGTCCGCATTTCTGGTGAAATACTTCCACACCGAAGAGCTGATTTTTTTGGTATTTTCACCAGGCATGTCAACGGCCATATTCCTACCACGGACAACAGGTGTCTCCCCGGGTGCCTGACTTAAACAAACCACCTCACCATCAGAATCCTCCTGGTCAATTTCCTCCCCAGCGCCAGCAACACCCATATCCTCCTCATCCTGGTGTACTTCAACACTGACATCTTCAATCTGACTATCAGGAACTGGACTGCGGGTGCTCCTTCCATCACTTGCAGGGGGCGTGCAAATGGTGGAAGGCGCATGCTCTTCACGTCCAGTGTTGGGAAGGTCAGGCATCGCAACCGACACAATTGGAGTCGGACTCTCCTTGTGGATTTGGGATTTCGAAGAACGCACAGTTCTTTGCGGTGCTACTTCTTTTGCCAGCTTTAGTCTTTTCATTTTTCTAGCGAGAGGCTGAGTGCTTCCATCCTCATGTGAAGCTGAACCACTAGCCATGAACATAGGCCAGGGCCTCAGCCGTTCCTTGCCACTCCGTGTGGTAAATGGCATATTGGCAAGTTTACGCTTCTCCTCCGACAATTTTATTTTAGGTTTTGGAGTCCTTTTTTTTACTGATATTTGGTGTTTTGGATTTGACATGCTCTGTACTATGACATTGGGCATCGGCCTTGGCAGACGACGTTGCTGGCATTTCATCGTCTCGGCCATGACTAGTGGCAGCAGCTTCAGCACGAGGTGGAAGTGGATCTTGATCTTTCCCTAATTTTGGAACCTCAACATTTTTGTTCTCCATATTTTAATAGGCACAACTAAAAGGCACCTCAGGTAAACAATGGAGATGGATGGATTGGATACTAGTATACAATTATGGACGGGCTGCCGAGTGCCGACACAGAGGTAGCCACAGCCGTGAACTACCGCACTGTACTGTGTCTGCTGCTAATATATAGACTGGTTGATAAAGAGATAGTATACTCGTAACTAGTATGTATGTATAAAGAAAGAAAAAAAAACCACGGTTAGGTGGTATATACAATTATGGACGGGCTGCCGAGTGCCGACACAGAGGTAGCCACAGCCGTGAACTACCGCACTGTACTGTGTCTGCTGCTAATATATAGACTGGTTGATAAAGAGATAGTATACTCGTAACTAGTATGTATGTATAAAGAAAGAAAAAAAAACCACGGTTAGGTGGTATATACAATTATGGACGGGCTGCCGAGTGCCGACACAGAGGTAGCCACAGCCGTGAACTACCGCACTGTACTGTGTCTGCTGCTAATATAGACTGGTTGATAAAGAGATAGTATACTCGTAACTAGTATGACTATAAAGAAAAAAAAAAAAACCACGGTTAGGTGGTATATACAATTATGGACGGGCTGCCGAGTGCCGACACAGAGGTAGCCACAGCCATGAACTACCGCACTGTACTGTGTCTGCTGCTAATATATAGACTGGTTGATAAAGAGATAGTATACTCGTAACTAGTATGTATGTATAAAGAAAGAAAAAAAAACCACGGTTAGGTGGTATATACAATTATGGACGGGCTGCCGAGTGCCGACACAGAGGTAGCCACAGCCGTGAACTACCGCACTGTACTGTGTCTGCTGCTAATATAGACTGGTTGATAAAGAGATAGTATACTCGTAACTAGTATGACTATAAAGAAAGAAAAAAAAACCACGGTTAGGTGGTATATACAATTATGGACGGGCTGCCGAGTGCCGACACAGAGGTAGCCACAGCCGTGAACTACCGCACTGTACTGTGTCTGCTGCTAATATATAGACTGGTTGATAAAGAGATAGTATACTCGTAACTAGTATGTATGTATAAAGAAAGAAAAAAAAACCACGGTTAGGTGGTATATACAATTATGGACGGGCTGCCGAGTGCCGACACAGAGGTAGCCACAGCCGTGAACTACCGCACTGTACTGTGTCTGCTGCTAATATAGACTGGTTGATAAAGAGATAGTATACTCGTAACTAGTATGACTATAAAGAAAGAAAAAAAAAACCACGGTTAGGTGGTATATACAATTATGGACGGGCTGCCGAGTGCCGACACAGAGGTAGCCACAGCCGTGAACTACCGCACTGTACTGTGTCTGCTGCTAATATATAGACTGGTTGATAAAGAGATAGTATACTCGTAACTAGTATGTATGTATAAAGAAAAAAAAAAAAAACACGGTTAGGTGGTATATACAATTATGGACGGGCTGCCGAGTGCCGACACAGAGGTAGCCACAGCCGTGAACTACCGCACTGTACTGTGTCTGCTGCTAATATATAGACTGGTTGATAAAGAGATAGTATACTCGTAACTAGTATGTATGTATAAAGAAAGAAAAAAAAACCACGGTTAGGTGGTATATACAATTATGGACGGGCTGCCGAGTGCCGACACAGAGGTAGCCACAGCCGTTAACTACCGCACTGTACTGTGTCTGCTGCTAATATAGACTGGTTGATAAAGAGATAGTATACTCGTAACTAGTTTGACTATAAAGAAAGAAAAAAAAACCACGGTTAGGTGGTATATACAATTATGGACGGGCTGCCGAGTGCCGACACAGAGGTAGCCACAGCCGTGAACTACCGCACTGTACTGTGTCTGCTGCTAATATATAGACTGGTTGATAAAGAGATAGTATACTCGTAACTAGTATGTATGTATAAAGAAAGAAAAAAAAAACCACGGTTAGGTGGTATATACAATTATGGACGGGCTGCCGAGTGCCGACACAGAGGTAGCCACAGCCGTGAACTACCGCACTGTACTGTGTCTGCTGCTAATATAGACTGGTTGATAAAGAGATAGTATACTCGTAACTAGTATGACTATAAAGAAAGAAAAAAAAACCACGGTTAGGTGGTATATACAATTATGGACGGGCTGCCGAGTGCCGACACAGAGGTAGCCACAGCCGTGAACTACCGCACTGTACTGTGTCTGCTGCTAATATATAGACTGGTTGATAAAGAGATAGTATACTCGTAACTAGTATGTATGTATAAAGAAAGAAAAAAAAACCACGGTTAGGTGGTATATACAATTATGGACGGGCTGCCGAGTGCCGACACAGAGGTAGCCACAGCCGTGAACTACCGCACTGTACTGTGTCTGCTGCTAATATAGACTGGTTGATAAAGAGATAGTATACTCGTAACTAGTATGTATGTATAAAGAAAGAAAAAAAAAACACGGTTAGGTGGTATATACAATTATGGACGGGCTGCCGAGTGCCGACACAGAGGTAGCCACAGCCGTGAACTACCGCACTGTACTGTGTCTGCTGCTAATATATAGACTGGTTGATAAAGAGATAGTATACTCGTAACTAGTATGTATGTATAAAGAAAGAAAAAAAAACCACGGTTAGGTGGTATATACAATTATGGACGGGCTGCCGAGTGCCGACACAGAGGTAGCCACAGCCGTGAACTACCGCACTGTACTGTGTCTGCTGCTAATATATAGACTGGTTGATAAAGAGATAGTATACTCGTAACTAGTATGTATGTATAAAGAAAGAAAAAAAAACCACGGTTAGGTGGTATATACAATTATGGACGGGCTGCCGAGTGCCGACACAGAGGTAGCCACAGCCGTGAACTACCGCACTGTACTGTGTCTGCTGCTAATATAGACTGGTTGATAAAGAGATAGTATACTCGTAACTAGCATGTATGTATAAAGAAAGAAAAAAAAACCACGGTTAGGTGGTATATACTATTATGGACGGGCTGCCGAGTGCCGACACAGAGGTAGCCACAGCCGTGAACTACCGCACTGTACTGTGTCTGCTGCTAATATAGACTGGTTGATAAAGAGATAGTATACTCGTAACTAGTATGACTATAAAGAAAGAAAAAAAAACCACGGTTAGGTGGTATATACAATTATGGACGGGCTGCCGAGTGCCGACACAGAGGTAGCCACAGCCGTGAACTACCGCACTGTACTGTGTCTGCTGCTAATATAGACTGGTTGATAAAGAGATAGTATACTACTAATATTATATATACTGGTGGTCAGGTCACTGGTCACTAGTCACACTGGCAGTGGCACTCCTGCAGCAAAAGTGTGCACTGTTTAATTTTAATATAATATTATGTACTCCTGGCTCCTGCTATAACCTATAACTGGCACTGCAGTGCTCCCCAGTCTCCTCCACAATTATAAGCTGTGTGAGCTGAGCACAGTCAGATATATATATACATTGATGCAGCACACTGGGCTGAGCAGTGCACACAGATATGGTATGTGACTGAGTCACTGTGTGTATCGTTTTTTTCAGGCAGAGAACGGATATATTAAATAAAACAAACAACTGCACTGTCTGGTGGTCACTGTGGTCGTCAGTCACTAAACTCTGCACTCTCTTCTACAGTATCACAGCCTCAGGTCTATCTCTCTCTCTCTCAACCCTAATCTAAATGGAGAGGACGCCAGCCACGTCCTCTCCCTATCAATCTCAATGCACGTGTGAAAATGGCGGCGACGCGCGGCTCCTTATATAGAATCCGAGTCTCGCGATAGAATCCGAGCCTCGCGAGAATCCGACAGCGTCATGATGACGTTCGGGGCGCGCTCGGGTTAACCGAGCAAGGCGGGAAGATCCGAGTCGCTCGGACCCGTGAAAAAAAACATGAAGTTCGGGCGGGTTCGGATTCAGAGAAACCGAACCCGCTCATCTCTAGTTTATACCACTTAATGTGCACATAACACAGTGTTTATGGAGCCTAATTCAGACCTGATCGCAGGCACGTCGCACAGGTACAAAGCGGTTCGTTGCTCTGCGATGGGTTTGTGCAAAGAATCCATTCGCATGGGCGATCACAAGGAGATTGACAGGAAGAAGGCATTTGTGGGTGTCAACTGACCGTTTTCTGGGAGTGGTTGGAAAAACGCAGGCGTTCCCAAGCGTTTGCAGGGCGGGTGTCTGACATGAATTCCGGTCCGGACAGGTTGAAGTGATCACAGCGGCTGAGTAAGTCCTGGGCTGCTCAGAAACTGCACAAAATATTTTTGTACTGCTCGGCTGCACATGCGATCGCACACTTGCACAGCTAAAATACACTCCCTGGTGGGCGGCGACTATGTGAACGCAGAACTGCAAAAAACAGCTAGTGAGTGATCAGGTCTGAATTGGCCCCATAGATCTACCAGAAACTAGAGATGAGCGGGTTCGGTTTCTCTGAATCCGAACCCGCACGAACTTCATGTTTTTTTTCACGGGTCCGAGCGACTCGGATCTTCCCGCCTTGCTCGGTTAACCCGAGCGCGCCCGAACGTCATCATGATGCTGTCGGATTCTCGCGAGGCTCGGATTCTATCGCGAGACTCGGATTCTATATAAGGAGCCGCGCGTCGCCGCCATTTTCACACGTGCATTGAGATTGATAGGGAGAGGACGTGGCTGGCGTCCTCTCCATTTAGATTAGAAGAGAGAGAGAGAGAGAGAGAGATTGACCTGATTTACTGGAGATTAGGAGTACTGTAGAACTGTGTAGAGAGTGCAGAGTTTACTAGTGACTGACCACAGTGACCACCAGACAGTGCAGTTTTATTTAATATATCCGTTCTCTGCCTGAAAAAAACGATACACAGTGACTCAGTCACATACCATATCTGTGTGCACTGCTCAGCCCAGTGTGCTGCATCATCTATGTATATATCTGACTGTGCTCAGCTCACACATCTTATAATTGTGGGGGAGACTGGGGAGCACTGCAGTGCCAGTTATAGGTTATAGCAGGAGCCAGGAGTACATATTATTATTAAAATTAAACAGTGCACACTTTTGCTGCAGGAGTGCCACTGCCAGTGTGACTGACCAGTGACCTGACCACACTGACCACCAGTATAGTTAGTAGTATAGTATACTATATTGTGATTGCCTGAAAAAGTTAAACACTCGTATCTGACTGTGCTCAGCTCACACATCTTATAATTGTGGGGGAGACTGGGGAGCACTGCAGTGCCAGTTATAGGTTATAGCAGGAGCCAGGAGTACATATTATTATTAAAATTAAACAGTGCACACTTTTGCTGCAGGAGTGCCACTGCCAGTGTGACTGACCAGTGACCTGACCACACTGACCACCAGTATAGTTAGTAGTATAGTATACTATATTGTGATTGCCTGAAAAAGTTAAACACTCGTCGTGTGACTTCACTTGTGTGGTGTTTTTTTTTTTATTCTATAAAAAACTCATTCTGCTGACAGACAGTGTCCAGCAGGTCCGTCATTATATAATATATACCTGTCCGGCTGCAGTAGTGATATATATATATTTTTTATATCATTATTTATCATCCAGTCGCAGCAGACACAGTACGGTAGTTCACGGCTGTAGCTACCTCTGTGTCGGCACTCGGCAGTCCGTCCATAATTGTATACCACCTACCCGTGGTTTTTTTTTCTTTCTTCTTTATACATACATACTACTACTACTACATCTCTTTATCAACCAGTCTATATTAGCAGCAGACACAGTACAGTACGGTAGTCCACGGCTGTAGCTACCTCTGTGTCGGCACTGGGCAGTCCGTCCATAATTGTATACCACCTACCCGTGGTTTTTTTTTCTTTCTTCTTTATACATACATACTACTACTACTACATCTCTTTATCAACCAGTCTATATTAGCAGCAGACACAGTACAGTACGGTAGTCCACGGCTGTAGCTACCTCTGTGTCGGCACTGGGCAGTCCGTCCATAATTGTATACCACCTACCCGTGGTTTTTTTTCTTTCTTCTTTATACATACATACTACTACTACATCTCTTTATCAACCAGTCTATATTAGCAGCAGACACAGTACAGTACGGTAGTCCACGGCTGTAGCTACCTCTGTGTCGGCACTGGGCAGTCCGTCCATAATTGTATACCACCTACCCGTGGTTTTTTTTTCTTTCTTCTTTATACATACATACTACTACTACTACATCTCTTTATCAACCAGTCTATATTAGCAGCAGACACAGTACAGTACGGTAGTCCACGGCTGTAGCTACCTCTGTGTCGGCACTGGGCAGTCCGTCCATAATTGTATACCACCTACCCGTGGTTTTTTTTTCTTTCTTCTTTATACATACATACTACTACTACTACATCTCTTTATCAACCAGTCTATATTAGCAGCAGACACAGTACAGTATGGTAGTCCACGGCTGTAGCTACCTCTGTGTCGGCACTGGGCAGTCCGTCCATAATTGTATACCACCTACCCGTGGTTTTTTTTTCTTTCTTCTTTATACATACATACTACTACTACTACATCTCTTTATCAACCAGTCTATATTAGCAGCAGACACAGTACAGTACGGTAGTCCACGGCTGTAGCTACCTCTGTGTCGGCACTGGGCAGTCCATCCATAATTGTATACCACCTACCCGTGGTTTTTTTTTCTTTCTTCTTTATACATACATACTACTACTACTACATCTCTTTATCAACCAGTCTATATTAGCAGCAGACACAGTACAGTACGGTAGTCCACGGCTGTAGCTACCTCTGTGTCGGCACTCAGCAGTCCATCCATAATTGTATACTAGTATCCATCCATCTCCATTGTTTACCTGAGGTGCCTTTTAGTTGTGCCTATTAAAATATGGAGAACAAAAATGTTGAGGTTCCAAAATTAGGGAAAGATCAAGATCCACTTCCACCTCGTGCTGAAGCTGCTGCCACTAGTCATGGCCGAGACGATGAAATGCCAGCAACGTCGTCTGCCAAGGCCGATGCCCAATGTCATAGTACAGAGCATGTCAAATCCAAAACACCAAATATCAGTAAAAAAAGGACTCCAAAACCTAAAATAAAATTGTCGGAGGAGAAGCGTAAACTTGCCAATATGCCATTTACCACACGGAGTGGCAAGGAACGGCTGAGGCCCTGGCCTATGTTCATGGCTAGTGGTTCAGTTTCACATGAGGATGGAGGCACTCAGCCTCTCGCTAGAAAAATGAAAAGACTCAAGCTGGCAAAAGCAGTAGCACCGCAAAGAACTGTGCGTTCTTCGAAATCCCAAATCCACAAGGAGAGTCCAATTGTGTTGGTTGCGATGCCTGACCTTCCCAACACTGGACGTGAAGAGCATGCGCCTTCCACCATTTGCACGCCCCCTGCAAGTGCTGGAAGGAGCACCCGCAGTCCAGTTCCTGATAGTCAGATTGAAGATGTCAGTGTTGAAGTACACCAGGATGAGGAGGATATGGGTGTTGCTGGCGCTGGGGAGGAAATTGACCAGGAGGATTCTGATGGTGAGGTGGTTTGTTTAAGTCAGGCACCCGGGGAGACACCTGTTGTCCGTGGGAGGAATAGGGCCGTTGACATGCCTGGTGAAAATACCAAAAAAATCAGCTCTTCGGTGTGGAAGTATTTCACCAGAAATGCGGACAACAGGTGTCAAGCCGTGTGTTCCCTTTGTCAAGCTGTAATAAGTAGGGGTAAGGACGTTAACCACCTCGGAACATCCTCCCTTATACGTCACCTGCAGCGCATTCATAATAAGTCAGTGACAAGTTCAAAAACTTGGGCCGACAGCGGAAGCAGTCCACTGACCAGTAAATCCCTTCCTCTTGTAACCAAGCTCACGCAAACCACCCCACCAACTCCCTCAGTGTCAATTTCCTCCTTCCCCAGGAATGCCAATAGTCCTGCAGGCCATGTCACTGGCAATTCTGACGAGTCCTCTCCTGCCTGGGATTCCTCCGATGCATCCTTGCGTGTAACGCCTACTGCTGCTGGCGCTGCTGTTGTTGCTGCTGGGAGTCGATGGTCATCCCAGAGGGGAAGTCGTAAGCCCACTTGTACTACTTCCAGTAAGCAATTGACTGTCCAACAGTCCTTTGCGAGGAAGATGAAATATCACAGCAGTCATCCTGTTGCAAAGCGGATAACTGAGTCCTTGACAACTATGTTGGTGTTAGACGTGCGTCCGGTATCCGCCGTTAGTTCACAGGGAACTAGACAATTTATTGAGGCAGTGTGCCCCCGTTACCAAATACCATCTAGGTTCCACTTCTGTAGGCAGGCGATACCGAGAATGTACACGGACGTCAGAAAAAGACTCACCAGTGTCCTAAAAAATGCAGTTGTACCCAATGTCCACTTAACCACGGACATGTGGACAAGTGGAGCAGGGCAGGGTCAGGACTATATGACTGTGACAGCCCACTGGGTAGATGTATGGACTCCCGCCGCAAGAACAGCAGCGGCGGCACCAGTAGCAGCATCTCGCAAACGCCAACTCTTTCCTAGGCAGGCTACGCTTTGTATCACCGCTTTCCAGAATACGCACACAGCTGAAAACCTCTTACGGCAACTGAGGAAGATCATCGCAGAATGGCTTACCCCAATTGGACTCTCCTGTGGATTTGTGGCATCGGACAACGCCAGCAATATTGTGTGTGCATTAAATATGGGCAAATTCCAGCACGTCCCATGTTTTGCACATACCTTGAATTTGGTGGTGCAGAATTTTTAAAAAAACGACAGGGGCGTGCAAGAGATACTGTCGGTGGCCAGAAGAATTGCGGGACACTTTTGGCGTACAGGCACCACGTACAGAAGACTGGAGCACCACCAAAAACTACTGAACCTGCCCTGCCATCATCTGAAGCAAGAAGTGGTAACGAGGTGGAATTCAACCCTCTATATGCTTCAGAGGTTGGAGGAGCAGCAAAAGGCCATTCAAGCCTATACAATTGAGCACGATATAGGAGGTGGAATGCACCTGTCTCAAGTGCAGTGGAGAATGATTTCAACGTTGTGCAAGGTTCTGATGCCCTTTGAACTTGCCACACGTGAAGTCAGTTCAGACACTGCCAGCCTGAGTCAGGTCATTCCCCTCATCAGGCTTTTGCAGAAGAAGCTGGAGACATTGAAGGAGGAGCTAACACGGAGCGATTCCGCTAGGCATGTGAGACTTGTGGATGGAGCCCTTAATTCGCTTAACAAGGATTCACGGGTGGTCAATCTGTTGAAATCAGAGCACTACATTTTGGCCACCGTGCTCGATCCTAGATTTAAAACCTACCTTGGATCTCTCTTTCCGGCAGACACAAGTCTGCTGGGGTTGAAAGACCTGCTGGTGAGAAAATTGTCAAGTCAAGCGGAACGCGACCTGTCAACATCTCCTCCTTCACATTCTCCCGCAACTGGGGGTGCGAGGAAAAGGCTCAGAATTCCGAGCCCACCCGCTGGCGGTGATGCAGGGCAGTCTGGAGCGACTGCTGATGCTGACATCTGGTCCGGACTGAAGGACCTGACAACGATTACGGACATGTCGTCTACTGTCACTGCATATGATTCTCTCAACATTGAAAGAATGGTGGAGGATTATATGAGTGACCGCATCCAAGTAGGCACGTCACACAGTCCGTACTTATACTGGCAGGAAAAAGAAGCAATTTGGAGGCCCTTGCACAAACTGGCTTTATTCTACCTAAGTTGCCCTCCCACAAGTGTGTACTCCGAAAGAGTGTTTAGTGCCGCCGCTCACCTTGTCAGCAATCGGCGTACGAGGTTACATCCAGAAAATGTGGAGAAGATGATGTTCATTAAAATTAATTATAATCAATTCCTCCGCGGAGACATTGACCAGCAGCAATTGCCTCCGCAAAGTACACAGGGAGCTGAGATGGTGGATTCCAGTGGGGACGAATTGATAATCTGTGAGGAGGGGGATGTACACGGTGATATATCGGAGGATGATGATGAGGTGGACATCTTGCCTCTGTAGAGCCAGTTTGTGCAAGGAGAGATTAATTGCTTCTTTTTTGGGGGGGGTCCAAACCAACCCGTCATATCAGTCACAGTCGTGTGGCAGACCCTGTCACTGAAATGATGGGTTGGTTAAAGTGTGCATGTCCTGTTTTGTTTATACAACATAAGGGTGGGTGGGAGGGCCCAAGGACAATTCCATCTTGCACCTCTTTTTTCTTTTATTTTTCTTTGCGTCATGTGCTGTTTGGGGAGGGTTTTTTGGAAGGGACATCCTGCGTGACACTGCAGTGCCACTCCTAAATGGGCCCGGTGTTTGTGTCGGCCACTAGGGTCGCTTATCTTACTCACACAGTCAGCTACCTCATTGCGCCTCTTTTTTTCTTTGCGTCATGTGCTGTTTGGGGAGGGTTTTTTGGAAGGGACATCCTGCGTGACACTGCAGTGCCACTCCTAAATGGGCCCGGTGTTTGTGTCGGCCACTACGGTCGCTAATCTTACTCACACAGCTACCTCATTGCGCCTCTTTTTTTCTTTGCGTCATGTGCTGTTTGGGGAGGGTTTTTTGGAAGGGACATCCTGCGTGACACTGCAGTGCCACTCCTAAATGGGCCCGGTGTTTGTGTCGGCCACTAGGGTCGCTTATCTTACTCACACAGTCATCTACCTCATTGCGCCTCTTTTTTTCTTTGCGTCATGTGCTGTTTGGGGAGGGTTTTTTGGAAGGGACATCCTGCGTGACACTGCAGTGCCACTCCTAAATGGGCCCGGTGTTTGTGTCGGCCACTAGGGTCGCTTATCTTACTCACACAGTCAGCTACCTCATTGCGCCTCTTTTTTTCTTTGCGTCATGTGCTGTTTGGGGAGTGTTTTTTGGAAGGGCCATCCTGCGTGACACTGCAGTGCCACTCCTAGATGGGCCCGGTGTTTGTGTCGGCCACTAGGGTCGCTAATCTTACTCACACAGCTACCTCATTGCGCCTCTTTTTTTCTTTGCGTCATGTGCTGTTTGGGGAGGGTTTTTTGGAAGGGACATCCTGCGTGACACTGCAGTGCCACTCCTAAATGGGCCCGGTGTTTGTGTCGGCCACTAGGGTCGCTAATCTTACTCACACAGCTACCTCATTGCGCCTCTTTTTTTCTTTGCGTCATGTGCTGTTTGGGGAGGGTTTTTTGGAAGGGCCATCCTGCGTGACACTGCAGTGCCACTCCTAGATGGGCCCGGTGTTTGTGTCGGCCACTAGGGTCGCTAATCTTACTCACACAGCTACCTCATTGCGCCTCTTTTTTTCTTTGCGTCATGTGCTGTTTGGGGAGGGTTTTTTGGAAGGGACATCCTGCGTGACACTGCAGTGCCACTCCTAGATGGGCCAGGTGTTTGTGTCGGCCACTAGGGTCGCTTAGCTTAGTCATCCAGCGACCTCGGTGCAAATTTTAGGACTAAAAATAATATTGTGAGGTGTGAGGTATTCAGAATAGACTGAAAATGAGTGGAAATTATGGTTTTTGAGGTTAATAATAATATGGGATCAAAATGACCCCCAAATTCTATGATTTAAGCTGTTTTTTAGGGTTTTTTGAAAAAAACACCCGAATCCAAAACACACCCGAATCCGACAAAAAAAATTCGGTGAGGTTTTGCCAAAACGCGGTCGAACCCAAAACACGGCCGCGGAACCGAACCCAAAACCAAAACACAAAACCCGAAAAATTTCAGGCGCTCATCTCTACCAGAAACCCCATGGGGCTGTTTTACTGGTCCATGTCAGGTTTGGCCATCCAAGTCTGAGGTCAAATTGATGAATAATCCCGGGACGCAGCTACAGAGGCGGGATGGGCCTGCGTGTGGCCAGCTGTACAGTGGAGACATCGGATAACAGCCCATGTCCTCTCATTCTTTACAGTGTTTAGTTGCAAAATTGGTGGTGGTGGTGGGTGTTTGGTAGGCTAAAGCACTGGGCTCGTTACAAATACTGGAGTCTATTTACTAAGCCTTGGAGAGAGATAAAGTGGACGGAGATAAGTACCAGCCAATCAGCTGCTAACTATCATATTATTGTCTGGGTTTGAAAAATGACAGGAGCTGATTGGCTGGTACTTTATCTCCATCCACTTTATCTCTCCCCAAGGCTTAGTACATAGACCCCATTATATGCAGTGGATGTGGGGGTGATGAAATGGTTTAAAAATAGATACTTTTTTGCTGGTGAGCTACAGGGCCCAGATATCACACACTTACCAAGTTCTTGGCTGCCAGTTGGGAGGGGTATGGCGCAACCATGTGGGCAGTGCAGAGGCATGACAGCAGAATAGCATCATCAAGGCACAGTATATAAAGCCACGATTACATCCTAGTAAAGTGGGGGAAGGGGCCATGATGATGGGATTCAGCAGGAATAGCGTCATCAGCTCGCCTGGACTGGCCACTTCACACGGGAAGTGGGCATCAGCGTGTGGAACTGAGGCATTACTGAAGCTATGCCTACACAGGGGTGTATCTACCCATTGGCCAGGATGGCACTCGCCAGGGGCGCCAGCCGAGGAGGGGGCACCGACCAGCAGTGACACCCTCAGCCAATGGGTGGACTCACTTAGTAGTCGCATTGCATGGGCTGGTGGTTCGCACAGCAGCCAGGAGTTGGTGCCGGTGTTTGGCACCGCAATGCCCCACAGTGAAGATACTCAAAATAAACTACTAGAATGGTTTTCTTAATATATCACTACATCAGCACTACTATGTAGTGCGCATAGATACCTTTTCACTGCCATTAATATTTCATTATACCCCATGGCCGTGGGTGGCATCGCCGGGTGATGCCCCTCCTTGGCCGCGCCATGCACTGCTTATTTCTTCACATTGTGACAAGGATTACTGTGTGGGCATGATGTGTAAGGGGCACTAGTGTGTTACATAATGTGTATAAGGGGTTACTACTATGTAACGTAA
This sequence comes from Pseudophryne corroboree, assembly GCF_028390025.1. NCBI lineage: Eukaryota > Metazoa > Chordata > Amphibia > Anura > Myobatrachidae > Pseudophryne > Pseudophryne corroboree. The sequence continues at coordinate 757,307,574 of NC_086447.1, forward strand.
TTTGAATTGGGAGTAATATTGGGGGTCATTCTGAGTTGTTTGCTCGTTGACAATTTTGGCAACGGAGCGATTAAGGCAAAAATGCGCATGCGCATGGTACGCAGTGCGCATGCGCTAAGTATTTTAGCACAAAACTTAGTAGATTTACTCACGTCCGCATGAAGAATTTTCATAGTTGAAGTGATTGACAGGAAGTGGGTGTTTCTGGGCGGAAACTGGACGTTTTCTGGGAGTGTGCGGAAAAACGCAGGCGTGTCAGGGAAAAACTCGAGAGTGTCTGGAGAAACGGGGGAGTGGCTGGCAGAACGCTTGGCGTGTGTGTGACGTCAAACCAGGAATGAAACGGCCTGAGCTGATCGCAATCTGTGAGTAGGTCTGGAGCTACTCAGAAACTGCTAAGAAATTTCTAATCGCAATTCTGCGAATCTTTCGTTCGCTATTCTGCTAAGCATAGATACACTCCCATAGCATGTGCAATGCTGCTAAAATCTGCTAGCGAGCGAACAACTCGGAATCACCCCCATTGTGCGGTCATGTCCCTTTTCGACAACATCATGCCCCTTTTTTGCATATACGCCTTCCCTATTTCGAATATGGGGGAGTGAACCAGTCCATTACTTTGCCAGGGGCGCCAGGGACCCTAGATACACCTCTGTGCCTACACCTTGGTGCCTGCTATCCTGGAGTCTCCAAGACAATGCGGGAGAATAGGCAAGTACCATATGTTCTATCATGCATTGGGATCGTGTAACCAGCGGTTGGGATCCCAGCGGTCAGCATCCTAATGCCGGGATCCTGGCCGCCAGATTGCTGGTGGGGGTACAAGTGCAACAGAGCCCCATGCGGGCTCGCCAAGGGCGTAGCTACCATAGCTGCAGGGAATGCAGCTGCTATGGGACCCAGAGCTGAGAGAGGCCACCTTCCCTGTCACAGTTACATGTGTTATATATACAGGGCATAGCTACCATAGGAGCAGGGAGTGCAGCTGCTGTGCAGCCCAGAGCTGAGAGGGGCCACCTTCCCTGTCACAGTTACATGTGTTATATACAGGGTGTAGCTACCATAGGTGCAAGGAGTGCAGCTGGCATGGGGCCCAGTGCTGAGAGGGGCCACCTTCCCTGTCACAGTTACACGTGTTATATACAGGGTGTAGCTACCATAGGTGCAAGGAGTGCAGCTGCTATGGGGCCCAGTGCTGAGAGGGGCCACCTTCCCTGTCACAGTTACATGTGTTATATACAAGGACGTAGCTACCATAAGTGCAGGGAGTGCAGCTGCTATGCAGAGCTGAGAGGGGCCACCGTCCCTGTCACAGTTACATGTGGGTGTAGCTACCATAGGTGCAGGCAGTGCAGCTAGCTACTATAGGGCCCAGAGCTGAGAGAGGCCACCATCCCTGTCACAGTTACATGTGTTATACAGTGAAGCCATCAGGGGGGGACTGTGGGGACTGGTGTCCAGGGCCCTTACAGAGAGAGTGGCCCACCCCTGGCTCCTACCACCAATACCTGTAGAACTGCACCAGTGTGTGAATTAACAGCTGGCTGATGCGCAAGGAGGACTTCTTAAAACAAGCCTTATCTCTGCATCAGATCTCTGTAAACCGTTCCTGTAGGTCCGCAACACTCCACTCACAATTTATGACATCATATAGGGGTGGCGCAGTGCGGCAGAATCTTTGTTTTTAGGAGGGAGGGGCCCTGTCTATTTTGTCAGTCCTGGGCCCCACAATTTCTGATGGCAGCCCTGGTGTTATATATAGGGGTGTAGCTACCATAGGTAGGTACTGTGACTGCCACCAGTGCAATGCCTAACCTACTGGTGTGATCTCCACCTCCTTTGACACAATCCTCCTGCTGGTGCTGTGACTGCCTACCAGTGCAATGCCTCACCCACTGGTGTGATCTCCACCTCCTGTGACAAGATCCTCCTGCAGGTGCTGTGACTGCCTACCAGTGCAATGCCTCACCCACTGGTGTGATCTCCACCTCCTGTGACAAGATCCTCCTGCAGGTGCTGTGACTGCCTACCAGTGCAATGCCTCACCCACTGGTGTGTTCTCCACCTCCTTTGACATGATTCTTCTGCAGGTGATGTGACTGCCTACCAGTGCAATGCCTCACCCACTGGTGTGATCTCCATCTCCTGTGACACGATCCTACTGCTGGTGCTGTGACTGCCTACCATGCTGCATTAGCCTTGCTTACTACCACTGTGGGTAATACTATCAATTTGCTTAAGCCCAATTTATGTTATAGTTGACTGACTCCAACCTACATGAGGCCACTTTTCATATATATCCAGGGCCACTTTACGTTCCCAATCTGCCCCTGTCTGGCATGGAAGAAATGTGAATAATAAATCAATGTAAATGTACCAGGAGGTATTGACAAGCCTTTATAACATTATCTTATACTGTGAATTTCTTACCCTGTTTCCAAGACAATTAATTAATTTAACTTGTTAATTAAGTCAAAGGAAGACATGATATTTTCTGGGAGATGTATCAAGCCGTGGAGAGAGATACAGTTGAGTGTTTGCCCAAATAAAATGAAGCTTCTAACTACAGGTATCATTTCATGTACTGTGCTAGATAAGTGGCAGAAGATGATTGGGTGGTTTGGACATCTACACTTTATCTCTCTCCAAGGCTTGATACATCTCCCCAAGAGTGCTGTATATAAAATATATGTCTGGCTGCTATACAGCAGGCCAGGAGCACCAGCAGGACAGTAGAGTAACAGTCATATCAGTAATAATTTGTGGACCCTGTGAAATTAGCATTCAGTAAAGACGGGAGACTCAGTCAGTGAATACATAAAATATTTTTAGTTTATGTTAAAATACAAAAAGTTTATTAAGTGTAATATTTAATAAATAATATTTGCGAGACATCTCCAAAAACAGTCGGTTTTGGGGGCTGCCCACAAATATTAACCAGCCCCTGAATGTATGTATTGGGGACTGCAATGGATATTTGAGATATCTATTGCGTTCCTCCTATTTTGAACACAAAAGCAGCCACCAAAAGATTCTACGGCAGATGGTAAACTGTGAAACTCACCAAGCTCCAGAATGCAAAGCATTTCTGAGCTTGGCCCGGCAGCTAATGCCATCTCTAAATGGCTTTTGTAGCCTGTGGGCTACATTATGCAATAATTCCCAGGAGAAGGATCCTTGGCATCCCTCTGCATTACTGTCTGCTCTCACATACGCAGTCTGACGATTGCACATGTGAACTAGCGCAGCCGGGGTCTAAACCCAGAAGAAAAGTGATCGCATTAGCAATTATTTTACTTCTTATACATTACAGAGATGGGCATGAGATTGGTACTCATTATGGCATAAAACCTACACCTCTGGACTCACAAAGAGTTGTCTTACAGCATTCAGGAGAGGAAAATACCCCTTGGGGGGAAACCTCTGGGGAACCATGGCCTCACGATCACCCTTCCCTCTGGGCATAAAGAGGTGTACCAATGGAGGGGTCAGTATGCTATCCCAGCCAATGGGATCCCGGTGTTTGTCATACCGATGCCAGGATCCCAGTACAGAAAAGACCGACAGGGGTGAGTAAGGGGTGTTCTCCCCTCTCCACAGCCCCCTAACCCTGCCTGTCCGCAGTCTAACCCTAACCTCCCCCTTTGTGCCTAACCCTCCCGCGGAGGTGCCTAATCCTAACCTCCATCCCTGCTGCCTAAACCTAACCCTCCCTTCCCCATAGCCTAACCACACCCGGGGGTGGCTAACCCACCCTACCCACAGCCTAACCCTAAGTTCCCCCCACCCGCAGCCAACCCTATCCTCCCCCCACCCGCAGCCTAATCCCAACCCCTCACCTGATGCCTAAACCTAACCCCCCACCTGATGCCTAAACCTAACCTCCCTTCCCCACAGCCTAACCACTGGGTGCCTAACCCTAACCAACCATACCCACTGCCTAACCCTAACCTTCCCCCACCCACAGCCTAAACCTAACCCCCACCTGACGCCTAAACCTAATCTCCCCACCTGATGCCTAATCCTAACCCTCCCTCCCCTGCATAGGCGTGCGCTGCACATTTTATTAGGGGGTGCACCGTCGGAGGGGTGTGTCTAGCACCGCCTTTTGGGCGTGTCTAGCACCATCTATTGACGGTCAACGCAATATAAAATATCCACCCTTGTACCAATCCTAATAAAGCAGATTAATTGTCAGATGATGTGGTGTGCATCAAACAAACACCCCTTATGGCACTCACTGCAATTACACTGCTCCTCCTCAGCCTGGTCTGGCTCCCCCTCTCTTTCCCCTGCAAGCTGCAGCAGCTTACTTACAAGTCAGTCACTCACTGACACCCACAGTCGAAGACTAGTGCCGCTGCTGCTGGAAAAACGAGTGACGCGTCAGTGCTGCTGCCGGCCGCCAGTATTGAATTTGTTTTACTAAGAGGAACGCTGGCTGCATGCTGATTCTCATCAGTGGCTGGCATTGGCATAGCATAGAAGGAGAGAGGTGGGCATGTGGCGGGTGTGACGGGTGGGCGTGCGAGCAGCATTACGTAATCATGTCACATCATGCTGTTTTTGTACATGGAGGTGGAGCCGGGAGTTTGAAAGCCGGTGGCAGTGGCACCCTTGATTAACCCAGGCGTCCGATCAGTAATGCAGTCCTGACAGGGTGCAACGCAGAGGGGACATTAATCAGCCTGCTCGGCGATCGCTGCATCAGGCATGTGAGATATGGGTGCCAGACATTAGGGGGTGCCTTTGCACACCAGGCACCACCCCTGTGCACACCTATGCTCCCCTGCAACCTAACCACCCCCAGGGGTCATACCCTAACCCACCCTACCTGCAGCCTAACCCTATCCTCCATCCACCCGCAGCCTAATGCTAACCCCTCTGCCTGATGCCTAACCCTCTCCCAACCCCCTAACCGTGCCTGTCAGCAGTCTAATCCTAACCTCTACCTTTGTGCCTAACCCTTCTGCGGAGGTGCCTAATCCTAACCTCCATCCCTGCTGCCTAAACCTAACCCTCCCTCTCTCGCAGCCTAACCACCCCCCCTCTGTCCCTGCTGCCTAAACTTAACCCTCCCTGCCTCGCAGCCTAGCCACTCCCGGGGTGCCTTACCCTAACCCACCATACCAGCACTTAATGTTAACCTCCCCCCACACTCAGCCTAAACATAATCCAGCACCTGACGCCTAAACCTAACACCCTGCCTGATGCCTAAACCTAACCCTCCCTCCCCTGCAGCCTAACCACCCCCAGGGGTGCCTAACCCACCCTACCCGCAGCCTAACTCTAACCTCCCCCCACCCACAGCCTACACTTAACCCACCTGCCTGAAGCCTAAACCTAATAACCCTGCCTAAACCTAACCCTCCCTCCCCCACAGCCTAACCACCCCCGGGCGTTCCTAACCCTAAGCTCTCCCCAACACGCAGCCTAAACTTAACTCCCCTGCCTAACACCTAAACCTAACCCTCCCACCTGATGCCTAAACCTAACCCTCCCTCCCACGCAGCCTAACCTCCGCCGGGGGTGCCTAACCCACCCTATTCGCAGCATAACCCTAACCTCCCCCCACCTGCAGCCTAACCCAAACCCCCCGCCTGACACCTAAACCTAACCCTTCTGTCTGACACGTAAACCTAACTCTTCCTCCCCCGCAGCCTAACCACCTCCCTCCCCCCCATGCCTGAAGCCTAAACCTAACCCCACTTGCCCAGCCCTAAACCTAGGATCGTGGGGATACGGGCATCTGTATCATTGCCATTTGGAGTTCCAACGTCGGAATTCTAAAGAGTGTCGGGATCCCAGTGTCAGTATTCTGACTGCCGTTAACCCGATAGCCGGCATCTTTACCGCATCTCCTAATAGGTAATGCATATGTCCCAACATTTGGAGCATGTGTCTGCAGCTCTCCTCCCAGGGCAGCTATTCAAGGATCACCCACTGCGTGTAGACGAAGAGGAAGAGATGAAAAATCATTGTTAGTGGATGAACAAGCAGAGAGACAAACTGCAAACAGTGATGTGGTTGTGTAGAGAGAAAAATCTCTCTATGTATTGTAAATATGTTACTCTAACTACTGAGGACATTGAGAATACCTCAAATAAGGACAATTATCCCAAAGGGCCCATTGTATTTACAATACACACATTGGGGGGATAAGTTCTCTCTTATAGTAATTAGTGGGTACCTTCAGAAAAGAAATTTGACCAGTAAATAATAAAAGCTATAAATTGCTAACATTTAGGGGTCAAACCAATTATATATGGATTGACCACTAAATGTTACCATTGCTGCGACGTTTCAGCAGCATCCAAACTCACACCCTTCGTGGCCAGATTCAGCCTATGGGGCTACCGGAAAGTGCGGCTGTTGTAAGACAAACTCGCACCTAATTACGACCCCTTAGTTGTTAAATGTGATAAAATAGTAAAATATAATGGTGTAATTGTGGGCCTGATTCAGTTGTGGTTGTTGAAGCGATCACTGCTGCAATCTTGCCATTTACAATTGCATTGTGAGTCTGAGCAGTCGTAGGCTGAGCAAGTCTCCTAGACAGAGGGGGCTCTCCAGCAGGAACACATATGTAAAGATAGGGAAACAGCTCCAATTCACATCATTTCTACCATTCTGTACCATTTCATCATTTGGTTATTCTATGGGGGAGATGTATTAAGCCCTGCAGAGTGATAAAGTGGAGAGGGGTAAAGTACCAGCCAATCAGCTCCTAACTGCCATGTTACAGGCTGTGTTTGAAACATGACAACTAGGAGATGATTGGTTGTTAGTTTATCTCTCTCCACTTTATCACTCTCCCAGGCTTTGTACACCTGCCCCCAGTTCATTGATATACTGTAAATGTCAGCCATTTCACTATCTCCACCGATCTGTATTGTTCTTCCCCCGATCTGTATGTTCTGTATCATGCTCTCCCCACCCTTCCTGTTTTTCTGTATTACAGTATGTTCTACATCTCGCAACCCCCAAACGTATATGTCCTTCCTCTATATGTCCTATAGAGTATGCCACAATTTCTATGTTTTTGTATTATGCCCCCACACCATCTGTATGTGCTATACCAAGTTGGCCCCTTCTGCATGTTTTGTGTTGTCCGCTCTCCCCCACCATAGACCCTATGTTTTGTACTGTGCTCTCAATACCCCCCACCACACACACACAATTACACAAGTATGGTAACTCACCTCCTGCATGCTATTCTCCAGTCACTAATTCCTCTGCGACCTCTCCCATCGTCTTCAACTGACACTTTGCAGATCTCTTTGCCGGTCACCCGACACTCTGCAAATCTCTTTGCCAGAACTTTGCCTAATGATGATCTAAATAACCAGAATTTCCTGGTCAGACATACTATGTGTATAATTATACTAGTACATTTTGTTACGTACTTTCATTTTTATTCATTTGCAATTTATCTATTTTATTGACTTTTTATCCAAAACCCAAGATCCTTTCTCATAGAGACCCAAGTTATCTGCTCCAGGTTTTATCTTCCATAATGCTAGGACCATGTTAGTATCATACACTGGGCCTAATTCAAACCTGATCGCAGCAGCAAATTTGTTCTCTAATGGACAAAACCATGTGCACTGCAGGTGGGGCAGATGTAACATGTGCAGAGAGAGTATGATAACTTACCTCCTGTATGTTATATTCCAGTCGTTGCTACCTCTGCGACCCCTCCCGTCGTCTTCAACTGACACTTTGCAGATCTCTTTGCCGGTCACCCGACACTCTGCAAATCTCTTTGCCAGATGATCTAAAAATACACAAAATACTATCATTAAGCATAGTACTAGTTTAAGTACAATAAAATGTCCATGAGTCAACCAGTTTCCCAATTTTCCTTAAACCAAACAAGATACTTTCAAAGTTATCAATATCCCATTTATCTATTTTATTAACTATTTCATCCCAAAGCCACGATCCTGCCTCATAGAGACCCAGGTTATCTGCATCCCCTGTATGTGTGCTTATCCTCCATACTACCCTCTTTATTCCTATAACGCTACATTTTTATTCCTAAATATGTTGTTCCTTCCTGCGCTTCTCCTATTTATGTGTCCTTGTACCTGCATTCCCTTTTCTGTCTATCTTGTCTTGCCTTTCAGCTGACTATACTGCACTCTGTCTTCCTTACCCCCCTCCATCATACCCTGCTATGTAGTACTCACGTCCTCCTACCTGTCTTCCTGCATGGAAACTGGAAACGTCAGTAGCTGTAGATAGAATGTTACAGGAAGAAGCATTGTGATGTCACGGGCTAGTGATGTCACAGGCTAGGTGTGATGTCACAGTAACCAGCAGCAAAGCTACAGAGTTACAGCTATCTAACATATACATTTTCTACATCAATCACAACTGGATATACATGAGTTTCTAGTTAAATAAAATGAGACTAGTGTAGAAAATGAAGTATAAGGCAATGTTGTACAGAGTGCCTCAATATATAGGTAAAGGGAAAACATAAGTGACAGGAATTTCTAGACTAAATCACTGCTTATATTTTATAAGGAAAGAAAGCTCTTTATCTAAGAGGCTGAATTAATAATTTTACATTGTGTGTGTGTGTGTGTGTGTGTGTGTGTGTGTGTGTGTGTGTGTGTATATATATATATATATATATACATAGAGAGAGAGAGAGAGAGAGAGATACCAACTATACTATCCTATTAACCTAGGAAACTGACGAATGATACAGTTTCTGTGGCTGGCTGACCTCAAGTTTGCACTTCACCTGGTTTAATCAGCCACAGAACCTGTGTAACCCATGAGCGTATAAAGATGAGAAGAAATAAGAGTTGTCTTTTTTGCTGGCGCACTAGAAATGTATTATTCAATACCAGTGTATATAAAACTGTAAAGCGGGGCCGCAAGGTGACATTCACAGGGAATAGGTAATGACATCCACTCGATTTGTTCACACCTGCTGGATGTGTTGGAAAGAGGTTGAGTGGACAGTGAGCGTGGCTGTGCCCTGTGGCACCACGTGGCACCATTGTACCGACAGCCGGACTGCTGAGAAATGAACCTGGAAGGTACATAACTTTTTGGTTTTCATTTCATTTCATGACACTCCACCCAAAGCTACTCTTCTGGTTATCCTATCAACTAGGACAACAATGAAGGTGACTCCATAACATTTCTTCCATTGTTTTCCATGTCACAGAAACATTGCATGTGTGTTACAGGTGACCATCCTAATCATCTCTCCTTCACTTCACAGTAATGTCATTGTTAGTGATACATTATTTGGATCAAGCATCAAAAGGAAACTTAGATATAAGAGTCTGGCCGGCATATCACTTATTGTATGACGACCTTGTGCCTGCGCTGTACTGTATGTAGACGGAGCATTTGGTTTTGCTAATGACTTACATAGACTCCATAAGAGGGCATGCCGACATAGCATATTGTTGAATGTTAACATGTATGATCTTAATCTCCATCTATTAATGTTCTGTTGCGAGACTTCCAATATGCTCAGAATATTGCTACTGTGACAGATGATTTAGTATATACTAGCTGGAGTACCCGGCATTACCCCGGATTTTAAGAATGTCTGTTTACAAAAATAAATATAAATACTAAACACACAGTATAAATAACACTGTAGATAGCTGAATACCCGTGCTTTGGTATGGGATGAGGATGGTAAATTAGAATGATAGTTTGTTAATTTACGTTAATTGGAGATCTAGTATATAGGCATATCTTGCTTCCATGATGCACTTTGTGTAGTGGCCGCACCCCTTTTTGGTCCCCCAAGGGACCCTGCTCTTCCCACTACATAACTCTGTCTGTGGCTTCCTGCTGCCTCCATTCCCCTCCTCACATCATGTCACTGGCCCTGTCACATGCAGCCCTGTCATCACTAAGATATCACGCATGTCCTAATTTAGTGTGTGCTGCTGGCCCACCCCTAGGGGTGCTAGTGGTGTGTTACCCTCACAGTGTTTGTTTCCAGAGTGTCAGTCATTTGTGTAGCAATTTTGGGGTAAATTGCTCCAGGCATTCCAGAGTTATGCTGACTACTGAAAAACTCTGTGCTGCTGTCCCACCCCTAGGGGTGCTAGGGGTGTCTCACCCCCACAGTGTTTGTTCCCAGCTTGCAAGTCACATGTGAACCAAGTTTGTTGTAAATTGGTCCAGGCATTTGGGAGTTATGCTGTTTCCTGATATACTCTGTGCTGCTGTCCCACCCCTAGGGGTGTCTAATCCCCACAGAGATTGTTTGCAGATTGTAAGTCAGATGTGTACCAAGTTTGGTGTAAATTGCTCCAGGCCTTCCACAGTTATGCTGTCTGCTGACATACTCTGTGCTGCTGTCCCACCCCTGGGGGTGCTAGGGGTGTCTGACCCCAACAGTGTTTGTTTCCACAGTGAAAGTCATATGTGTATCAAGTTTGGTGTAAATTGCTACAGGCATTCCAGAGTTATGCTGTCTGCTGAAATACTCAGTGCTGCTGCCTCACCCCTACGGGTGCTGGGGTATCTTCCTCCCACAGTGTTTGTTCCCAGATTGTAAGGCATATGTGTACCAAGTTTTGAGTACATTGCTCCAGCAATTCCAGAGTTATGCTGTCTCCTGATATTCTCTGTGGTGCTGTCTGTCCCCCTAGGGGCGCTAGGGATTTCTAATTGTTTTAGTTGCCTCCGCTGTGTCTTAATACGCTCATATGTAAAATTTCACGATCGTCGCTTGTAAACTGTGGATTTGTATAGAAAGACAGAAGGACGGATTTTTACTTTTATAGTAGCTACACTAATAGAGTTACTTTGATATGTGACTGTCATACTTGGCAACATTTCATAACAAGTTCCAGGGATGCTTGGTGGCTGACCCCAGTGCATGGTGGAATGCAGGGTCGGACTGGCCCGCAGTGGTACCAGGGAAACCACCGGTAGGCCCCACTGCCTGAGGGCCCACTCCTTCCTCTAGGAATCAGATTCCAGACTGTGCACTTGTATTAAACATGGTAAATATGTTGCATTACACTGCACTAAACTATTGTGTAGTTCAAGCCTCTGTGGAGGCTGGCTACACCCCATTTGTAGGCTAGCCACACCCCTAAGTATGGGCCCCTATAACTGCATTCCCCCGGTGGGCCCTTCATGCACCAGTCCGACATTGGTGGAATGTGCGAATCTGTCTAGGAGGACCTTGGTGCACTACAACTCCCATCGTGTCATGTTTACTGGACTTCATTATAATGTGATGATTTGTTTTTAATTCATGTTAATTACTCATGTTCCATACATTTTCATTTATACCACTTAATGTGCACATAACACAGTGTTTATAGGGCCTAACTCAGACCTGATCGCTCGCTAGCATTTTTGCAACGCTGCCATCAGGTCAGAACTGCGCATGCCTATGCACCGCAATGTGCAGGCACATCGCACAGGTACAAATCGGTTCGTTGCTCTGCGATGGGTTTGTGCAATGAATCTATTTGCATGGGCGATCGAAAGGAGATTGACAGGAAGAAGGCATTTGTGGGTGTCAATTGACCGTTTTTTGGGAGTGGTTGGAAAAACGCAGGCGTTCCCAAGCGTTTGCAGGGCGGGTGTCTGACGTGAATTTCGGTCCTGGACAGGTTGAAGTGATCGCAGCGGCTGAGTAAGTCCTGGGCTACTCAGAAACTGCACAAAATATTTTTGTACTGCTCGGCTGCACATGCGATCGCACACTTGCACAGCTAAAATACACTGCCCGGTGGGCGGTGACTATGTGAACGCAGGACTGCAAAAAAACAGCTAGTGAGTGATCAGGTCTGAATTGGCCCCATAGATCCTCCAGAAACCCCATGGGGCTGTTTTACTGGTCCATGTCAGGTTTGGCCATCCAAGTGTGAGGTCAAATTGATGAATAATCCTGGGCCGCAGCTCCAGAGGCGGGATGGGCCTGCGTGTGGCCAGCTGTACAGTGGAGACATCGGATAACAGCCCATGTCCTCTCATGCTTTACAGTGTTTAGTTGCAAAATTGGTGGTGGTGGTGGGTGTATGGTAGGCTAAAGCACTGGGCTCGTTACAAATACTGGAGTCTATTTACTAAGCCTTGGAGAGAGATAAAGTGGACGGAGATAAGTACCAGCCAATTAGCTGCTAGCTATCATATTATTGTCTGGGTTTGAAAAATGACAGGAGCTGATTGGCTGGTATTTTATCTCCATCCACTTTATCTCTCCCCAAGGCTTAGTACATAGACCCCATTGTATGCAGTGGATGTGGGGGTGATGAAATGGTTTAAAAATAGGTATTTTTTTGCTGGTGAGCTACAGGGCCCAGATATCACACACTTACCAAGTTCTTGGCTGCCAGTTGGGAGGGGTATGGCGCAACCATGTGGGCAGTGCAGAGGCATGACAGCAGAATAGCATCATCAAGTCACAGTATATAAAGCCACGATTACATCATTGTAAAGTGGGGGTAGGGGCCATGATGATGGGATTCAGCAGGAATAGCGTCATCAGCTCGCCTGGACTGTCACTTCACACGGGAAGTGGCATCAGCGTGTGGAACTGAGGAATTACTGAAGATATGCCTACACCTTGGTGCCTATTATCCTGGAGTCTCCAAGACATTGTGGGAGAATAGGCAAGTACCATATGTTCTATCATGCGTTGGGATCGTGTAACCACTGGTTGGGATCCCAGCGGTCAGCATCCTAATGTCGGGATTCTGGCCGCCAGATTGCCGGTGGGGGTACGAGTGCAACAGAGCCCCATGCAGGCTCGCCAAGGGTGTAGCTACCATAGGTGCACAGAGTGCAGCTGCTGTGGGGCCCAGAGCTGAGAGAGGCCACCTTCCCTGTCACAGTTGCATGTGTTATACAGGGCAGCCATCAGGGGGGGGGGGGACTGTGGGGTCTGGTGTCCCGGGCCCTTACAGAGAGTGGGGCCCACCCCTGGCTCCTACTAAAAATACCTGTAGAACTGCACCAGCTGGTTGATGCGCAAGGACTTCTTAAAACAAGCCTTATCTCTGCATCAGAACTCTGTAAACCATTCAAGGAGTTCCGCAACACTCCACTCACAATGTATGACATCAGATAGGGGTGGCGCAGTGCGTCAGAATCTTTGTTTTTAGGAGGGAGGGGCCATGTATATTTTGTCAGTCCCGGGCCCCACAATTTCTGATGGCAGCCCTGCCCAGAGGACTGTTTTACAGTCAATCAGTGCTTTGTAGAACTGGGGGCGAGGACACACCACGGGCATTAAGCTATACAGAAAAGGGAGCTAACAGAGGCATGCCTCTGGGTGTGGGGATGTGTTTTGTGCACTGATGGACACACGGATGTTTCAAGTGACCAGGAAGTGCACTGTAGTCAGAGCATGCTTCACGCTGCTGTGTGCTGCTCTATACTCTGCTGTAATGGCTGTGCTGTGTCCACAGTATCACAAGTGGCTGTGCTGTATAGTGACTGTAAATAGAGGCTACTGAATGCTGCACTATACTCTGCCGTTAATTGTACTTTTTGGTGCACTTTACCCTAGTGTTTTTATTTAATGTGCATCTATAAGACTTGTGATCCACGCAGTTTGAACCGAGCTGCAAGTAAAAAAATTCTATTGTACCTATTATTTGTTAGGGTGGAGGGGACAAACCCGGTTGATGCCGGGGAGGGGAGGGGGGGAAGGGATGGGAAAGCTGGGAAGGATGAGCTGGAGCGGGCGTAGGAGCCCCACTTGGTAAGCTGATGGCCGGACCGGAGGCGAGCGGCCAGGGCGGCTGGGCAACAAACCCGGGGGCAGGGCATAAGGAGCAGGCGCGAACTGTGAATTCCAATACGGGACTGCTGAAAAACAGCTTGAGAAAATCCCCCAGTGTAGGACCCTAGAAAAGGAGGGGGGAAACTGACCTGGGAGCCACCGTGGCAGACCATGAGGGCGGCACTCCCTGCGAATAAGAGACCATCACTGGAAAATAAGGCGAAAACAGGGGGGCCCCAAGACATGGACAAACTGGGTGAAATGGTCGCACTCATGATGGGGATATGCTGGTTACCAGACCAAGCCCCAGACACTGCCATAACTGCTTGGAAGACAGTGCCCGGTACTGAAAAAGTGGCGGACAGAGCACTGTGGCTAGAAACAACATGTAATAAACCTGGCTGGCCAGCAGGTGGCGCACCAACCATAGGAGACAAGCCCCCGGAAGGAGGCACTAGGATCTGGAAAACCGGGAGTGTCCCCGGAAGAATCCCTAGGACTGCTGGTCAGTGAAAAGGGGGGATCCAAAGGTAGCTGGGGCAGAAACTGATGCACCATCGTGGGAAAACAGCATGCCGGACACACCACTAGTAGCAAGTGGCAGCCTAGCAACTGAATCCCGTGCTGCACCCTGACCCAGGGAGGGGAATGAAAGCAGCCCACCTAAATCCCAGGCACCCATATGGGAGCCCACCGGCACGCACACAGTAATGACCCCATCGCCCGTGGCGCTGCATGCTGCGCAGGCCAGGTGTGCTGTGGGAGACCCAGCCAGGGGCAGCGCCGGCACAGCCGGAGCCCCGTCCAAAGCCGCACCTACCACCAGACGCAGCAGCCGGAGGAGGAGAGCGTCCACCCACGGAGGGCTTCAGCAGAAACCCGGCAGGCACAGCAGACAAGGCAGGAGGGGAGGGGACCTCCCGGACACGGAGCCACCGATAGCCTGCACCGGTAAGCGGGCGAGCGGCCTCAGCCAGGTGGCAGGGTGGGGGATGCAGACCTACGAGGACGGGGCATTGTAACCGTAAGGGAAATGAGGGAAGCACACAGCAGGAGAAATGAGCAGGGAGAGAGAGCAACAGGGGAAAGGCAAAAAAAAACCCACCACAATATGCACTAAATTTGAAAGAACAGAGAATGCAGATATACTCAGCTGTTTCCAAATGACAAAGAGAAAGATGGCCCCCGAACCTTCTTATAAGTATTATTATTATTACATTTTATTTATAGGGCGCCACAAGTGTTTTGCAGCGCCGTACAAAGGAGACAAAACTTAGCATAACAGTAATTAAATAACAAAAATGGAGTGCAGGTAACAAAGAGCACCACAATTCTTAAAACATAATACAGCTTAGATGTAAGTAGCAAGGAAGTAATCATTGTACTACTTGGGGCTGGTGGCCATGGATAGAGAGGAGCCTTTACCAGTAGGAGAAAAAGCAGGTAAAGGTGGTCGCTGAGTGAAATGTGTCGAGAAGAGGGCTTAGACAACAATAGGAAAGAGGGCCCTGCTCTGAAGAGCTAACAATCTAGTGGGAAGGCGTGACAGACAGATGACATGAGGTGCAAGCAAGCAGGAGGAAGCTTGATGGCAGTATGCAAGCAAAGCAGAGATGTCCAAGGCGTGGGGCAGTGGGATGGAGGAGTGGCCTAAGGACTAGGTTATGCATTGGATGGGTACGCTTTGATAAATAGGTGGGTTTTCAGTGCCCGTTTGAAGCTTTGCAAGGTCGGGGAGAGTCTAATGGAGCGGCGGAGCACGTTCCACTGAAGGGATGCAGCATGGGGCAAAATCCTGAACTCATGCATGGGAAGCAGTGACACAGGCAGAGGAGAGGCGACGGTCATCAGCCGACCAAAGTAGGCGGGAGGAAGTATGAAGGGAGAGGAGGTTGGAGATGTAGGGAGCAGTGGAATTAGAGATGGCCTTGTATGTGAGGGTGAGGAGTTTGAAGAGGATTCTGTAGGGGAATGGGAGCCAGTGTAGATTTTGTCGAAGGGGAGTGGCAGAAGTGGAGCGGTGGGAGAGGAAGATGAGCCTAGCTGCGGAGTTGAGGACAGATTGGAGGGGTGTGAGGTGGGAGCAAGTGAGGCCAGTGAGGAGAACATTGCAGTAGTCGAGTCGTGAGATGACCAGTGAGTGGATAAGTTTAGTTGCACTCTGGGAGAGAAATGGCCTGATGCGAGCAATGTTGCGTAGCTGGAACTGACAAGATTGCACCAGAGCTTGGATGTAGGGTGCAAAGGAGAAGGAGGAGTCAAGAGTGACACCCAGGCAGTGGAGTTGGGAAACGGGGGAGATGATAGTGTTGTCAACAGTGACAGAGATATTTGTAGGGGGTGTTGCTCTGGCTGGGGGAAAGATAATGAGTTCAGTTTTGTCCATGTTGAGCTTCAGAGAGCGCTCAGACATCCAGGAGGAGATGGCAGAGAGGCAGCTGGGGACCTGAGAGAGGACAGAGGGGGACAGATCAGGAGAGGAGAGGTAGAGTTGTGTGTCATCAGCATAGAGGTGGTATTGAAGGCCAAAGGAGTTAATGAGCGCACCCAGGGAAGAGGTGTACAGGGAGAACAGAAGGGGGCCTAGGACAGAACCCTGAGGGACACCAACAGGAAGGATGGAAGGGTGTGAGGTAGTTCGGGAGGCAGACACAGAGAAGGAGCAGTTAGTGAGGTATGAGATAAACCAGTCAAGGACGGTGCTAGAGAGGCCAACATTTTGGAGTGTGCAGAGGAGGAGAGGGTGATCCACAGTGTCAAAGGCAGCAGAGGTCCAGAAGGATGAGCAAAGAGAAGTGGCCCTTGGATTTGGCTGAAAGCAGGTCATTGGTTACTTTCACCAGGGCAGTCTCGGTGGACTGGAGTGGGCGAAAGCCAGATTGTAGTGGGTTAAGGATGGAGTGGTCAGAGAGGTAGCTTGTGAGGTGGCTGTAGACCAATCATTCAAGTAGTTTGGAGGCAAAGGGGAGAAGAGAGATGGGGCGGTAGCTAGTGAGTGATGAAGGGTCAAGGTTGGGTTTTTTGAGAATAGGGGACACCAGAGCATGTTTGAATGGTGAGGGAAAGATGCCAGTAGAGAGAGAGAGGTTAAATAGGTAAGCAAGGTGGGAGCAGGCAGTGGGGGGGGAGGGAGCGGAGAAGACGGGAGGGGAGGGCGTCCAATGGGAAGGTTGAGGGGGAGGATAGGATTAGGGAGTGGACTTCCTTGTCTGAGGTGGGATGGAAGCAGGACAGGGTGGGATAGATGGAGGGAAAGGATGGTGGGGGCAGCAGAGGGGTGATGGGAGGAGATGTAATTTTGAATATCCTTAATTTTGGAGATGAAGAAGGAGGCAAAGTCAGTGGCAGTGAGGGAGGAGGGGAGGGAAGGAGGAGGGGGTGAAGGCGAGTGTTGAAAGTTTCAAAGAGTCGGCGTGGACTGGAGGACTGCGAAGAGATGAGTGCTTGGAAAAAAGGATTGCTTGGTGAGAGAAAGAGCAGAGCTATAGGAGGAGAGGATAAACTTGAAATGGAGGAAGTCTGCCAGAGAGTGGGATCTCCTCCAGGAGCGTTCTGTGGAGCGCGAACATTTTTGTAGGAATTGTGTAAGTTTGGTGTGCCAGGGTTGGGGTTTAGAGCGGCGGAGGGGGACAGAGGAGAGGGGGGCCACAGAGTCGAGAGCAGCAGCAAGGGAAGAGATATAGAAGGCAGCTGCCTGGTTGGGACAAGTCATAGTGGATAGAGGAGAGAGGAAGGTCTCGAGGGAGGACAGGATAGCGGGGTTGAGAGACCCGAGATTGCGTCTGGTGATGGTGGGTCTGGGCGTGGAGTGGAGAGAGGGTGAAAGAAAGCAGATGGTGGTTAGAGAGAGGGAAGGAAGAGTTAGAGACATCAGAGAGATCACATCGGTGGGGGAAGACAAGGTCGAAGGAGTGGCCGATATTGTGAGTAGGGGTGGAGAACCATTGAGAAAGTCCAAAGGAGGTGGAAAGGGCAAGAAGATTAGAGGAAGCTGCATTAGTGATGTCGATAGGGATGTTAAAGTCACCGAGGATGACAGAGGGGAGGTCGGAGGAGAGAAAGGGGGGAAGCAAGGCAGCAAAGTTGTCAAGGAAAGGTGAACAGTGGCCAGGGGGGCGGTAGATCACTTCCACATGGAGGTGAATGGGGTAGAAGAGGCGGATAGTGTAGACCTCAAAGGTGGAGAAGGTGAGGGAGGGCTCAGGTGGGATGACACGAAAGGTGCAGTTTGGGGACAGAAGGATGCCCACGCCTCCACCCTGGCGACCATCAGGTCTGACTGTGTGGGTGAAGGAGAGGCCTCCAGCCTCCATAAGAGAGGGTAGCAGGGGAGGTGGTGTCAGAGGAGGAGAGCCAAGTTTCAGTGATGGCGAGAAGGTTAAAAGAATGGGAGATGAAGAGGTCATGGATAGCTGGCAACTTGTTGCAGATTGATCTAGCATTCCAGAGTGCACAGGAGAATGGAAGGGAGGGGACAGGGGAGATGGGGATCAGGTTTGCAGGGTTCTGAATGCGTGTGGGTAGCCTGGAAATTTGGGTGAGGGGCTACCTAGCAGTGAGGATTGGTATGGGACAGGATCGAGGAGCCATAGTTTCAGTACAGTAGTGTTGTTCTGAGGAATAATATAGAATGGAGTGGGTGTAATATAGAAAGAACAATGAGAATGGGGATGCAGTAAAAGCAGAGACAGTGAAAACCGGTTTTTGGCAAATAATGGAAGGAACGGAAAGGCTGAGAATGTTACACAGTGGTTGTAGAGAGTATAAATGAGGTGCAGAAAGCAATATGTGAGTGCAGTATGGCTGTTACTTAATCAGACAGGGAGGTCAGTGTCCAGGCTGTGCGGACTGCAGGCGTTGGTGGTATTTGAATAGGTTACTCTCTGTAGGCTGTAGTTTGCAGGTGGGGAAGATAGTCAGCTGTCCTTCTGTTCCTCTTCAGTTCATCTCCGATTATCTCCAAGGTCATAATTTCATACTTAACACTAACATACCTTGCAGGTCAGATACTATGCAGCCAGTAGCGGATTTTGCCATGGGCAAGCAAGACTTTTGCCTGGGGCGCCGCCTTCCGGAGGGCCCCGGCGCCATCCGGAGGGCGCCGCACCATGGCAAGATCCGCTACTGTGCCCCCCGCTGGTCCCCCGTAGTGAAGGGAACCAGACGCTACGCGTCTAGTTGCCCTTCGTGGAGGGGACCTTTGTTGTGCGGTGCGCGATAATGTCATCGCGCACCACACACCATTGTGGCACAGACGCTAGGGGTCATAATTGACCTCTAGTGTCTATGCTGATCCGAGGAGAGGAGCGGCACCAGCGGCTGTCTGCAGCGGTCTGGAATCAGGAGCGGGGATAGTAAGTATACTAGAGATGAGCGGGTTCGGTTCCTCGGAATCCGAACCCCCCCCAAACTTCACCTATTTTACATGGGTCCGAGGCAGATTCGAATCTTCCCGCCTTGCTCGGTTAACCCGAGTGCGCCCGAACGTCATCATCCCGCTGTCGGATTCTCGCGAGATTCGTATTCTATATAAGGAGCCGCGCGTCGCCGCCATTTTCACTCGTGCATTGGAGATGATAGGGAGAGGACGTGTGCAGCGTTCTCTCAGTTGTGTTCAGTGTGCTGCAAATATCTGTGCTCAGTGTGCTGCAAATATCTGTGCACAGTGTGCTTGCAAATATCTGTGCTCAGTGTGCTGAAAATATCTACGTTCTCTGCCTGAAAAACGCTCCATATCTGTGCTGTATTGTAGTATATAGTAGGAGGACAGTGCAGAATTTTGCTGACCAGTGACCACCAGTATTATATCAGTAGTCCACCGCTCTACCTACCTCTGTGTCGTCAAGTATACTATACATCCATACCTGTGGTGCATTTTAGTTGTTGTACGCAGTAGTAGGAGGACAGTGCATAATTTTGCTGACCACCAGTATATAATATATAGCAGTACGGTAAGTAGGTCACTGCTCTACCTACCTCTGTGTCGTCAAGTATACTATCTATCCATACCTGTGGTGCATTTTAGTTGTTGTGCGCAGTAGTAGGAGGACAGTGCATAATTTTTCTGACCACCAGTATATAATATATAGCAGTACGGTACAGTAGTCCACTGCTCTACCTACCTCTGTGTCGTCAAGTAGACTATCCATCCATACCTGTGGTGCATTTTAGTTGTTGTGCGCAGTAGTAGGAGGACAGTGCATAATTTTGCTGACCACCAGTATATAATATATAGCAGTACGGTACAGTAGTCCACTGCTCTACCTACCTCTGTGTCGTCAAGTATACTATCCATCCATACCTGTGTTGCATTTTAGTTGTTGTGCGCAGTAGTAGGAGGACAGTGCATAATTTTGCTGACCACCAGTATATAATATATAGCAGTACGGTACAGTAGTCCACTGCTCTACCTACCTCTGTGTCGTCAAGTATACTATCCATCTATACCTGTGGTGCATTTTAGTTGTTGTGCGTAGTAGTAGGAGGACAGTGCATATTTTTGCTGACCACCAGTATATAATATATAGCAGTACGGTACAGTAGGCTATTGCTATTGATATATTACTGGCATATAATTCCACACATTAAAAAATGGAGAACAAAAATGTGGAGGGTAAAATAGGGAAAGATCAAGATCCACTTCCACCTCGTGCTGAAGCTGCTGCCACTAGTCATGGCCGAGACGTTGAAATGCCATCAACGTCGTCTTCCAAGGCCGATGCCCAATGTCATAGTAGAGAGCATGTAAAATCCAAAAAACAAAAGTTCAGTAAAATGACCCAAAAATCAAAATTAAAAGCGTCTGATGAGAAGCGTAAACTTGCCAATATGCCATTTACGACACGGAGTGGCAAGGAACGGCTGAGGCCCTGGCCTATGTTCATGGCTAGTGGTTCAGATTCAGATGAGGATGGAAGTACTCATCCTCTCATTAGAAAACTGCAGTGCCACTCCTAGATGGGCCAGGTGTTTGTGTCGGCCACTTGGGTCGCTTAGCTTAGTCACACAGCTACCTCATTGCACCTCTTTTTTTCTTTGCATCATGTGCTGTTTGGGGACTATTTTTTAAATCTGCTATCCTTTCTGACACTGCAGTGCCACTCCTAGATGGGCCAGGTGTTTGTGTCGGCCACTTGGATCGCTTAGCTTAGTCACACAGCGACCTTGGTGCACCTCTTTTTTTCTTTGCATCATGTACTGTTTGGGGACTATTTTTTGAAGTGCCATCCTGTCTGACACTGCAGTGCCACTCCTAGATGGGCCAGGTGTTTGTGTCGGCCACTTGGGTCGCTTAGCTTAGCCACACAGCCACCTCATTGCACCTCTTTTTTTCTTTGCATCATGTGCTGTTTGGGGACTCCTTTTTTAAATCTGCCATCCTGTCTGATACTGCAGTGCCAGTCCTAGATGGGCCAGGTGTTTGTGTCGGCCACTTGGGTCGCTTAGCTTAGTCACACAGCTACCTCATTGCACCTCTTTTTTTCTTTGCATCATGTGCTGTTTGGGGACTATTTTTTGAAGTGCCATCCTGTCTGACACTGCAGTGCCACTCCTAGATGGGCCAGGTGTTTGTGTTGGCCACTTGGGTTGCTTAGCTTAGCCACACAGCTACCTCATTGCACCTCTTTTTTTCTTTGCATCTCGTGCTGTTTGGGGACTATTTTTTAAATCTGCCATCCTGTCTGACACTGCAGTGCCACTCCTAGATGGGCCAGGTGTTTGTGTCAGCCACTTGGGTCGCTTAGCCTAGCCACACAGCTACCTCATTGCACCTCTTTTTTTCTTTGCATCATGTGCTGTTTGGGGACTATTTTTTAAATCTGCCATCCTGTCTGACACTGCAGTGCCACTCCTAGATGGGCCAGGTGTTTGTGTCGGCCACTTGGGTCGCTTAGCTTAGTCATTCAGCGACCTCGGTGCAAATTTTAGGACTAAAAATAATATTGTGAGGTGTGAGGTGTGAGGTGTTCAGAATAGACTGGAAATGAGTGGAAATTATGGTTATTGAGGTTAATAATACTATGGGATAAAAATTACCCCCAAATTCTATGATTTAAGCTGTTTTTGAGGGATTTTTGTAAAAAAACACCCGAATCCAAAACATACCCGAATCCGACAAAAAATTTTCAGGGAGGTTTTGCCAAAACGCGTCCGAATCCAAAACACGGCCGCGGAACCGAATCCAAAACCAAAACACAAAACCCGAAAAATGTCCGGTGCACATCACTAAAGTATACATTTTTTTTTCTCTTCCAGCAGCAATACAGGGGGCACAAATGCGGGGCGTAACTGACCACGCCCCGTATGAAGCCACGCCCCTATCGTTTTGCCCAGGGCGCCACAAGGGCAAGAACCGTCCCTGTATGCAGCCAGAGGCTATGCAGCCAAACATGTACTGATTAAATATAAATGTACACATTGATACAGCCCTGCTTACTAACAGCACCCACCCTCTGAGACCCCACCCACAACAAAAGGTAAGCTATAGGTGTGATTATCAACAGACCAGTACATCCCCCACTAGTACAAAGTGATTTCCTACTATAGTAGTGGCTAGGAATAACTAACTATAAACAATGAAGTAGGTTACCTATCACAATTCAAATAAAGCATGAAATCTGCAGGAGTGGGACTTATGTAGAAGTGAGATAAAGTAGGTTACCTATCACAATTCAAATAAAGCATGAAATCTGCAGTGGTGGGACTCATGTAGGAGTGAAATAAAGTAGGTTACCTATCACAATTCAAATAAAGCATGAAATCTGCAGGAGTGGGACTCATGTAGGAGTGAGATAAAGTAGGTTACTTTACAGCTCAGATACTATGCAGCAAGAAGCTATGCAGCCAAACATGTACTAAAGTACTAAACTATCCACTCCACCTACAACTTCCCTAATAGGCAGACAAAGGCACCTGACCCAAAATGACATTACTAAGGCTAGCCCTGCTCTGTCTCCCCCCCCCCCAATATATCTTTATTGAGGTTTAGAAAATACAACAAGCGATAGCAGATAAGGACGTAAAGTCCAACCGTATTCAGAATCACAATAATCATCTAGTCAGTTACATACAAGGTGATGGGGATCCAGCAGAGAACCTCTCATTTTCCATTTTCTAATATAAAGTGTCAGAATACACATAGCAGAATAACACACAGCAGTAAAATAATGGTATATGAGAACAACAATTGTGTTTCTGACGTGGGAGAAAAACAAAAAAAACAAAAAAACAGTATAACATACTAATGCGCCTCCCCCTTTGGGGAACGCTAAACCAAAAATAATAAACTAACAGAAAAACAATCTCAATAATAATAACAACAACAATACCTGCCGAGGCTAGGGGACCGCCGACCCATCCACGGAGACATCATCAGAGCAAGAGAAGATATGTAGATGAAAGAGATCCAGAAAAAAGTAGTAGAAGAGGGAGGACATAGAGAGCTGATGTGGGGGTCAGAAATCAGAATGATATAGAGAAGAGAGACGAGAAAGAGGGAGAGTGGAGAGGGAGGAGGAGAAAATAGTTATGGGAAAGATATGGGAGGGTTATCTGCTAGAATTTGGTACCCGTACCAGGTGGTGCAATGAAAACTCTGCTTAATAGCTATTTTTGTTTGAGTGGGTAATTTATTAATAAACCGTCCCAGCATTGAACAACGTGGGGGTTAATATTTCTTTATTAAGGGAAGTTTCTAGCCAATCCCTCGTAAATAGAAAAAGCAGTGTAGAAGTAGCTGGTGTCAGCGTAGAGGGGGTATCAGATATCCATTGCTGAAGAATGGCTTTCCTGCCCACCGCTGAGAGGATCACAACTAATTTCGCATCCTGAGAGGGAAGGTCGTGTTGATCACGAACATAGCCAAAGAGAGCCCAAGAGGCAGTGCATTGGAAGCGCAAGCCCAACTCGGAAGTTCCATAGGTATGTAGCTCAGCACAGAATTTTTGGATATAGTGGCAGTGCCAAAAGCAGTGCATGAGATCAGCCACTGGTGAAGAGCATTTTATACATTTTGCCGAGTCAGACAGACCCATCAAATGACTCCTCTTTGGAGAGATATAGGCTCTGTGCAGTATCTTATAGGACATTTCCTGGTATAAGCTAGCTGGGATGAGTTTAAGAGAAGCCGCAAAGCTATCCATCACGGCCTCATGGGACATGGAGGGAATTTGGGAGGACCATTTTTGTACTTGAGCTAGATCAGTGGTGGGTATATGTTCTGTGCGTATGCGGATGTATATGGTCGAAATGGAACAAGTCCCTGAGCGTAGAAGCATATCTAGGGAATTGACAAAGTCCGATGCGTTGAGGTGGGAAAGGACTGATTGTATGTAGTGTGAAGCCTGAAAAAAATAGAATTCGTGGCGGGGGCTGACCTCATATTTGGCTAACGTCTCTGCAAAAGTGACAGTACAGGAGAGGTGGGAAACATTAAAATGTGCAATATTGAAGGCAACAGACCTTTGTATCAAAACTGTTAAGAAAAACACAAGGAAAAGGAAGCCAGTGTGGTTTGCAAAAGAAGTAGCAAATATTGTGAGAGCAAAAAAGATGGCTTTTAGGAAATATAAGCAGACACAAAATAATGAAGACAAAAAGATATATCTTGTTAGACAGAAGGAGACAAAGAAGGTAATCAGATGTGCAAAGGCACAAGCTGAGGAGAAAATGGCCCAGTCAGTGGGTAAAGGAGGCAAAACTTTTTTTTAGGTATATAAGCGAAAGGAGAAAAACAAAAGGCGGAATTATAAAACTAAAGACGGACACTGGGAGTCTTGTTGAAGGAGACAATTTAATAGCAGATCATCTTAATGATTATTTTTGCTCAGTATTTACTACTGAAAGAGAGGGGAAGGGGCCACAGTTAAGTTGCAGGGATATTCAGGAAAATGAAACAAGTACATTTACAGAGGAGAAGGTCCTAACAGAACTCTCAAAGCTGAAAGTGGACAAATCTATGGGGCCAGATGGGATACATCCAAGGATACTAAAAGAACTTAAAGAGGTGCTGGTAGCACCATTGACAGAATTATTCAACCAGTCATTAGCTACAGGAGTAATTCCTGGGGACTGGAAAAGAGCAAACGTAGTCCCACTGCACAAAAGTGGAAGCAAGGAAGAGGCAAACAACTACAGACCAGTGAGTCTTACATCAGTAGTAGGGAAATTGATGGAAACACTCTTAAAAGAAAGAGTTGTAGATTATCTCAAATCCGGCAATTTACTGGATCCCAAACAACATGGATTCACTGGGGGGAGATCATGTCAAACAAATCTTATTGACTTTTTTGATTGTGTGACTAAAGTGATGGATAAAGGTGGAGCCATGGATATAGCTTATCTAGACTTTAGTAAGGCTTTTGACACAGTTCCACATCGCAGACTGCTAAATAAACTTGAAAGTTTGGGATTGGATATTAGGATTATTGAATGGATAAGATCTTGGTTGAAGGATAGAAAACAGAGAGTTGTGGTAAATGGAGTGCATTCACAGGAGGGAAATGTTACCAGTGGAGTACCCCAGGGATCTGTACTTGGTCCAGTGCTTTTTAATATCTTTATTGGTGACATTGCAAATGGCTTTAAAGGGAAAGTATGCCTCTTTGCAGATGACACAAAGGTATGCAACAGGGTAGACACACCAGGTGGGGTAAAACAAATGATTGAGGATCTAGGTAGATTAGAGGGATGGTCAAGAGTCTGGCAATTACAGTTTAATGCCAAAAAATGCAAAATCATGCAATTGGGTCTCAAAAATCCTAAAGCTAAATACAGTATTAATGGCACTATACTGGAAACTACTGAGGAGGAAAGGGATCTAGGAGTCACTATTTCAGATGACTTAAAGGCAGGTAAGCAATGTAACAAGGCAATGCGGAAAGCTAGTCAGATGCTTGGCTGCATTGGGAGAGGAATCAGCAGCAGAAAGAAAGAAGTAATAATGCCACTGTATAGGTCATTGGTACGGCCTCATCTAGAATACTGTATTCAGTTCTGGAGGCCATATCTTCAAAAGGATATTGATACATTAGAAACTGTACAAAGGAGGGCAACTAAAATGGTGCATGGCCTACATCACAAAACATACCCAGAAAGACTAAGAAATCTCAATATGTATAGTTTGGAGCAGAGAAGGGAAAGGGGGGACATGATAGAAACTTTCAAATATATCAAGGGTTTTAACAAAGTCCAGGAGGGAAACATTCTCCAAATGAAGAGAAGCAATAGGACACGAGGACATGCACTGAGACTGGAGGGGGGGAGGTTCAGGGGAAATCTGAGGAAAAATTATTTCACAGAAAGGGTAGTGGACAAGTGGAATAGCCTCCCATCAGAGGTGGTAGAGGCTAAGACAGTAGAGCAATTTAAACATGCATGGGATAGACATAAGGATATCCTTACAAAGAAATAAGGATCAAATAAGGTTAGAGATAAAAATAATATTTAAAAAAAAAAAAAAAGGGGCAGACTAGATGGGCCAAGTGGTTCTTATCTGCCGACAAATTCTATGTTTCTATGTTTCTATGAGTAATTTCTTACTAGAGTTAAGAAGATCACCAATACACGTAATGCCCGAGGCATGCCAGACAGTGAAGGGGAGGAGGGCCTGCCCTTGTTGAAACTGTAGGTTTCCAACTGAAGGAAGAAACAGTGAGTGGGCATGTTGTAGTTTGAGAGATTTGCGGGATAACCTCCACGCCGTAATAGTAGAGGTCAGGAGTATGTTATCGAGGTGGAAAGTGGATATATCAGATTTACTTGCATGGAGAACGTAGCTAAGGGACAAAGGGGCACAGAGTTGGGAGTCAATCAATGAGTCAGTGAAAACAGACGTATCGTTGAACCAGTCCATAGCGAAACGAAGAAGGCAAGCTTGGTTATATTGCTCTATATCCGGCAGATTCACTCCCCCATTCTGTACTGTTTGGGATATTTTAAAAAAACTTATTCTGGGTCGTTTATTAGCCCAAATAAATTTAGAGATCGAGCAGGTGAGGAGAGAGACATCAGACTTTGAAAGCATGATAGGTACCATCTGCAGCACGTAGAGCAATTTGGGGAAACTAGCCATCTTTACTAGGTTACAACGACCCAACAGATTAAGGGGTAAAGTTTGCCATAGCGTCAGTTCCGTCTGAATTTTAGTAAGGATGGGGTGAACATTGTCAGAGTATAATCGAGTGGGGTCGGAAGGGAGGAGGACTCCGAGGTATGTGATATGAGTGGGGGCCCAGCGAAATAGAAAAGGAGGGTCCCAACCCACGGTTATCTGGGGGAATACGGCTAGGGCTTCTGATTTGTCATAATTGATGGAGAAGCCAGCAAAGGAGGAAAAGCAGTCAATGGCGGTCCGTAACGCCATAACAGATTGTCGTGGGTTGGAGGTAAAAAGAAGGATGTTGTCCGCAAACGCCATGAGCTTAATCTCCCTGTTGCCAATTCTAATACCCCGAAAGGTAGATAAATGAAGAATATACCGTATGAAGGGCTCTAAAGCAATATTAAAAAGAAGGGGAGAGAGGGGGCATCCCTGTCTAGTCCCCCTCTCAAGGAGGAAAGGAGGGGAGGGAATGTTATTAACCACCACCCACGCAGTTGGGCTGACATAGAGGGATTCAACCAGGCCGCGAAAGGTCTTGCCAAATTGTTGGTGGAGCAGGACTCTAGCAAGATGAGGCCAGGCAATCTTATCAAAAGCCTTTTCCGCATCAAGGTTAATTAGGATGTTATCTGTAATATTATTAGTACGGGAGTAGGTGATGGCTGCCAAAGCGGTCCTGATACCCTGTACAGACTGTCTATGTTTAAGGAAGCCCATCTGCGTGGGTGATATGATGCGAGAAAGACATAATTGTAATCTATTGGCCATCAATTTTGTGAGGATTTTAAAGTCCTGATTGAGGAGAGAAATTGGCCTGTAAGACCCAGGTAAAGAGGGATCCTTACCTGGTTTCAGTATAACAATTATTGTAGCCTCATTGAACCTAATTGGGGTTTGTTTGGAGGTAAGAATATGATTGTAGAGAGACGTGAGAGTGGGGGCTATCTCATCACGTAACATCTTGTAAAACTCTGCACCAAAGCCATCAGGGCCGGGGCTTTTGTTGTTCGGTAAAGTTTTAATAACTTCAATAACCTCCTCAATTGTGATCAGTTTGTCGAAGGAGTCCCTCTCCTCCTGAGTTAAAGTAGGGAGTGCAGCCTCCTCCAGGAAAGAATGGTTAGCATCGGGGTCATCGGGGCCTTTGGTATACAAGGACTGGTAAAAGTTCCTAAATTCAGTGCAGATAAGGTCAGAGTTGGTACTCAGTGTGCTGGTACTAGTAATCGCATTAACCCAGGTACGGGATTTAGGACCCTTAATTAAGATGGCCAGTAGTTTGCCCGACTTGTTGCCCCATCTGTGGAGTCTGTTCTGCTGATATTCGTAGGAGAGTTGGGCCCGTTCCGTGAGGAACGTGTCATAAATGAGCTTGGCCGAGAGATAGGCCTCTCTGTGGGCAGGGGTGTCATGTTGGGTGTAGCTACGATATGCAGAGGTAAGAGTAGAGCTTAAGGTTTGTAATTGGGAGGAAAACTTTTTTGTTTGGCATGAGTGTAGGACATAATGTGTCCTCTAAGGACGGCTTTAGCTGCCCCCCAAAAGATGGTGAGTCTGAATTTTGGTCATCATTGTCTAGATAGTAATTGAACCAGGACTGTTTGAGATGAAGTAGAAAGTCAGTGGAATGGTGTAGGTAAGGAGGAAACCGCCATCTCGGAATATTACAAGAGGGTAAGGTCAATTGGACATGAAGAGATACGGGGGCATGGTCGGAGATGATGATGTTGTCAATGGAGGTGTAAGTAACTTTGGGGAGGAGGGCAGCGGCAGTAAAAATATAGTCAATTCTAGAGTGAGAAGAATGGGGATGGGAATAGAAGGAAAAGTCTTTCTGGGTGGGGTGAAGTATTCGCCAGGGGTCTAGAAGATTCAATTGTTTGCAGAAGGAAGAGAGCAGGTGAGTGAGAGGCGTAGTAGCAGCTGCACTTACCCTGGATCTGTCCATGGATGGGTCAACGACCAAGTTGAAGTCCCCACCAACTATCAAATTCTGACCACCCCAGGAGATAAGAGTCGATAGGAGATCTGCAAAGAAAGAATTAGATAAGGTATTGGGTGCATAGAGGTTGAGAAGGGTATAGACAGTATTATGAATGCATATATCTACTAGTAAAAATCTACCCTTTGGGTCATGTTGTTTTCTAAGAATTGAATATTGCAGGTTGGCGTGGAATAAGATTGCCACCCCTCTGGATTTAGAGTGATAAGGTGACGATATGTAGTTCCCAATCCACGGGGCACGTAGGGTGTGTCTAGGGTCATCTAACCAGTGCGTCTCTTGCAAGAATGTAATATGGGGAGACATACGCTTCAGGTGAGACAGCACCTTTTTCCTTTTGACCGGGTGATTAAGGCCCTCTACATTCCAGGATACGATACAGAGCAATGCAGCAGCTGGATCTACAGGAGGTTGTGGGTGGGAGTCGGATGACATACTAACCCACCCCCATTGGGAAGAAAATCATGAAATAAATGTAAGAGATAAAATAGGGTCCCATCCCGTCCCAGCGAGCGGGGGAGGGGGGAATTCCCTGGTGGGGGGAAGGGGTCCCGGCCTAGGTAGACACAGCTAACAGAACAAATAAACAACAATAAAAACAGTATCAAACAATGAGCAAAACAGGTAGCAGGCATGAGTGCGTAGCACCACACTTCGGACGGCCCACGTGTGAGACCCGAGCAGAGATTCGGGTAGTGTTAAGCAACCATCAGGCAGAGTCATATAGTAATCAAGTGGTAGGAAGGGCGAAATGCAGCTTGGCCTCGTCTGGATCTTCAAAGAATCTCGGCCGACCGTCCTCGAAGACTCTGAGGCGTGCCGGGTATAGCAGAGAGAATTTGACCTTTGAGTCAAAGAGGTGTTTGCAAATGGGGGCAAAGTCCTTGTGTTTCTCTGCTACTAAAGCCGAGAAGTCCTGGAAAATGAGGAGACGCTCCCCATTTATTGACAGACTGGCAGTTTTGCAGTAATGGTCGAGAAGCCTTGTTTTGTCCGCGTAATTCAGGACTCTCATTATAACCGGGCGTGGGCGTCCGGAAGAATTTTTCCGTTCCGGTCCCAGCCTATGGGCTCTTTTGATGACAAGAGGGACACCTTTTAGATTCATAGACAGCTGCTCTGGGATACCAGATGAGAGGAGGTCTAAGAGCTTGTGACCTTTTATTGATTCTGGGATACCGATGACCCGTAAGTTGTTACAGAACTGCGATTTTCCAGGTCGTCGAGCTTCTCCGAGAGGTCTGCGACTTCCACTTGTTTGGCTCATAAGGAGCGTTGGGCTTCTCCCAGGTCATCTTCTAAAGCCGATATCCTTTGTTCTGCTTCATCAAGGCGGGTGGAATGTTGAGTAAGCAAGGTCGACGTCGACTCTATAGCCTCTTTGATGCCCGCCAATTTTTCATCAAGAAGAGGTGCCAGTACCGCCAGCAGGTCTTTATGCTTCATTTTAGGTTGTTTAGCAGGCGGCCTAGATTTGCGAGAGCTCCAGGAGAGTGAGCGCGTAGTCGGGTGATCAGAGTCCGAAGAGTCGCCACCGGGAGTATCTTCACAAGATTGCTGAGCGGTGCCTGCGGACATCACGGGCAGAGGTATCTGGAATTTTTCCATGCAGGGTCGCCCTGGAGGGGAGGCGGAGGCTAAAAACACTGAGGCACCAAATAGTAAAGGATGTAGCGGGTCTCACATGTTAGGTGGTTAATCACTGTTAAGCTTCATCTGAGTCACAGCAGCCACCCAGTAGAGGGAGTATAGAGTAAAACAGAACAAAATAAAGTAAGTTGAGATGTCCCCTGCCTGGGGTCGGGTAGGCCTTTGGAGGCAGGTGTAGGGCCAGTGAGGAGTGAGGTTGGGTTTTAATGGAGAAGGTGCAAGAGAGGTTGTCACCGCGGTCAGCAGAGTACAGCCTGCCAGAGTATGAACAAAGAGTGTGTCACTGGGTGCACGACCAAGGCTGCACTATGCGTGTGATTGCACCACAGGGGCAGTGTGAGATGATCGCCAGGCTCTGTGGCGGGTAAGACAGTCAATAGCCCCTTAAATCAGCAGCACTGCCCGGTCCATAATGAGAGAGGGTCTGTGGGCTGCACATAGGAGCAGGTTGCACGTGGTGTTGGTGGTTTGTGCAGCCAGCAGCAGTTGAGCCTTCCCCCTCACCTGTATAGCGGCCCCCCACCGCGGCTATGTGGTCACCGGGTCCTGTGGTAGGGAGCCCTCCTCAGCAGCGGGAGCCGTGTGGTCGAGAGCCGCCGCCCAGACAGGCTCGATTAGCGGGACGTGGCAGGAGAGACACGGCAGCCGCCATCGCGTTCTCCTCCGCAGCGCGGCAGTCCGGTGCCAGCACCTCCGTCTCAGCCGCAGGGAGATGTCTTGGTGTCCAGCAGCGGTGTGTTGCAGCGGGTCTGGCAGCGCTGTCCAGTTACTCAGCGAGGGTTAGAAGCGGGTAGAGGCTCCGGGAGGCCGACGGACTAACGCCAAAATCGAGGCCCCGGCGTCAGCGTGGGGACCAGGCCGCAATCCACGGGAGCTTCCACGGCGCTCCCTGATTCCTCGGCTCTGATCCAACAGTAACAGGGGGGCAGCGGGAAGTTCAGTGAGTGGGGATATTGTGAGTGAACGGGTCTGGGCAAACCAGGAGGGCAAAATAGATGGTATTTAAGCAGGAGCTCATCCAGGCTGCGACTGCTCTCCTCTGGTGCCAGGCCACGCCCCGCCCTGCTCTGTCTTTAACAATAGTCACAAAAACCAGGGCACTTATGTGGCTTCTAGCTTATGCAGCCCTCAGCCTGCTATCTATTATTTGTACTGTTTGGCTCGCTTTATCTTAGTGTGCTTCGATTCCACACAGTTTTGTCCAAGCTGCAAGTTCAAAAACAGAAAATAAAATTAAAATATATATACAGTGCATCTGGAAAGTATTCACAGCGCTTCACTTTTTACACATTTTGTTATGTTACAGCTGTGGCAGGAGAGGTACTTTGCCACCTGTAAGCTACACACAGGGTCCTGGAGGTGGATGGGAAGTGTGGATGGACCGGGTTCAACCATTTGGCCCAGACCAGGTCTTATAGGCTTCTTAGCCCAAGAAGCTGCTTCTTCAGCCAGCACCTGGGTGCAGGGTTTAAAGAAGAGTCTCTCCCATGAGTCAGGGCTCCTGAAGGCAATTAGTGTCCACGTGATAGGCCTGCTAGGGACTAGTGATGAGCACCGGAAATTTTTCGGGTTTTGTGTTTTGGTTTTGGGTTCGGTTCCGCGGCCGTGTTTTGGGTTCGAACGCGTTTTGGCAAAACCTCACCGAATTTTTTTTGTAGGATTCGGGTGTGTTTTGGATTCGGGTGTTTTTTTCAAAAAACCCTAAAAAACAGCTTAAATCATAGAATTTGGGGGTCATTTTGATCCCAAAGTATTATTAACCTCAATAAGCATAATTTCCACTCATTTTCAGTCTATTCTGAACACCTCACACCTCACAATATTATTTTTAGTCCTAAAATTTGCACCGAGGTCGCTGGATGACTAAGCTCAGCGACCCAAGTGGCCGACACAAACACCTGGCCCATCTAGGAGTGGCACTGCAGTGTCACGCAGGATGGCCCTTCAAAAAACTACTCCCCAAACAGCACATGACGCAAAGAAAAAAAGAGGCGCAATGAGGTAGCTGTGTGACTAAGATAAGCGACCCTAGTAGCCGACACAAACACCTGGCCCATCTAGGAGTGGCACTGCAGTGTCACGCAGGATGGCCCTTCCAAAAAACACCCCCCAAACAGCACATGACGCAAAGAAAAAAAGAGGCGCAATGAGGTAGCTGTGTGACTAAGATAAGCGACCCAAGTGGCCGACACAAACACCTGGCCCATCTAGGAGTGGCACTGCAGTGTCACGCAGGATGGCCCTTCCAAAAAACACCCCCCAAACAGCACATGACGCAAAGAAAAAAAGAGGCGCAATGAGGTAGCTGTGTGACTAAGATAAGCGACCCAAGTGGCCGACACAAACACCTGGCCCATCTAGGAGTGGCACTGCAGTGTCACGCAGGATGGCCCTTCCAAAAAACACCCCCCAAACAGCACATGACGCAAAGAAAAAAAGAGGCGCAATGAGGTAGCTGTGTGACTAAGATAAGCGACCCAAGTGGCCGACACAAACACCTGGCCCATCTAGGAGTGGCACTGCAGTGTCACGCAGGATGGCCCTTCCAAAAACTACTCCCCAAACAGCACATGACGCAAAGAAAAATGAAAGAAAAAAGAGGTGCAAGATGGAATTGTCCTTGGGCCCTCCCACCCACCCTTATGTTGTATAAACAGGACATGCACACTTTAACCAACCCATCATTTCAGTGACAGGGTCTGCCACACGACTGTGACTGAAATGACGGGTTGGTTTGGACCCCCACCAAAAAAGAAGCAATTAATATCTCCTTGCACAAACTGGCTCTACAGAGGCAAGATGTCCACCTCATCATCATCCTCCGATATATCACCGTGTACATCCCCCTCCTCACAGATTATCAATTCGTCCCCACTGGAATCCACCATCTCAGCTCCCTGTGTACTTTGTGGAGGCAATTGCTGCTGGTCAATGTCTCCACGGAGGAATTGATTATAATTCATTTTAATGAACATCATCTTCTCCACATTTTCTGGATGTAACCTCGTACGCCGATTGCTGACAAGGTGAGCGGCGGCACTAAACACTCTTTCGGAGTACACACTTGTGGGAGGGCAACTTAGGTAGAATAAAGCCAGTTTGTGCAAGGGCCTCCAAATTGCCTCTTTTTCCTGCCAGTATAAGTACGGACTGTCTGACGTGCCTACTTGGATGCGGTCACTCATATAATCCTCCACCATTCTTTCAATGGGGAGAGAATCATATGCAGTGACAGTAGACGACATGTCCGTAATCGTTGTCAGGTCCTTCAGTCCGGACCAGATGTCAGCATCAGCAGTCGCTCCAGACTGCCCTGCATCACCACCAGCGGGTGGGCTCGGAATTCTGAGCCTTTTCCTCGCACCCCCAGTTGCGGGAGAATGTGAAGGAGGAGATGTTGACAGGTCGCGTTCCGCTTGACTTGACAATTTTCTCACCAGCAGTTCTTTGAACCCCAGCAGACTTGTGTCTGCCGGAAAGAGAGATCCAAGGTAGGTTTTAAATCTAGGATCGAGCACGGTGGCCAAAATGTAGTGCTCTGATTTCAACAGATTGACCACCCGTGAATCCTTGTTAAGCGAATTAAGGGCTCCATCCACAAGTCCCACATGCCTAGCGGAATCGCTCTGTGTTAGCTCCTCCTTCAATGTCTCCAGCTTCTTCTGCAAAAGCCTGATGAGGGGAATGACCTGACTCAGGCTGGCAGTGTCTGAACTGACTTCATGTGTGGCAAGTTCAAAAGGTTGCAGAACCTTGCACAACGTTGAAATCATTCTCCACTGCGCTTGAGACAGGTGCATTCCACCTCCTATATCGTGCTCAGTTGTATAGGCTTGAATGGCCTTTTGCTGCTCCTCCAACCTCTGAAGCATATAGAGGGTTGAATTCCACCTCGTTACCACTTCTTGCTTCAGATGATGGCAGGGCAGGTTCAGGCGTTTTTGGTGGTGCTACAGTCTTCTGTACGTGGTGCCTGTACGCCGAATGTGTCCCGCAATTCTTCTGGCCACCGACAGCATCTCTTGCACGCCCCTGTCGTTTATTAAATAATTCTGCACCACCAAATTCAAGGTATGTGCAAAACATGGGACGTGCTGGAATTTGCCCAGATTTAATGCACACACAATATTGCTGGCGTTGTCCGATGCCACAAATCCACAGGAGAGTCCAATTGGGGTAAGCCATTCTGCGATGATCTTCCTCAGTTGCCGTAAGAGGTTTTTAGCTGTGTGCGTATTCTGGAAAGCGGTGATACAAAGCGTAGCCTGCCTAGCAAAGAGTTGGCGTTTGCAAGATGCTGCTACTGGTGCCGCCGCTGCTGTTCTTGCGGCGGGAGTCCATACATCTACCCAGTGGGCTGTCACAGTCATATAGTCCTGAGCCTGCCCTGCTCCACTTGTCCACATGTCCGTGGTTAAGTGGACATTGGGTACAACTGCATTTTTTAGGACACTGGTGAGTCTTTTTCTGAGGTCTGTGTACATTTTCGGTATCGCCTGCCTAGAGAAATGGAACCTAGATAATATTTGGTACCGGGGACACAGTACCTCCAACAAGTCTCTAGTTGGCTCTGCAGTAATGATGGATACCGGAACCACGTTTCTCACCGCCCAGGATGCCAAGGCCTCAGTTATCCGCTTTGCAGCAGGATGACTGCTGTGATATTTCATCTTCCTCGCAAAGGACTGTTGGACAGTCAATTGCTTGGTGGAAGTAGTAAAAGTGGTCTTACGAGTACGACTTCCCCTCTGGGATGACCATCGACTCCCAGCAGCAACAACAGCAGCGCCATCAGCAGTAGGCGTTACACGCAAGGATGCATCGGAGGAATCCCAGGCAGGAGAGGACTCGTCAGAATTGCCAGTGACATGGCCTGCAGGACTATTGGCATTCCTGGGGAAGGAGGAAATTGACACTGAGGGAGTTGGTGGGGTGGTTTGCGTGAGCTTGGTTACAAGAGGAAGGGATTTACTGGTCAGTGGACTGCTTCCGCTGTCGCCCAAAGTTTTTGAACTTGTCACTGACTTATGATGAATGCGCTGCAGGTGACGTATAAGGGAGGATGTTCCGAGGTGGTTAACGTCCTTACCCCTACTTATTACAGCTTGACAAAGGCAACACACGGCTTGACAAATGTTGTCCGCATTTCTGTTGAAATACTTCCCCACCGAAGAGCTGATTTTTTTGGTATTTTCACCAGGCATGTCAATGGCCCTATTCCTCCCACGGACAACAGGTGTCTCCCCGGGTGCCTGACTTAAACAAACCACCTCACCATCAGAATCCTCCTTGTCATTTCCTCCCCTGCGCCAGCAACACCCATATCCTCCTCATCCTGGTGTACTTCAACACTGACATCTTCAATCTGACTATCAGGAACTGGACTGCGGGTGCTCCTTCCAGCACTTGCAGGGGGCGTGCAAATGGTGGAAGGCGCATCCTCTTCACGTCCAGTGTTGGGAAGGTCAGGCATCGCAAACGACACAATTGGACTCTCCTTGTGGATTTGTGATTTCGAAGAACGCACAGTTCTTTGCTGTGCTTTTGCCAGCTTGAGTCTTTTCATTTTTCTAGCGAGAGGCTGAGTGCTTCCATCCTCATGTGAAGCTGAACCACTAGCCATGAACATAGGCCAGGGCCTCAGCCGTTCCTTGCCACTCCGTGTGGTAAATGGCATATTGGCAAGTTTACGCTTCTCCTCCGACGATTTTATTTTAGATTTTTGAGTCCTTTTTTTTCTGATATTTGGTGTTTTGGATTTTACATGCTCTGTACTATGACATTGGGCATCGGCCTTGGCAGACGACGTTGCTGGCATTTCATCGTCTCGGCCATGACTAGTGGCAGCAGCTTCAGCACGAGGTGGAAGTCGATCTTGATCTTTCCCTATTTTTGGAACCTCAACATTTTTGCTCTCCATATTTTAATAGGCACAACTAAAAGGCACCTCAGGTAAACAATGGAGATGGATGGATACTAGTATACTTATGGATGGACGAGCGACTGCCGACACAGAGGTAGCTACAGCCGTGGACTACCGTACTGCGTCTGCTGCTAATATAGACTGGATGATAATGATATAAAAAATATATATATATCACTACTGCAGGACAGGTATATATTATATAATGACGGACCTGCTGGACACTGTCAGCACTGCAGACTCCTAAAGTAAGCTACTAGTATCAAGAAGATAGAAAAAAAAACACAACAGGTAGGTGGTATACAATTATGGATGGACGAGCGACTGCCGACACAGAGGTAGCTACAGCCGTGGACTACCGTACTGCGTCTGCTGCTAGTATAGACTGGATGATAATGATATAAAAAATATATATATATCACTACTGCAGGACAGGTATATATTATATAATGACGGACCTGCTGGACACTGTCAGCAGAATGCGTTTATAGAATAAAAACACCACACGACGAGTGTTTAACTTTTTCAGGCAGACAATCACAATATACTGGTGGTCACTGGTCACTGGTCAGTCACACTGGCAGTGGCACTCTGGCAGCAAAAGTGTGCACTGTTAAATATATGTACTCCTGCTATAACTGCTCCCCAGTCTCCCCCACAATTAAGCTGTGTGAGCAGTGAGCACTCAGCACAGTCAGATATACATAGATGATGCAGCACACTGAGGCTGAGCACAGATATGGTATACTGTGTCACTGTGTATCGTTTTTTTTCAGGCAGAGAACGGATTATATTAAATAATAATAAAACTGCACTGGTGGTCACTGGTCAGTCACTAGTAAACTCTGCACTCTCTGAGTACTCCTAAGCTCCAGTAAATCAAGTGTCTCACTCTCACTATCTATTTCTATTCTAAACGGAGAGGACGCCAGCCACGTCCTCTCCCTATCAATCTCAATGCACGTGTGAAAATGGCGGCGACGCGCGGCTCCTTATATAGAATCCGAGTCTCGCGATAGAATCCGAGCCTCGCGAGAATCCGACAGCGGGATGATGACGTTCGGGCGTGCTCGGGTTAACCGAGCAAGGCGGGAAGATCCGAGTCTGCCTCGGACCCGTGTAAAAAGCGTGAAGTCCGGGGGGGTTCGGTTTCCGAGAAACCGAACCCGCTCATCACTACTAGGGACAGTGGGATTCGGAGGGCTGGGCCACTAGTGTCAGGATCCTGGGACCTGAAGGGGTCCTTATTAAGTAATAGGGAGTGAGGCAGGGCCTAACCTCCCTGGTTGTTTATACTAAAGACAGTAATCTTTGTTTTATGTATATCTTTGTTTTTGAGCTACCTGAATAAAAGATATTTGTTGTTTTTGCAGAAGCCTGGAGTCGATCGTTGGTGGATTTTTGTAGCAGAGCACATTCTAGCAAGTCTCCTGTTACACAGCCTTATTCCAAACTGGAATATATTAATTTTTTCCCTCAAAACGCTACAAACAATACTCCGTAATGACAACGTGAAAAAAGTTTTTTTGAGATTCTTGTAAATTTATTTAAAAAAAGAAAGAAAAGAAAATCACATGTACATAAGTATTCACAGCCTTTGCTCAATACTTTGTTGATGCACATTTGGCAGCAGTTGCAGCCTCAAGTCTTTTTTGAATATGATGCCATAAGCTTGGCACACTTATCTTTGGGCAGTTTCGCCCATTCCTCTTTGCAGCACCTCTCAAGCTCCATCAAGTTGGATGGGAAGCATCGGTGCACAGCCATTTTCAGATCTCTCCAGAGATGTTCAATTGGATTCAAGTCTGGACTCTGGCTGGGCCACTCAAGGACATTCACACAGTTGTCTTGAATACACTTCTTTGATATCTTGGCTGTGTGCTTAGGGTCGTTTTCCTGCTGAAAGATGAACCGTCGCCACAGTTTGAGGTCAAGAGTGCTCTGGAGTAGGTTTTTTTTTATCCAGGATGTCTCTGTACATTGCTGCATTCATCTTTCCCTCTTTCCTGACTAGTCTCCCAGTTACTGCCGCTGAAAAACATTCCCACACCATGATGATGCCACCACCATGCTTCAATGTAGGGATGGTATTGGCCTGGTGATGAGTGGTGCCTGGTTTCCTCCAAACATGACGCCTGGCATTCACTCCAAAGAGTTCAATCTTTGTCTCATCAGACCAGAGAATTTTGTTTCTTATGGTCTCAGAGTCCTTCAGGTGCATTTTGGCAAACTCCAGGGGGGCTGCACTTC
Source organism: Pseudophryne corroboree (assembly GCF_028390025.1). Taxonomy (NCBI): domain Eukaryota; kingdom Metazoa; phylum Chordata; class Amphibia; order Anura; family Myobatrachidae; genus Pseudophryne; species Pseudophryne corroboree. Next base: position 757,346,236 of record NC_086447.1, read on the forward strand.
TACTTTATTACTAAGGAGTGGCTTCCGTCTGACCACTCTACCATACAGGACTGATTGGTGGATTGCTGCAGAGATGGCTGTCCTTCTGGAAGGATCTCCTCTCTCCACAGAGGAATGCTGTAGCTCTGACAGAGTGACCATCGGGTTCTTGGTCACCTCCCTAACTAGGGCCCTTCTACCCCGATCGCTCAGTTTAGATGGCCGGCCAGCTCTAGGAAGAGTCCTGGTGGTGCTGAACTTCTTACAATTACGGATGATGGAGGCCACTGTACTCATTGGGACATTCAAAGCAGCAGATATTTTTCTGTATCGTTCCCCAGATTTGGGCCTCGAGACAATCCTGTCTCAGTGGTCTACAGACAATTCCTTTGACTTCATGCTTGATTTGTGCTTAGACATGCACTGTCAAGTGTGGGACCTTATATAGACAGATGTGTACCTTTCCAAATCATGTCCAATCAACTGAATTTACCACAGGTGGACTCCAACTAAGCTGTAGGAACATCTCAAGGATGATCAGTGGTAACAGGATGCACCTTAGCTCAATTTTGAGCTTCATGGCAAAGACTGTGAATACTTATGTACATGTGATTTCTTCGTTTTTTATTTTTAATAAATTTGCAAGAATCTCAAAAAAACCTTTTCACGTCATTATGGGGTATTGTTTGTAGAATTTTGAAGGGAAAAAATGAATTTAATCCAGTTTGGAATAAGGCTGTAACATAACTTTTCGGATGTACTGTAGATCTATTGTTTGTACTGTATGGTGCTCTTTACTATAGTCTAGTGCTCTTTATTGGCAGCCCTGTGACTCCATGTAGTGTGAACCGAGCTATGAGTTCAGGAAATAAAAAAATATACATATACTATATATACACTGCTCAAAAAAATAAAGGGACCAGAACACTTAAACAACACAATGTAACTCCAAGTCAATCACACTTCTGTGAAATCAAACTGTCCACTTAGGAAGCAACACTGATTGACAATCAATTTCACATGCTGTTGTGCAAATGGAATAGACAACAGGTGGAAATTATAGGCAATTAGCAAGACACCTCCAATAAAGGAGTTGTTCTGCAGGTGGTAACCACAGACCACTTCTCAGCTCCTATGCTTTCTGGCTGATGTTTTGGTCACTTTTGAAAGCTGGCAGTGCTTTCACTCTAGTGGTAGCATGAGATGGAGTCTACAACCCACACAAGTGGCTCAGGTAGTGCAGCTCATCCAGGATGGCACATCAATGCGAGCTGTGGCAAGAAGGTTTGCTGTATCTGTCAGCATAGTGTCCAGAGCATGGAGGCGCTACCAGGAGACAGGCCAGTACATCAGGAGACGTGGAGGAGGCCGTAGGAGGGCAACAACCCAGCAGCAGGACCGCTACCTTTGCCTTTGTGCAAGGAGGAACAGGAGGAGCACTGCCAGAGCCCTGCAAAATGACCTCCAGCAAGCCACAAATGGGCATGTGTCTACTCAAACGATCAGAAACAGACTCCATGAGGGTGGTATGAGGGCACGACGTCCACAGGTGGGGTTTGTGCTTACAGCCCAACACCGTGAAGGACGTTTGGCATTTGCCAGAGAACACCAAGATTGGCAAATTCGCCACTGGCGCCCTGTGCTCTTCACAGATAAAAGCAGGTTCTCACTGAGCACATGTGACAGATGTGACAGAGTCTGGAGACGCCAAGGAGAATGTTCTGCTGCCTGCAACATCCTCCAGCATGACCGGTTTGGCAGTGGGTCAGTAATGGTGTGGGGTGGCATATCTTTGGGGGGGCCGCACAGCCCTCCATGTGCTCGCCAGAGGTAGCCTGACTGCCATTAGGTACCGAGATGAGATCCTCAGACCCCTTGTGAGACCATATGCTGGTGCGGTTGGCCCTGGGTTCCTCCTAAAGCAAGACAATGCTAGACCTCATGTGGCTGGATTGTGTCAGCAGTTCCTGCAAAACAAAGGCATTGATGCTATGGACTGGCCCGCCCATTCCCCAGACCTGAATTCAATTGAGCACATCTGGGACATCATGTCTCGCTCCATCCACCAACGCCACGTTGCACCATAGACTGTCCAGGAGTTGGCGGATCCTTTAGTCCAGGTCTGGGAGGAGATCCCTCAGGAGACCATCCGCCACATCATCAGGAGCGTGCCCAGGCGTTGTAGTGAGGTCATACAGGCACGTGGAGGCCACACACACTACTGAGCCTCATTTTGACTTGTTTTAAGGACATACATAAAAATTGGATCAGCCTGTAGTGTGTTTTTCCACTTTAATTTTGAGTGTGACTCCAAATCCAGACCTCAATGGGTTAATAAATTTGATTTCCATTGATAATTTTTGTGTGATTTTGTTGTCAGCACATTCAACTATGTAACGAACAAAGTATTTAATAAGAATATTTCATTCATTCAGATCTAGGATGTGTTATTTTAGTGTTCCCTTTATTTTTTTGAGCAGTGTAGCTCTATTATTTCCACTGTTCTTTGCACTGTACCCCAGTACAATGTGGCAATGTTTCACATATGTGATATAAACTGCTGTGTGTTTGTGTTGCTGCTCTGTCACTTAGTAACCAAACAGCTCGCTGCAGCCTTTCGCCCAATATTGGTGAAAACAATATAGTGAGCTGAGAGGTGGTCACAATTGACTGGAAATTACTGGAAATTAATGTTGAGGTTAATAATACTCTAGGAACAAAAAAGGCCACAATTATGTGATTTTAGCTTTGTTTGTAAAAAAAAAAAAAAAAAGCCAATCCAACTCCAAAACCAGTCACTGCGGTTTGGCAAATCCAAAGCCATACAACAAATCAGAGCCAAATCCAAATCCAGCAAAAAGGGTCTGGCGCCCATCTTTAATGTCAACAGGGCTCCAAAGTCGTCAATTATCATGTTGACATTCGTTATGTTGACACTGACATGTCAACATTACTATGTAACCCTAACCGCAGCATTAACCCTAACTCTAACCGTAGCCTAGCTTTAACCGCAGCCTAACTCTAACCCCAATGCTGATCTGTTCATTATGTAGACTTGCATAATGCTGACAATTTGAACATATTGTCATGTTGCATGTAGACATTATGAACAAAAATGTCAATATTCTGAATGTCACCATTACAGTGTCAACTTTCTGAATGTTGACAATATGACTGCATACCAAAGCAAGTGCATATTATATGTATATTATATGGACAGTAACAACATATGGAATACTTTTCACAGCAACATATAGGAACCGTGATGAAACCTTTTATATTTATATTTGTCTGCATTTATTTATTTATAACTTTACCTATTGGTATTTTAGATATTTATTTTGCTGCTTCACCGGGTTATCCCTAAACATGAGCAAAACTGAGGCTGTATTGTTTTTGCAAAATGTATTTACTATGAACAGACTATTTGGTAGAGGCAGTAACATCAAATTGCTTAGTCCTAAAATGTTTGTATCTGTCTCTCTAGTTATCTCTTTATGTCATACGGCCAATGCACTTCTAACAGTAACACAACAGAACCTTTGCAGGGAATTAAAACAGACACTGCGGTAGAGCTACAGTGTTTACCGGGATCAGTATGATTTACCTACAATCAAAATCACGACGGTCAAAATACCGACAACAATTGACCGATGGTCAAAATACTGACAAGGTGAAAATACAGACGTGGTCAAAATACTGTCATTTAAAATGTCGACACGGTCAAAATACCAACATTTAAAATGTCGACAAATCAAAATGTCGACACAGGGTTTCAAATATTTTGGTTGTGTATGCTGACATACGTCAACATGGACACCATATAGGTGTACCGGGTCCCCTCGCATTATATTCCCCGTCCATGTCCACTGGGATGGTAAAGTATGAACGAGTTGGTTTCAATGAAAAACTCATGAAAAACTCATGTTGATTTTTTGACCTATTGACATTTTAAATATCGGTATTTTGACCGTGTCGACATTTTTAATGTCAGTATTTTGACAATATCGGTATTTTGACCTTGTTGGTCAATTGTTTTTGGTATTTTGACCATCGGGATTTTGATTGTAGGTAAATTGACTGCATGCCCTATTTACCTGCTTTTTGTCTGGCAGTAATGAATTGTGCGTCTTATTCAGTATGGATCGCATCAGAGATGCGATCACATGCTGACGATTTTCTTAGTAGTGCACACACGCAGTGCCCTATCTGTGCGTGCGCGGGCTTGGCAATAATGCAAACACCTCTGCCTGATTGAGAGGCAGAGACATTCACTGGGCGGTCAGGGGTGGCAACACGGCTTTGCTGGAAGGCTGCAATATGAAAAATGGTCGCGCTACGCAAGCAGGGGGCATCCCTTATTTTGCGGGGGATATCGATGCAATTGCATTACGATCGCTTCACTGGTGGCCATTAGCATGCTGGGTGGCCTTGCCCTGTGCTGGGTGGACCAGTTGCTGTTTTGCTAAATTAGCCTTATTGAGTATGCGTAGCATCTGAGATGTGATCGCATACTCCTAAATATTGTCCCAGTGTGTATGTGCAGGGTCGGCACTGCAGTAATGCGTTTGCGGGGCAGTCGGGGTGACAACACAGCATTGCGGGGCATTGTCGCTGGAAATGGGGTCAGGTCCGGGTCATTTTCAGGGGCGGCTGCCTGTAACGGGCGTATGAATTTAAGAGCTATCATATATTGATATAGTTTTTAAAATTTTTATGGATGTAAGTACAGTTATTTAAATAGAAATATATTTATCCCTTTGAATATGAACATTGAAAGACTCAAAATGAAAATGAGATATTTGTTACATTTACATTTTTATTTTACATTTTCATTTTTATTTTATTTTACTTTGACGTGTCTTATCAGACTTGTTGAAACTTTTAATTTCTATGCTTTTATTACAATTCTCCAATCACTATGAGGAGACTTTTATTAGGTATGCTTGAGTCTCTTATTGTGTTTTTATCAAAGAATTGTATCTCTCTTCAATTTAACTGTAGTTATTCTACTCTGAGAAAATCTTTATATTGGGATCTTTTCATCATTTGATGACAACCCTTGAATATATCATTATTCAGTGATGGGTTATAAATTATAATCATTAGTCAATTTTTATTTATATAATCTGATATATAAAGTCTTTCTTTCTTTTTATCATCTTGTGAATGGAGACAGCTGTCTGTTTGGGTCTTTTCTGATAGCACTAATAGATTTGCTAAGTTATAAAAGAATTGGTGGGACACATTTTTTAAAGAAGTGTGTAGCATTATCATTATACATACAATTACAAGTATCTCTTGTATTCTTAGGCTGGGCAAACATTGATAAACTTTTTAATAGGTATTTCAAGGTTCTGTTTGCTCCCACTCAAATCCTGAATTTTCTAATACACTTGTGATGAATTTGGAATTCGGAATTTTACGGCATAAAGCCATCATGTGTCTTATACAGAAACAATGACCTTTTCTTCATACAGCATGATGACATTGCCGTGTGTAAAAGAGAACTTCATATTGTATAGATCTCAATGTAAGTTACAGTACTTATATTTTCACATGGTCTGGTTTAATATTAAATTGGGATTTCTGTATATTTTACATAGCTGTAAATATTATGATTTGCACAGCTGACAGAAGAGAAATATAGAAGAAATAGGTTTTTAATATACCTACCAGTAAATCCTTTTCTCGTAGTCCGTAGAGGATGCTGGGGTCCGTTTAGTACCATGGGGTATAGACGGGTCCGCAGGAGCCTTTGGCACTTTAAGGCTTTTTACAGTGTGAACTGGCTCCTCCCTCTATGCCCCTCCTCCAGACCTCAGTATAGGAACTGTGCCCGAGGAGACGGACAAACTTCGAGAGAATTATTTACTTTAAGCTAGTGGCGAGATTCACACCAGATCACACCGTTCAACCATGCCGCACAACATGGCATACAACTCAAAAACTCAAAACAAGCCAACGAGCATGAATAACTTTACAGCAACTGCTGAATAACAACTTAACACGTGATAATTGTGTAAGAAGAAAAAATATAATGCAGGAAAAAAGGAGCACTGGGCCCAGCATCCTCTACGGACTACGAGAAAAGGATTTACCGGTATATTAAAATCCTGTTTTCTCTAACGTCCTAGAGGATGCTGGGGTCCATTTAGTACCATGGGGATGTACCAAAGCTCCCAGTACGGGAGGGAGAGTGCAGATGTTCCTGCAGAACTGACTGACCAAATTTAAGGTCGTCAGCAGCCAAGGTGTCAAACTCGTAAACCTTAGCAAACGTGTTTGCCCCTGACCAAGTAGCTGCTCTGCAAAGATGTAAAGCCGAGACACCCCAGGCAGCCGCCCAGGAAGAACCCACTTTCCTCATAGAGTGGGCCTTTACCGAACTCGGTATCAGCAATCCTGGCGTGGAATGAGCATGCTGAATCGTACATCTGATCCAGAGTGCAATCGTCTGCTTAGAAGCAAGACACCCAATCTTGTTGGGATTATACAGGATAAACAATGCTTCTGTTTTCCTTATACGAGCTGTTCTCGTGACATAAGTCTTCAAAGCTTTGACCACATCCAAGGACTTTGAAACAGATGAGGTATCAGTAGCCACTGGCACCACAATAGTTTGGTTCATATGGAAAGGAGACACAACCTTTGGAAGAAATTGCTGACGCGTTCTTAGTTCAGCCCTATCTTCATGAAAGATCAAATAAGGGCTCTTGTGAGACAAGGCCCCTAACTCAGACACCCGCCTTGCGGATGCCAAGGCCAACAGCATGACCACTTTCCAAGTGAGAAACTTTAACTCAACCTCTTGCAGAGGTTCAAACCAATCTGATTGAAGGAACTGCAACATCACGTTAAGGTCCCATGGTGCCGTAGGAGGCACAAATGGTGGTTGGATGTGCCGAACCCCCTTCACGAACGTTTGAACCTCAGGAAGGGAAGCCAGCTGTTTCTGAAAGAAAATGGACAAGGCCGAAATGTGGACCTTGATAGATCCCAATCTTAAGCCTGCATCCACACCAGCCTGTAGAAATAGGATAAGACATCCTAATTGAAACTCCACCATTGGAGAATTCTTGGATTCACACCAAGATACATATTTTCTCCATATACGATGGTAATGTCTACACATTACTCCTTTCCTGGCCTGAATAAGTGTGGGAATGACTTTGTTGGGAATACCCTTTTGGGCTAGGATCTGGCGTTCAACAGCCATGCCATCAAACGTAGCCACGGTAAGTCTTGATAAACAAACGGCCCCTGCTGAAGCAGGTCCTCGCGAAGAGGAAGAGGCCGAGGATCTTCTATCAGTAACTCCTGAAGATCTGGATACCAAGCCCTCCTTGGCCAGTCTGGGACAATGAGGAACGCCTGAACTTTTGCTCTTCTTATGATCTTGAGAATTTTTGGTATTAGTGGAAGTGGAGGGAACACATACACTGACTGGAACTCCCACTGGGTCACCAGTGCATCCACTGCTATTGCTTGTGGGTCTCTCGACCTGGAACAATATTTCTGAAGCTTCTTGTTGAGACGAGATGCCATCATGTCTACTTGAGGAACGCCCCAACGACTTGCTACCTCTGCAAAAACTTTTTGGTGGAGGCCACATTCTCCTGGATGGAGATCGTGTCTGCTGAGGAAGTCCACTTCCCAGTTGTCCACTCCCAGAATGAAGACTGCTGACAGAGCACTTGTATGTCTTTCTGCCCAGAGGAGTATTTTTGTCGCCACTGCCGCTCTGCTTTTCGTTCCGCCCTGACGGTTTATGTAAGCCACTGCTGTTACATTGTCTGATTGGATCTGTATGGGACGATCTTGAAGAAGATGTGCCGCTTGTAGAAGGCTGTAGTAAACGGCTCTCAACTCCAGAATGTTTATGTGAAGAAGTGTTTCTTGACTTGACCATCTTCCTTGGAAGGTTTCCCCTTGCATGACTGCTCCCCAACCTCGGAGACTTGCATCCATATTCACTAGGATCCAGGCTTGAATCCCGAACCTGCGTCCCACTAGGAGGTGAGAACTGTTTAGCAACCACAGGAGCGAGATTCTGGCTTTTGTCGACAGGAGTATCCTCTGGTGCATGTGTAGATGCGATCTGGACCACTTGTCCAGTAGATCCCACTGGAACACCCTGGCATGGAATCGGCCTTACTGCAGAGCCTCGTAGGCTGCTACCATCTTCCCCAGCAGGCGGATGCACTGATGAATCGACACACGTGCTGGTTTCAAAATTTGTTTGACCATCTTCTGGATTTCCAGAGCCTTTTTCACTGGTAGAAATACTTCCTGTAACTCGGTATCCAGTATCATTCCCAGAAATGATAATCTCATCTTCGGTTCCAACTGTGATTTTGGAAAGTTTATGATCCAACCGTGCTGTTGAAGCACCGTCAGGGATAGTGCAATGTTCTGCACTAACTTCTCCCTGGATCTCATTTTTATCAGGAGATCGTCCAGGTAAGGAATTATGTTGATTCCTTTCTTGCGAAGGAGAACCATCATCTCTGCCATCACCTTGGTGAATACTCTCGGTGCTGTGGAGAGCCCGAATGGCAATGTCTGGAACTGGTAGTGGCAGTCCTGAAACGCAAACCTCAGGTATGCTTGATGTGGAGGGTAAATGGGAACATGCAAGTAAGCATCATTGATGTCCACCAACACGATAAATTCCTTCTCCTCCAAGCTGGAGATTACTGCTCTCAGGGGCTCCATCTCTAATTTGAACCTTTTTAGATAAAGATTCAACGATTTTAGGTTTAAAATCGGTCTGACCGAGCCGCCCGGCTTCGGTACCACAAACAGGCTTGAATAAAATCTTTTTTCCTGTTGTAGCCAAGGGACTAAGGTAATTACCTCGTCCTGACATAATTTCTATATTGCTTCCGTTATATTTCTTCTGTCTTGAACAGAAACTGGTAAGGCTTATTTGAAAAATCGGCATGGGGGGAGATCTTGAAACTCTAACTTGTAACCTTGGGATACTATTTGTAGTATCCAAGGATCCAGATCTGATTTACCCAGATCTGGCAGAAGAGCTTTAGACGCACCCCCACCTGAGCGGACTCCCGTAGGGGAGCCCCAGCGTCATGCTGTGATTTTAGCAGAAGCAGCGGCTGACTTCTGCTCCTGCGATCCTGATGCTGTTGTAGGTTTCCTACCTCTTCCCCGCCCTCTTCCTGCAAAGAAGGGGGTACCTTTGGCTTTTTTGTGTTTGTTGGGCCGAAAGGACTGCATCGGATGTGAATGATATGCTTTCTTTGCAGGTGCCGCTGCATAAGGAAGAAATGCTGATTAACATGAGGTAGTCATTGAAATCATGGCATCCAGCTGGTCCCCAAATAGCGTCTCACCCTTGTAGGGGAGCGCTTACATTTTCCTTTTTGATTCTGCATCTGCATTCCATTGGTGAATCCACAGTGCTCTGCGAGCTGAAATCGCCATAGCTGAGGATTTAGATCCTAATAAACCAATATCCTTCATAGCTTCCACCAAGAATCCTGCAGAATCCTTTATGTGACCAAGAGTTAAGAGCATATCATCCTTATCCACTGTGTCTATATTTGCTAGTTGTCTGACCATTTTTCAATAGCGTTACCTACCCATGCACAAGCAATGGTGGGCCTGAGTAACGTTCCGGTAGCCATATAAAGGGATTTTAAGGTTGTCTCTAACTTACGGTCAGTAGGCTCCTTTAATGAAGCCGACCCTGGGGCAGGTAAAATGATTTTCTTAGATAACCTAGAAACTGAGGTGTCTACCATGGGGGGTTACTCCCATCTTTTCCTGTCTTCTTCAGGAAAGGGGTACGCTAAACGTATACTTCTAGGAATATGAAATTTATTTTCTGGGTTAGACCAGGATTTTTCAAAGAATGTATTCAATTCCTTTGAAGGAGGAAAAGTTATCACCGGTTTCTTATTTAAATGAAAATAAGCCTTTTCCTCAGGTTCAGGTGTTGTTTCTGTAATCTCTAACACCTCCTTAATAGCAATTATCATACATTGAATGCTTTTTGCTAACTTGGGGTCCACCCCTCTCAAATCCCCAGTGTTGACACCTGTGTCTGTGTCACCTTGCATAATCTGCGCAAGTGACCTATTTTGGGAACTTGAGGGGTCCCGTGTGGATGACGTGGAGGGATCAGCAAATAGCACATCCTCCACTGACTTTCTCCAGTATTTTGTCTGTTGTTCAGGCTCAGAGAATTTTCTAGAAAGCTTTGACATATTACTTTGTAATTTTCTCACCCACTCTGGCTCCTTCTGTGAGGGAAGGGCCACCACATTACACTCCTGCGTATCTAAAATGGCTTCCTCAGGGGTAAGAGCTCTCTCCATTGTCTGACATGTCACAAACGTGCACTTTCACACCACAATCATACAGAGGAGCTATCGGTGACAGACCCACACTAAAATCTGTCAGAGAAACGCAGAAAGATTTGCCAGTTCACACACTGCGCCCTATATGAAGAGAATTGTATATGTATATTTATTATACAAAACCTTTAGCGCTTTATTTCAATATTAGGCACGCTCACCTAATGTAATAAACACTCCCCCCCCCCCCCTCTATAACACCCTGGTACTTATTTCAGCATTGTTATGAGGAGGAAACAGTGTCTGGCAGCTTCTCTCTGTGATCTGCAGGAGAAAATGTCGCTGAGTAAGTGTCTGGCAAGTCTGAGGAGAAGCCCCGCCCCCTGTAATGGCACGATCCTGCCTCAGCAACAATGATTTTATACTGGCTGGGGTTTGTTACTCAGAGGCTATACATGTATTTACCGTTTTGCCAGTGAGAGTAAGGATTTTCCATGCAGCTCAGGGCGCCCCGCTTCGCGCCCTGCACCCTGTGTTGTGAAGAAAAAAGAAGAGAGAGAGCGCAAGCAGACTGGTAGTACAACAAATTTAATCATAAAATATGCTAAGTCAATGTAAGGATGTGCCCTGTGGGCACATCCATGTGGCTGTCCCTAGCTGGGGGCAGCGCTGGGGCAGCTTGTCTGTCCCCAGCGCGGAGTGTGCGGCGGCGGGTGCCTGGTGCAGGGATCGGATGTTTCCCTGCACCAGGCTGTCGGCGGCGGAGAGCAGCGCGGCGGCGCTTTAAACTTGGCGCCGCTGGGGCCGCCAATGAGAAGCGCCGCCCGCGGCTTTTTGAATCCGGCGCCGTCCGCGAGCCAATCACGACTCGCGGGGCGCTCTCCAATCAGGAACAGGCGCGGCGAGCCAATCGGCGCTCGCCGCGTCATAGGCCCCGCCCCCGGCGTCTGACGTCAGACGCCGGGCGGGAGCCTGAAGGAGAGGCCGCGCCGAAGAGCGGCAGAAGACACGTGCGGGAGCAGCGGAGGAGGTCGTCGGCGCGCCGGAGCGCAGAAGAGCATCCGGCGCAGAGGAGAAGACGACGGCCGTGGAAAGAAGAGCTCCGGTGGCCGCTGAAGAGGCCGGAAGACGTCGGGCTCCGGGAAGATGTCCAGCGGCGGCTGGACGCGGCGAGGAGACGGCGGCGCCGCTGGCCAGGACGGGCCAGCGGCAGAAGAGTTCCTCCAGGCCGAGAAGCGCTGCAGTGGTGGGAAGCAATTGAGCTGTGCAGTTCCCCACTGCAGCCTTCTCCACCGCAGGTAGGCCCTTCTAAGGTGCCCCCCCCCCCTACTCCGCTAGACCACCGGGTGTTCGGGCAATAGGCCCGTGGGCACAGTCAGGCCCTCCCGGCCTGTGGGCATTGAGTCGGGCCCTCCCGGCCCGTGGGCATTGAGTCGGGCCTCCTGGCCCGTGGGGCATGTAGTCGGGCCCTCCAGGCCCGTGTCCAAGATAGGCAGGCACTAGGCCTGGGGGCACAGGTTGGGCACTAGGCCCATAAGGATAGTCAGGCCACAGGCCTGTGGGCAGTTAGGCGGGCACTAGGCCCGGGGCACATATCAGGCACTAGGCCTGTGGGACGATAGAGGGCATTAGGCCCTAGCGTATTTTGGCCAGTAGGTACAGATAAGGTGACCCTGGGCACAAGGCCCAGGTCACCCAACGGGCAGCAAGTTAGGCGGGCGCTAGGCCCGTGGGCGAAGTCAGGCCTCCGGCCTGTGCGCAGTTAGGGGGCGCTAGGCCCAGCGAAGCAGTGTTTTCCCCGAGGTGAGTACAGGTGGCGCTAGGCCCAGGCCACCCTGAGAGTACGGTAGGTGGGTGAGCTGTGCAGTCCCCACTACTGGGTGTTCTGAGCCGGGTAGAAAAGGGACAACACCGTGTGATATTGCATTCCGATATTGTGATGTATGTTGTTACCGTGCAGGGCAAAGTGTCTGTGTTTGTATAGTTTTGTTGCACCACACCCACAGAGCTAGTTTGAGGGCTCTGCCGTTGTATTTAGTATAGGGTGTGACACTAGGGTAGTTCTTGGCCCTGCACGGCTGTTTCTCTTTGCCTCCTTACAGGGACCTGTAAGTGGAGAAGATCGGAGTGCAAGACTTGTGACGGTGAGTAGCATCCGTGTACGTCTGTCCCTTGTTTGTCCCCGAGCGCCGGAGTTAGGATTGCTCACGGACGTGAGAATCCCTTTCATCACACTACGTGCGAAAGCGCGAGTGTGTGAAAGCTGGGTAGCTGAGGCTTTGTGCCGGTGATGACCATTCACCCAGCCGGTGAAGGTCGCGGCCACCCCTGGGGTATCCCCTGTTCCAGCGGAAGAAGGGTCGATACCCCCTTTAATGTAAACCCTTCTCTCCTCAGCTGGGTCGTCGGTCAGCTCCGAGAGGGAATCGCCGTGTCCGGATCCGACTGAAGAATTCCAGGTCCGTTGAAGGTTCCGGTACCTGAAGGTGAGAGAGAGCGGCGCCTGGTGAGTACCGCGTCTACACCTGCACGGCAGCAGGCACCACCACACGCACTCGCAGGCCATCACCACCCTCTCACACTTGGCGTAGTCGGCAGGATCAAAGAGACCGGATCACGGACACGATGTGGAACGCCACCAAGAAGACCTCCCTGCGGACGGCTCCGGAGAAGACTCACCCTCGGATGTGTGCGGACCAGAGCGACTGGGTGACGGTGTCTGGGACAGACATCCTGAAGATGGTGCAGCGGTCGGTCCAGCGTGGAAAAGAAAAGCGCCGGGAGAAGGGGCGCAAGAAGGCCGCTGTGACGCCCTGCAAGAAATGTCGGCAAACAGGTCACTTTGCCGGCGAGTGTACTTGGCAAGAGACGTCCCCAAAGAAGGTGGTCCAGGAAGCGGACCGAAGACGTCAGAAGGGCCAAGCGAAGAAGGATTCCTGGCGTTTGCTCTGCGGAAACTACGGGCATGAGCACAACAGTTGTCCCTGGGACGAAGAGTCGAGCGAAGACGAGGTTGATTCCCGGTGTGAAAGCTGTGGAGATCCCCGACATCGGCTCCTGGAATGTCCATGGACGGAAGACAGGACGGACTACGAGGCCACGGTGAAGCAGATGACGGAGTCTCGTCAGCAGCTTTGGGACCGGGTGGCTGCAGAGCCTGTGTGTGCGCTCTGTGAGGCGAGAGGACATGCGCTTCCCGATTGTCCGTGGAATGAAGACCGGATGATTGCGGATGGTCGCGCCCAGAGATGGGAGGAGGAAACCAGGGAAATGGAGCGGAAGACCCTGCTTGAAGTTAGTTCGCAGGTGCCCATTTCCTCTGAGCCGGAACCAACGGGTGAAGATTCCCCAGTGAAGGAGGTGGACCAGGAACCCGTCTTGGAGAAGGTGACAGTGGCCCTCCCTTGTTGGAAGTGTCGGCGACCAGGACATGCGGCCAGTGAGTGCCCTTGGGAAGATGCCGCGGACCTACTCTGTCCCAAGAAAGTGACCCCAGTAACGAAGGATCCTTTCCCGCAGCAGGCGGAGGTGGACGACTGGGAGGTGGGGAGACCACGCTGCCAAGGAAAGCGTGAAGACCCAGTGACTGAGACGTCCGGAATCTCCCCGCGATGGAACCGTCCACGACCAGGACGTGCGGAACAGGAGTGTCCTGGGTACCAAGAGATGCCAGCGGAAGCGCAGGAGTACGCTGAGGAAGTAACGATACCAGCGGAAGCGAAGGAGTACGCTGAGGAAGTAACGATGCCAGCGGAAGCGAAGAAGTACGCTGAGGAGGAAAATAATACCCCTGTCCAGGTATCGGAGGAAGACTCGGACTACGGTGAGCTGTCCGCCGACGAATCCCTCCAAGAACAGACGGAGGACGACTCTGGCATCGGAAGCGCCGACGAGAGTGACTGGCAGGATCGGGTGGAGTCGTGCTCCCAGTTGAATGCCCTCCATGAGGAGGAGGAGATAGTCCTGGAGCAATACCTGCCGGAAGTACCGAAATGGACGGACGGACGGGGACAGGACTGTGATGCCGTGGGAGGACCCGTTCCAGAGGAAGACACAGGACCTTTGGAGATGCCCCACGAGGAAATTCGACATGTGGTGGCTGTTGCCCGGGAGGAAACGGATGCCCCGGAGGATTCCGCTGTTGGGTGGTGGTCGGTACCACGCCCTGAAGACAGGGACGATGTCCCAGACGATCTGGAAGGCCAAGAGTGGGGGACTGCTGTCCCCGTGGAGGAAGATTCCCCTTGGTGGCCCACGTTGAGCAACCGTGGGGAGATGCCACTTCCCCAGAGGATCCACCGATGGAGGTCAGGAGGAACGAAGAAGAGGAACCCGGAGCTGGAGGTGGAAGGATGTGGGGTCACAGCCTGTCCGGGCTGGACCCTTGAACACAACCTCGCCGGAAGGACCTCGGAATTCCCTGACCCGCGGACAATGGAAGTCGTGAGGAACTTTGTAGGGACTACAAAGGAAAAAGGGGGGGGGGAAATGTAAGGATGTGCCCTGTGGGCACATCCATGTGGCTGTCCCTAGCTGGGGGCAGCGCTGGGGCAGCTTGTCTGTCCCCAGCGCGGAGTGTGCGGCGGCGGGTGCCTGGTGCAGGGATCGGATGTTTCCCTGCACCAGGCTGTCGGCGGCGGAGAGCAGCGCGGCGGCGCTTTAAACTTGGCGCCGCTGGGGCCGCCAATGAGAAGCGCCGCCCGCGGCTTTTTGAATCCGGCGCCGTCCGCGAGCCAATCACGGTTCGCGGGGCGCCGGCCAATCAGGAACAGGCGCGGCGAGCCAATCGGCGCTCGCCGCGTCATAGGCCCCGCCCCCGGCGTCTGACGTCAGACGCCGGGCGGGAGCCTGAAGGAGAGGCCGCGCCGAAGAGCGGCAGAAGACACGTGCGGGAGCAGCGGAGGAGGTCGTCGGCGCGCCGGAGCGCAGAAGAGCATCCGGCGCAGAGGAGAAGACGACGGCCGTGGAAAGAAGAGCTCCGGTGGCCGCTGAAGAGGCCGGAAGACGTCGGGCTCCGGGAAGATGTCCAGCGGCGGCTGGACGCGGCGAGGAGACGGCGGCGCCGCTGGCCAGGACGGGCCAGCGGCAGAAGAGTTCCTCAAGGCCGAGAAGCGCTGCAGTGGTGGGAAGCAATTGAGCTGTGCAGTTCCCCACTGCAGCCTTCTCCACCGCAGGTAGGCCCTTCTAAGGTGCCCCCCCCCTCTCCTCCGCTAGACCACCGGGTGTTCGGGCAATAGGCCCGTGGGCACAGTCAGGCCCTCCCGGCCTGTGGGCATTGAGTCGGGCCCTCCCGGCCCGTGGGCATTGAGTCGGGCCTCCTGGCCCGTGGGGCATGTAGTCGGGCCCTCCAGGCCCGTGTCCAAGATAGGCAGGCACTAGGCCTGGGGGCACAGGTTGGGCACTAGGCCCATAAGGATAGTCAGGCCACAGGCCTGTGGGCAGTTAGGCGGGCACTAGGCCCGGGGCACATATCAGGCACTAGGCCTGTGGGACGATAGAGGGCATTAGGCCCTAGCATATTTTGGCCAGTAGGTACAGATAAGGTGACCCTGGGCACAAGGCCCAGGTCACCCAACGGGCAGCAAGTTAGGCGGGCGCTAGGCCCGTGGGCGAAGTCAGGCCTCCGGCCTGTGCGCAGTTAGGGGGCGCTAGGCCCAGCGAAGCAGTGTTTTCCCCGAGGTGAGTACAGGTGGCGCTAGGCCCAGGCCACCCTGAGAGTACGGTAGGTGGGTGAGCTGTGCGGTCCCCACTACTGGGTGTTCTGAGCCGGGTAGAAAAGGGACAACACCGTGTGATATTGCATTCCGATATTGTGATGTATGTTGTTACCGTGCAGGGCAAAGTGTCTGTGTTTGTATAGTTTTGTTGCACCACACCCACAGAGCTAGTTTGAGGGCTCTGCCGTTGTATTTAGTATAGGGTGTGACACTAGGGTAGTTCTTGGCCCTGCACGGCTGTTTCTCTTTGCCTCCTTACAGGGACCTGTAAGTGGAGAAGATCGGAGTGCAAGACTTGTGACGGTGAGTAGCATCCGTGTACGTCTGTCCCTTGTTTGTCCCCGAGCGCCGGAGTTAGGATTGCTCACGGACGTGAGAATCCCTTTCATCACACTACGTGCGAAAGCGCGAGTGTGTGAAAGCTGGGTAGCTGAGGCTTTGTGCCGGTGATGACCATTCACCCAGCCGGTGAAGGTCGCGGCCACCCCTGGGGTATCCCCTGTTCCAGCGGAAGAAGGGTCGATACCCCCTTTAATGTAAACCCTTCTCTCCTCAGCTGGGTCGTCGGTCAGCTCCGAGAGGGAATCGCCGTGTCCGGATCCGACTGAAGAATTCCAGGTCCGTTGAAGGTTCCGGTACCTGAAGGTGAGAGAGAGCGGCGCCTGGTGAGTACCGCGTCTACACCTGCACGGCAGCAGGCACCACCACACGCACTCGCAGGCCATCACCACCCTCTCACATCACAATCAAGTTAAAATGTTGAATTAATTGTTACTAATGATATTCAATGAATAAAAATCAACAAAGAATCCACACTATGAATAAAATTATAATAGTCCCACAATACTAGTGCACTAGTAGATGACACAGTAAACGGTAGATGATCTTTAGTAGAACCAGTAATCCTTCAGTTCTTTTATAAAATGTTAACGGCTGATGATTTAATAAGGAATTTTCATGTGACACTTTAGTAGCAGTTTCCAAAGTGAATGATTTCCCTTAATCTGTATAACAACAGTACTCTTGCTGATAAAAGAACCGTCTCTACGAAGGTATCGTGCTGGAATTATATTGGAATAGAGTGCATACGCTCCGTCTGTCGCTCTCTCACTGTGACAGTGTACCGGAGCTAAATGTGCTTACCGCTTCCACGAATGTCCCAGCGGCACTGACCATGAACCGGGCGCCGCTCGTTCTAGCGGCTTGACCTCCCGTTCTCCTGCCAGACCAATGTGGCAGGATAGCTTATTCTCTGCTGCCTCCAAATGGATCCCGGTGGTGCTATTGATAGTTAAGCGCCGTGGATTCCAGATAGATCGACCGATGGCCACGGTCCCCATATGGCAAGCGGGACCAATGCAGGTGGCTTTAAATCGAGTGAATAAATTCCGGCAGAGATTGGGGGTGCAAGTGGATAAAGTCATGGGGCTGACGAGTGCTTGGATCCTTTGAGCCCTGACGCGTTTCTCGACCGACAAACACTGGTCGTTTCCTCAGAGGGTTGAAATGATCATGCTATTCCAGGTCTCCATATTTAAAGGGAAACCATGTTCATCATTAGTATAAACACCTGTAGAACACCTGTTGCGTTCATTTTCAGGATTGTGTGTGTATAAAATCACCAATCTTATCTCTAATCAAGTATAATAGCTCATACAATTATAAAACAAATATAAAACACTTGTTCTCTGCAAATCTATTTCTGCATCTCTTTTAAACATAACCACATACATTAATTATACTTTGTGGCTACACTAAAATTAACCTAAAACAAATAAATTAATTTCATATCCATATATGTATATAACGAAAGGGACAGCAGTATGAAATAATACATATGTGTGTGGACCACATACATATATATATACATGTGTATATTCTCTAGCGCACCATATGTGCACCCACAGATATTGAGCTCCAAATTCATATATAGAATCAAATCAGATCAACCGGAGTATAACATAGAGATCCGTATTGCATTCACTTCAATCCCATTATAGGTAATGCTCCACAGCAGGGACACATGGAGAAATTCAATCCCCACAAACGAAATAATAGATAAAGACACAGGGGCTTTATGAATTGTAGGACAAATTTTGTGATATATGTTATCCAATGTAAGTGCGGCATACAATATGTGGGCTGTACAATTCGTCCTCTGCATGAAAGGTTCATGGAACATAAGAGGAATATTGCAAAGAATATTAAGACCCATAGTCTGTCAAGTCATGTCTCCTGGTGTCAGAAGGGCAATATAAGTGGCTTGACCATTAGAGCGGTCGAACACATTGGAGCCACTGTGAGGGGAGGCGATAGGTACAGAAGGCTCTGCATGCGCGAAGCCTTCTGGATTTTTCAGTTACATACTTTGAGCCCACATGGTCTTAACGATACTGTGGAGCTCAATGCTGTTTAGTCTATCTCAGGGGTCTACCTAGCGGTGTTGCTGGGAAGTTCCTGATTCATTTAGGGGTATAGGACCTGTCACCCTATAGTTGAATATCCGGATTATTGGTTATTGGTCTGTCGGGTGAACTGGTGGGCATCTGCCCCCCAGGGCAGATTGAGTTTAAATATATCTCTCTGCCCTTTTGGGGTACATGTTCATCTGCCCACCCGATTAATCAATGCCATTCCCTTATAGTTTTAGGTAATTCCCATTTATCAGTCTTTTTATTATTAAGGAGAGAGAATTGACTGCATAGGAAAGGAAAGAGTTAAACATCTGGTGAGGGGTGGACCTAGCTGTGAGGAAAGTACAGCCTTTTTGAAGGGGAGGGTTTAATATATACAGGGAAGGTGAGGCCATTTTAGTTCTCTCTTGTGGTGATTTGCCTTCCCACCCTCCCGCCCCTTTTGTCAGAAGTTCTGGCACGTGGTGCCTTGGCGTTAAATTGTTGGCTGGTTTTATCATTGGCTATTTATTGGCGGAAAAGAACGGCAGTTTGTATTTGTATGGTAAGCTGTAGTGTTTTTACAGTTTGGTGTGGTTTCACCTCCATCGACTTATTGGCCGCTTGACCACCCGTCCGGGAAGGCAGCAGCAGGGCACCCATCAGGGTGGGTAGTCACTGTGGGGGTTGAGTTGTCACCTATTACCGGTTTTTTGATAGTTGTAGTAAAATTAGGATGGTTTCGAATTTTTAGTATTTTACGGTTAGTTTAGGTTAATAGAGCCGTTCTTTTTGCTGCCACCATATGCCGGCTGGATCGGCATCTTAATAAAATTTTCTATTACAGGTTTGCTATTGGTTAGGGTCAAATAAATAGCTAGCAATTTTTCTGCCAAAATTCAAGTCTCCGTGTCTTTATTTCTGGGTTTGAAGGTAATGAATGCTTTACTTTGAAGGAAGGGGGTCCACCAAATATCACTAGGATGTTTATATGATTATTATTATTATTATTATTATTATTATGATTCTATTTTTGTATTATTTTTTATTTATTTATATATATTTTTATTTCCCATGTTTCTGTTCTGTTTTTATGTTTGGGGGTCTCTTCTGTCAAGTATTGTAATGATGCAATAGTCAAAGATCTATACCTCTGTCTACATAACAAGATATCTATATCTATTATTTCGTTTGTGGGGATTGAATTTCTCCATGTGTCCCTGCTGTGGAGCATTACCTATAATGGGATTGAAGTGAATGCAATACGGATCTCTATGTTATACTCCGGTTGATCTGATTTGATTATATATATGAATTTGGAGCTCAATATCTGTGGGTGCACATATGGTGCGCTAGAGAATATACGCATGTATATATATATGTATGTGGTCCACACACATATGTATTATTTCATACTGCTGTCCCTTTCGTTATATACATATATGGATATGAAATTAATTTATTTGTTTTAGGTTAATTTTAGTGTAGCCACAAAGTATAATTAATGTATGTGGTTATGTTTAAAAGAGATGCAGAAACAGATTTGCAGAGAACAAGTGTTTTATATTTGTTTTATATTTGTTTTATAATTGTATAAGCTGTTATACTTGATGAGAGATAAGATTGGTGATTTTATACACACACACTCCTGAAAATGAACGCAACAGGTGTTCTACAGGTGTTTATACTAATGATGAACATGGTTTCCCTTTAAATATGGAGACCTGGAATAGCATGATCATTTCAACCCTCTGAGGAAACGACCAGTGTTTGTCGGTCGAGAAACGCGTCAGGGCTCAAAGGATCCAAGCACTCGTCAGCCCCATGACTTTATCCACTTGCACCCCCAATCTCTGCCGGAAACTATTCACACGATTTAAAGCCACCTGCATTGGTCCCGCTTGCCATACGGGGACCGTGGCCATCGGTCGATCTATCTGGAATCCACGGCGCTTAACTATCAATAGCACCACCGGGATCCATTTGGAGGCAGCAGAGAATAAGCTATCCTGCCACATTGGTCTGGCAGGAGAACGGGAGGTCAAGCCACTAGAACGAGCGGCGCCCGGTTCATGGTCAGTGCCGCTGGGACATTCGTGGAAGCGGTAAGCACATTTAGCTCCGGTACACTGTCACAGTGAGAGAGCGACAGACGGAGCGTATGCACTCTATTCCAATATAATTCCAGCACGATACCTTCGTAGAGACGGTTCTTTTATCAGCAAGAGTACTGTTGTTATACAGATTAAGGGAAATCATTCACTTTGGAAACTGCTACTAAAGTGTCACATGAAAATTCCTTATTAAATCATCAGCCGTTAACATTTTATAAAAGAACTGAAGGATTGCTGGTTCTACTAAAGATCATCTACCGGTTACTGTGTCATCTACTAGTGCACTAGTATTGTGGGACTATTATAATTTTATTCATAGTGTGGATTCTTTGTTGATTTTTATTCATTGAATATCATTAGTAACAATTAATTCAACATTTTAACTTGATTGTGACTTAGCATATTTTATGATTAAATTTGTTGTACTACCAGTCCAGTCTGCTTGCGCTCTCTCTCTTCTTTTTTCTTTCAATTGTTTAGGGTTTGCTAATACCCTTTTCCCTTGAGAGCAGCAGGCAGCATTTCAACACAGGCTCAGTGGGGCGCCTTTTTTTCCTTTTTATTTCTGTGTTGTGAAGGGCTGTGTGTTTTGAGATGAATGCTCGCGCAGTGTCCCGCCGCTGCGCTGTACCTTTCTGCCGCCAACGATGACCGGATGGCCCCTCTCTTGTAGGTCTCCGGTGATATACTCACCACTCTTCTGACTTCTGGCTGTGTTAGGGAGTGGCGGCAATGCTGTGGGAGTGAGCGCTAGCCAGGCTTGGGCTATGTCCAGCACCCCTCAGGAGCTAATGGTGTCCTGTCAGTGGAAGCAGAGCCATGAAACTTAATGAGAAGTTGGTTCCTACTTCCTTCCCAAAGTCCCACGAAGCAGGGAAGCTGTTGCCAGCAGCTTCCCTGTAAAATAAAAAACCTAATAAAGTCTTTTCCAGTAGAACTCTGTAGAGATCCACTAGCGTGCGTCCAGTCTCACCGGCACATTTTCTAAACTGAGGTCTGGAGGAGGGGCAGAGAGGGAGGAGCCAGTTCACACTGTAAAAAAGTCTTATAGTGCCGAAGGCTCCTGCGGACCCGTCTATATCCCATGGTACTAAATTGACCCCAGCATACTCTAGGACGTTAGAGAAAGAAGTATGCCCATGTAGCAGTGGTCGCCAACTCAGGCCCAGGGCCCCATACACTAGAACGATAATGCCCGATTTCATCCGATTTCGGGCATTCGGCTCGATGTATCGGGTGAAATCGGGCATTTTGGATGTGTTTCTGATCCGATGCGCGTTCCCGTGAGCATCGGATCGATCCTCCAGATTGAACGTGCTACACTCTTGATATGTCAGACCCCGCAGGTATGGCTGGGAACGCCCAGGATATATTGTATGCAAAGGGACAGCATACGATGTATCTTGGGCGATCCTGCCGCCCGGGAGGTTGCCGGGGTGATCGCCTGCGACATGTCAGACGGACATGTCGCAGTAGTGTAGGGGGCCCTTAGACTTTCGATGAGACTGGTGATCATGTAGACAGGAGTATGTGGAACTCATGTCAGGGGTCATGGCAAGGATGCCATAGTCCTGTTTTTTTTTAATGGGGCTGGACTTCAATCATTGAATCTTGTAGACTACCCAAATTTCTGCTCTATTCACTGGCAATTCACTACTCCTGAGATAAATCGTGTTCTTTAAGACAGTTTTTTCCACCACTTTAATTTAGCACTTCCAGCATTCACATTGTTTGATGTTGATGATGCTTCATTGCTTGAACATGACGGACACACCTTTAATATCTCTCAATTTTCTTCCTTTTGTGTATATAAATATCAAGGGCAGTTTTGTATCCAGCACGGGTGCATGCAGTGCGATACAGGGCCGGCAACAGAAATCTGGGGGCCCGCACACTGATTTCTATATCACTGTGTGAGTGTATATATATATATATATATATATATATATATACAAACAGAAAATTCAGCACTCACCATAGCAAGCTCACTTATCCTCACAACATCAATAAATAAATGATGGGGGTTTAGTTAGTGAATTGGCCAATGCACGGAAGCCTGCAAACCGCTCGCCAAGGTACCCCACCTTCATGCAGGTCCTACACTATCACAAAGTCTCAAAAATTAAAACCTGGCAACTGTATCACACATAATATAACTGCACACATGCCCACTAGGTTTAACGTGTATCTGCCAAACATCTTATGGCTTTTAAAGGTACACTGGTCACCTGACTCTGGCTGATAAATTACTAAGGAGCAACTGACACAGGTTTAGAACAAATGAGATTACACAGGGGTGCATGAAAAGGCCTGTGACCACGGTTAATAAGAGTTAACCAAAGATTAACCCCACAATATACAAACAAATCTAGAAAACCACAGCACTCGCCACCCCAGAAGCGGGGTGCAGTGTCTGCACTCACCACTCATAGGGTGGGGTTCATGCAGCCCATGGCCACCAACCCAAATATATACAAACAGAAAGTTCAGCACTCACCATAGCATGCTCACTTATCCTCACAACATCAATAAATAAATGATGGGGGTTTAGTTAGTGAATTGGCTGTGGTTTTCTAGATTTGTTTGTATATTGTGGGGTTAATCTTTGGTATGAGGTCACTGCCAGGTTTACCAACGCGTTTCATCATTCAACGCGTTGGGCAACCTGGCAGTGACCTCATACCAAGTTAAGCTAAAATCTTTTTATATTTTTTAACTGGTATTATATTGTATTGTGTATATTGTTTTTATCCCATTTTTTAAAGAGTTTTTCTGCTCAAATTTGATCCTAATTCAATTTTTATGTCTTGAAATTGTACTTAATAAATTTTTTATAGATCCACCCTTTCTGATTATTCTTTTATCACAAACTATATTATATATTTTTATCCAATTATTTCTACTGCATCTCTCTAAGACACCACTGGTCGCTATATCCCCCACCCCCCCTGTGTGTTATTAATTTTGTGCTACAGGGAATCACCATCCCTGTTTTTGGGGGCCAGCTGACGCCCTGCATGAGCCTCTAGGGAGTGTCATTTATTTTGGTTTTAAGGTATATTCATACCTTTGATTCCTAAAGTGTTTATTGTTGATTGTTGTACACAAGTGGTGCAATATTCTCTCTTTTCTTTATATATATATATATATATAAAGCAGCAGAATGGCGGCACTCAGAGTCTTCTTACTCACGTAGATAGCTGAAAAACTTTTATTAAGGCATCAACGTTTCGGGTAAGCACCCGTCGTCAGGATAGCATAACAATAATTACCACATCTTACCACATTTATATACCTAGGCATACCTCATTAGACCTCCTGACCGGTTCCAGCTGGGCGCCGCAGTATCAGATGCCGGCCTCCGTGTGAGTGTACAGCGCGAACGCTGCTCCATCACGCTCTGTGACGTCATCAGTGTGCGTCCACCCAGTCCGTCCGGCCCGGCGTCATCGGGTTATCACCATGGTAACTGGATACATAAACAAACATAGAAACAAAGTGAGACAAGTAACATTAATGATTAAAAACACAAATAAAAATATGTTACAAACAGTAACCAAGAGTGATGATGAGCTACTTCATTGCTTTGATGAGGATATTAAGTATCGTTACCACTGAACATAAATGCTCTACGTAGTGCTTAATGTAATTTAGTGTGACCCACTCATTTAATAGGGGAATTATTCAGCATTATATCTAAACTTAATGGTAACGAAAATAAATAATCAAAGAATCCTTGGGATGGATAAACGACTGCTGGATTACATGAAACACTTTAGGCCTAGGGTGTCATTGAGTCCCCTAGGGGCTATAGTATCCAATTGGAAAATCCATCTGCTTTCCAATTGGAGTAGCGCTTTTCCTCGGTTGCCACCCCTAATGGTGGCTGGTACATGATCAATCAATTTTGATCGCAGACTGGCTATACTATGTTTAGCCTGTGCGAAATGTCGCGCTACAGGTTGGTCACTGTCTCCTGACTGAATGGCTGCCCTGATGGCGGATCTGTGTCCTGCCATCCGTTCCCTAAACTGTCGTTCGGTTTTGCCGATGTAACTCAGTCCACAAGGACAAGTTAAGATATATATGACAAATTTAGTAGTGCACGTCAGTGCATGTCTGATTGTATATTTTTTTCCCGAGTGAGGATGGTTGAACGTACTACCTGGAATAAGGGACCTGCAGGTGGTACACCCTAGGCAGCGATAACATCCTGCCCTCTGTGTCAAAAAATGTGTTTGTGTTTTCTTCTTTAAAGTGGTGACATCTCTTTTAACTAAGCGGTCACCCAAATTACGGCCCCTAGTATAACAAGAAAGAAGGCGTGAATCTTTAAGTGAGATCAGGTTTTTATCCGTGTTGATTATGGGCCAGAACTTTTTAGCTACTTTGTTAGTGAGTTGGCTTCTGGTATTGTATCTATTTACCCAGGGCACAAAAGGAGTTCCTGACGATGTTTCTCTAGTAGTACTAAGTACTACATCCCTAGGGATAGCTAATACTTTGTCCCTGGTTTTCTCCAATTCTATGCGGGGGTACCCTCTCTCAGCAAATTTATCCACCATCTCAGACATGGCTTTTACTGTTTCCACTGGGTCACTGGTAATTCTTCTCACTCGCAGCATCTGCGAGTAAGGGAGACCTTTTCGAAGTGCTTGTGGGTGAAAGCTGTCATGTTTGAGAATGGTATTCCTGTCAGTTTCCTTCACGTACATTGCTGTAGTTATTCTCCCAGATTGGAGTGAAATCTTAACATCAAGGAAATTAATGGCTGTTGGTGAAATATTGTATGTAAATTGGACTGCATGTCCTGTCCTGTTATGGGTAGTTAATAAGGTAATTAACGATGATTCATCTCCCACCCAGATTAGCAGGAGGTCATCGATAAACCTTACATAAAGTGGCAGGTAGATCATAACATCAGGTTTAGACAATAGTAGCTGTTTTTCAACCATAATCATAAAGGCGTTGGCGTACGATGGGGCCACATTCGACCCCATCGCACACCCCGCCAGTTGTACATAAAAATGTGCATCATACATGAAATAATTTCTAGTAAGAACTAGATTAAGGAGTTGTAGAAATAAATGTACCGGGGGCCCTTTGTAATGTGGATTGTCGGTAATCAACAATTCCACTGCTCTTAACCCGTCAGTATGAGGAATACATGTATACAGACTATTGACGTCTGCACTACATAGTAGTGTGCCTGGGGGGAGTGGTCCCAAGCTCTGGATTTTTAACAATAAATCTGTCGTATCTTTAAGGTAAGTGCTTGAGTTCTGAACACATGGATTTAATAGTGAATCTAAATACACGGATATTGGTTGGTAGAGAGAGCCCCGGGCAGATATGATAGGTCTGCCCGGGGGCTTCTTCAACCCTTTGTGTATTTTAGGTACTGTGTAATAAATAGGTACCACTGGGAATTCTACTGTGAGTGCTTTGGCTACTTCAGGAATAATATGTAATTGTGTGACCGCTGTTGATAGAATTGAATCTATTTCTAATTTATAACTCATCGTTGGGTCACTAGATAATAACTCATAAGTGTTAGTATCAGATAGTTGTCGTAGACATTCAGCATCGTAATCTTCAAGGGATTGTACCACAACCGCTCCACCCTTGTCAGCTTTACGTATGACAATGTCAGTACGTTTGCTTAACTTGCTGACTGTCTCTAGTTCTTCTTTGGACATGTTGTTTTTAAATGGTTTTTCATGTTGGGATACTGTGCCTAGTTGATCCATCAATCTGGTAAATGTCCTAATTGATGGGTTGGCACTAATTGGATCAAATGTGGATCTAGGTTGTAGCTTCTTTAAGTTCCTAGGTAATGCTGCTTCTGTAGAGTTATTGGTCGATAGTTGTGTTTCCTTGAAGTGTTCCTTAAGTCTCAAAGTCCGATTGAGCTTATAAGTATCCACTTTCCACTGGAAGCTGTCAAACTTAGTAGTGGGGATGTAGGAAAGGCCTTTAGAAAGGACATCATATTCTTGGTCTGTTAATGGAGTCGTAGATAAATTAAACACCTTATCTATTTTCTGCGCGGCGGTCTGCCTCTTCCTCTGCCTCGCGTTTTGTCTCCCCCTCCGCGTTTTTCTTTTACCGGGCCTGTCTTGGTTACCTGAGTGGCAACCCCTAAAGGGTGGTATTGGCCCGTGGAGGTGGATGGTTGAGGCTCAGTTTCACTTGCTGATGTACTTGTATCTTCCCGTTGCGGTCGATCAAAGTATTGGCGTCGATATCTTGGTAAGGTATTCCCTCGTGGCTTGTTGCTCATGGTGTTTAGCCAAGAATACACCTGGTGTCTTTGGTAATCTACTTGGACTTTTTTATATTTTTCCCTTTTATATTTTATTAATTCATTTTTATGTTGCTCCACCTGAGATGTTAATTTATTAAGCCAATCTTCACTGGTGTTTTGTGTGAAGCTGGCCTTATGCTGGAGCTCAAATGTGGCCAGTTTTTCTTTAGTGATGTTTAGTTCCCGGGTGGACTCCTCGATAACTGCCAGTATCAGGTCCATGGAACATTTATTAAGGATTGATATCCATTTGCGGCAAAAGGGAACAGAATAGCGTCCAATTGTAGGCATGTTTCGGATTCTAAATCCTCGCGGGATTAATTTTTCCCTATAATAGTCAGACAGTGTAATGGCATGGTATTTGAAATCAAGTTCTCTTTTTTTCAAATTAAACCATTCCTTAAATAATTCCTCCTGGGTCAGGGTTCCTGTATTATCCACAAATTTCTCGGTGCAGAGAATGGCTTCTGCTTCGGAGTCAGTATAACTAAACTGATCCTGTGTGTCCATTTCCATCAGTTGCTGAGCCATATCTGCAGTGTCCATGTCTCTTGCAGTCATGTTGGGTTTAAACAACACACAGGGTGGTGCTGTTCATGTAAAAAACCTCCAATGCAAAGTAGTGCTCAATATGCTGTCGGTTTAAAACTTCACTGTGCCATGATAGAGAAGTAGAGCTGCAGGCTCAACCTTCCCAATATATGCAGACAGAATCATCCGGCACTAGTATTTAATACTTGCTCCGGTGCCCTCCATAAGGAAATGATCCTAGAGTACAAAGCAGCAGAATGGCGGCACTCAGAGTCTTCTTACTCACGTAGATAGCTGAAAAACTTTTATTAAGGCATCAACGTTTCGGGTAAGCACCCGTCGTCAGGATAGCATAACAATTATTACCACATCTTACCACATTTATATACCTAGGCATACCTCATTAGACCTCCTGACCGGTTCCAGCTGGGCGCCGCAGTATCAGATGCCGGCCTCCGTGTGAGTGTACAGCGCGAACGCTGCTCCATCACGCTCTGTGACGTCATCAGTGTGCGTCCACCCAGTCCGTCCGGCCCGGCGTCATCGGGTTATCACCATGGTAACTGGATACATAAACAAACATAGAAACAAAGTGAGACAAGTAACATTAATGATTAAAAACACAAATAAAAATATGTTACAAACAGTAACCAAGAGTGATGATGAGCTACTTCATTGCTTTGATGAGGATATTAAGTATCGTTACCACTGAACATAAATGCTCTACGTAGTGCTTAATGTAATTTAGTGTGACCCACTCATTTAATAGGGGAATTATTCAGCATTATATCTAAACTTAATGGTAACGAAAATAAATAATCAAAGAATCCTTGGGATGGATAAACGACTGCTGGATTACATGAAACACTTTAGGCCTAGGGTGTCATTGAGTCCCCTAGGGGCTATAGTATCCAATTGGAAAATCCATCTGCTTTCCAATTGGAGTAGCGCTTTTCCTCGGTTGCCACCCCTAATGGTGGCTGGTACATGATCAATCAATTTTGATCGCAGACTGGCTATACTATGTTTAGCCTGTGCGAAATGTCGCGCTACAGGTTGGTCACTGTCTCCTGACTGAATGGCTGCCCTGATGGCGGATCTGTGTCCTGCCATCCGTTCCCTAAACTGTCGTTCGGTTTTGCCGATGTAACTCAGTCCACAAGGACAAGTTAAGATATATATGACAAATTTAGTAGTGCACGTCAGTGCATGTCTGATTGTATATTTTTTTCCCGAGTGAGGATGGTTGAACGTACTACCTGGAATAAGGGACCTGCAGGTGGTACACCATAGGCAGCGATAACATCCTGCCCTCTGTGTCAAAAAATGTGTTTGTGTTTTCTTCTTTAAAGTGGTGACATCTCTTTTAACTAGGGCACCGGAGCAAGTATTAAATACTAGTGCCGGATGATTCTGTCTGCATATATATATATATATATGTATATATAATAGTAGGAGTATGGCGCCACAGGTGTATGTGAGTAGAGTAGGATACAGTAGTTAAAAATAACCAAAATCTAGACACTCCTTTAAAAATGTAAGGTGTCAGCTGACCCCCAAAGAAATGGCAGGGATAAGCTGCCTAGCAATTTAGAAATATAGATGAGGGGTGGGGGTACTAGCGACCAACGATGTCTACTAAATATAGATATAAATATGAAGAATAAAAAAGGATACGTATATATGGAAAAGATAATATATTTATTTATACAATAAATAGTATCTAGAAAGATGGTGTAAAAAAAGGGGGGGTGTATTTAATAAGGGCAGGCTAAACAATTATGGTATATGATATTGCTAAAAAATCACATATAAGTAAAGCTGGAAACATACACAATATTATAAAAGCGTAAAAATTCTTAAGATAAGATAATAGTGCTTATCTTAAAATGGAGAGTCAATTGAGGTACGCCCAATGTGTTTCGTCCATCAGACTTCATCAAGGGGCAGTGGGCTACTGAGCAGTATCTCTATTTATAGCTGAGATAATTGGGAAAGTGACCATGACATCACTTCCTGTTGGGATAACATAATACTAGAATACCATTAAACATAGTAAACTTTAAAAGAAAATGAATAACAGGAGTAGGGAGTGTAGTAATAGTTCTACAGAGCTTAGTCCCATATGAAAATGAGTGTTAAATCTTTAGAAATCATTAGAATTAGTCCGAGGGCGCGTTTGACGTCACTTCCGTCCCGCTTCCTGTGTCCGCTTGGTCTACTGCGCATGCGCACAACGCCACACTTCCGGATACCGCGTTTGGGCTCGGGCGCTGTGTTGCCCCACTTCCGGCTGGTTCATTCCATTACTTGCGCCACACTTCCTGTCACGGTGGGACTTAGCGATGTTCATTCACTGATAGAATGATATGTGCTGTCAATCATCCTGGCGCCAATTTTTTTAAAGCCTTGGAGCCCTAGACATGTTTCTAGGATGCATATGTACAGCTCACACAGAATTGCCATGAAAATAAAAATAGATATACAGAAATTAGTGTATTACTGAGACTTGGTTGATGTTTTTATGTATCAATGAGACATATGTAGAATGAGAGGAGATGCTAATATTAAATTATAAATAAGAATAAAAAAGGGTCTTTCTATATAGGTAAAATGACACAATTATATGTGTTAGTTATTCTGTACATTGGGAACGGGATTATTAGAGACTGTCTAGCTCTAAAATATTATGTATCTCTTAACAATGTGCAACTTAAATTATCAACATAATGCACTACAGGATAAATAGTGCTACATAATGATGCCAGAAGGCATCATATTAGGATATAAGAATATCTTGTAGAATAAATAGAAAAGGTAGGGGAGTGCATAGTGCCTATTAAACAGTATTATAGAGAGATGTCCATCTGATATAGTGTATCCTAGTGCGCTTGGTGTAGTAATAGGGATAGCAGGTGAAGAACTAGTGCAATTCAGTCATATTCTAAAGTTAATGTCATGTGCATAATTGGTGCTCATGTGTATGACTGATGGTCTAATAGGTTTAATACTTAATATTTTAATTAAACGATCGCGAGTCATATATTTTTAAGTGAACAGATGGACTATCCGTGTGTCAATATTGGATATAGCAGACGTGCTATAGGCCCATCATAACCCATATTGTACAGTACCCAATCTACACAAGTGGTGCCCCACTTGGTACTGGTTGGGCCCTACACTGCTTAGCTTCCAAGATCGGACGGGATTGGGCGTCGACCAGTGTGGTATGACTGTATCTCGAGCTGGAGCAACTTAGTCACACAGCAATCTGATTTTATTAAGAAATATTGACATACTACATTGTGCATAGTGTATTAACAATAGTTATATTAAATACATAAAGTGCCAGGTGCGTAAGTGATATAATATGAGGTAACCAGAAATATGCAGGCAGAGTAGCTACTTTCACAGGAACGGTGCAATTTCATAGCCTTCGTTGAAACCCATGGGATGCATGGTTTTCAGTTGAAAATCCAGTACATCTCTCTCTGGGAGAGTTTCTTTGCTAGATCTCCGCCTCTTTCGCCACTCGTTACATGTTCAATGGCCTTGAAGGACATCTCTTCTGGGTTGGAATTATGTTCAAGCTTAAAATGTATAATAAATGAGTCTCTACTTTATTTTTAATGCTGCGTACGTGCTCTTGTATCCTGATTTTTAATGTTCTTTTCGTTTTTCCCACGTATTTTTTTATGACATGTGCATTCTATAAGATAGATGACCAAGGTACTATTACAGTTCATGAGCTCCTTGATTTTGAATTCCCGGGTGCATTCAGTGTTATTGAAAGTTCCCCTATTGGGATTGAGGAATTTGCAAATATTGCAATGTCCGCATTTGTATGCTCCAACACATTTTGGGAGAGAGTGGTAATTGTCCTCCGGTGGTAATTCTCGTAGCATACTGGGTGCGAGAATGTCTTTTAAGTTTCTTGACTTTCGAAATATCAGCCCTGGTTGTGTGGGAAGGATCTCTCTGAGGATCGGGTCCATCAGAAGTATACCCCAGTGTGTTTTTAATGAGGTCCTGATGGCATTTTCGTGACTGCTGTAGGTAGTTATAAAGGAGACAGATTCGTTCTTCCCTGTTTTCTCTTTATATGTTAGCAGATTGTTCCTCTCGAGATTTCTTGTCCTCTCTATGGCTCCATCCAGTATAGCTTTGGGGTACCTTTTCTCTTCAAATCTTTTTCTATAGATTTCCAATTGTTCCTCACAGTCTTCAGTTTTGTTGCAGTTTCTCCTGATTCTATGAAACTGGGAGTAAGGGATGTTATTTTTCCATTTTTTAGAATGGTTACTCTTGTAATGGAGATAGCTGTTCTTGTCGACGTCTTTAATAAAGTTTTTAGTGGTGATTGCCCCTTTGTCTCCGGTTAGAATCAGATCCAAGAACTCAACGAATTTTTATTAATATTACAGGTAAAAGACAGGTTAAAATCATTGATTTGTAAAAGCTTAAAAAAGTCCATGAATGATTCAGTGCTTCCATCCTAGATGATCAGAATATCGTCTATATACCTATTGTACATGATGACATATTTTTCGAAGTATTGTGTGGTGTACATATGCTTCTCCTCCCATTGTCCCATAAATAAATTAGCGAAGCATGGTGCGAAAATAGTACCCATAGCGGTGCCGCACTGTTGCAAATAAAATTTGTCTAAAAATTTTAAATAATTCCGGCTTGAAATGAAATTCATTGATGCACAGATAAAATTCCTATGTGCTTCTGTAAGAGATGGGTCTTTGTTAAGATATATCCTGCTTGCTTCAATTCCTTTCTTGTGCTCGATGCAGGTGTATAACGACTTGACATCAATGGTTATCCATAAATATGAGTCTTTCCATGCTATATTCTTTATCTCATTCAGTACCATAGTGTCTTGGAGGAACGAAGGTAACTCCCTAACATACGTATTTAAAAAAATGTCCACGTATTTAGATAAATTAGACATAAGGGAGTCTATCCCTGTGACAATAGGTCTCCCTGGTGGATTAGATAAACACTTATGGATTTTGGGTAGAAAATAAAAAATGGGGGTCATGGGGTTGGATTGCATTAAAAAGGAGAATTCATCTTTCGTGATGACATCACTTCTCAAACCTTGTAAGAGTAGTGATCTAAGTTCATCTATAAAAACATCTTTTGGATCGTCTGGTAACATAAGAGTTAGTGTCCCCTAGGAGTCTCTGTGCTTCTTGGACGTATTTGTCCCGATCCAAGATGACCAACCCCCCCCCCCCCCCACCCCCCTTTATCAGCCGTTTTATTACAAGTTGTTTATTCTTTTGAAGATTTTTCAGTGCTTCAATCTCTCTGTTGTGGAGATTCTTGTTCAAAACTGGTGTGGGTTCTGTCTCACATAAGTCTTTCTTCACTAAATCATAAAATATACTAATGTTGCTCCCTTTAGATTCCACTAAATAGTACTTGATTTTTGGTTTAAGTCCAGATTTGGAGTTAGCTTCATAGTTTGAAATGATGGCGTTCTCTTTTTTCAAAAAATGTCTTTTGAGTGTGAGTTTGCGCACAAACTTATTGAGGTCAATGAAGGTGTCAAATTTGTTTAGTCCCTCTGAAGGTGCAAATGATAGTCCTTTACTGATTAGTGATTGTTCCGAGTCGGTAAGTTTGTGTGTAGACAGGTTAAAGATTCCTTTCTCTCTTGCATTTGTATTCAGAGGTTTCTCTTTTTGAATTCTTTTCCTCCTACCGCCCCATTTTCCTCTACTTCTGCAAACCTTCTTTTGAGTGGAGAGGCATGTTTGACGTCCTCGTAGATTATGCTCCTGGGAGGATCTTTTGGTCTTGCTCCTTGTCGTGAGGATAAAAAATCTTGTTCATTGTTGGATCTGAGTCGGTTCAGAGCAGTAAATCTATTGGATGTTCTAATGTGCGGTGTTACTGGTGAGTCATCTCTCCATGCAGGTCTCATTCTTTGTGGTACCGTCTTCCACTGGTATCTTTGGTCTGACTTTTGAGGTTTGTCATAGGTCTTAAATCTACTGTCGCAGGGATAGACTCCCTTACGTCTAATTTATCTAAATACGTGAACATTTTTTTTAATCCGTATGTTAGGGAGTTACCTTCGTTCCTCCAAGACACTACTGTGGTACTGAATGAGATAAACAATATAGAATGGAAAAACTCATATTTATGGATAACCATTGATGTCAAGTCGTTATACACCTGTATCGAGCACAAGAAAGGAATTGAAGCAAGCAGGATATATCTTAACAAAGACCCATCTCTTACAGAAGCACATAGGAATTTTATCTGTGCATCAATGAATTTAATTTTATGCCAGGATTATTTAAAATTTTTAGACAAATTTTATTTGCAACAGTGCGGCACCGCTATGGGTACTATTTTCGCACCAAGCTTCGCTAATTTATTTATGTGACAATGGGAGGAGAAGCATATGTACACCACACAATACTTCGAGAAATATGTTGTCATGTACAAAAGGTATATAGACTGATCATCTGGGATGGAAGCACTGAATCATTCATGGACTTTTTTAAGCTTTTACAAATCAATGATTTTAACCTTTTACCTGTAATATTAATAAAAATTCGATTGAGTTCTTGGATCTGATTCTAACCGGAGACAAAGGGGCAATCACCACTAAAAACTTTATTAAAGACGTCGACAAGAACAGCTATCTCCATTACAAGAGTAACCATTCTAAAAAATGGAAAAAGAACATCCCTTACTCCCAGTTTCATAGAATCAGGAGAAACTGCAAACAAAACTGAAGACTGTGAGGAACAATTGGAAATCTATAGAAAAAGATTTGAAGAGAAAAGGTACCCCAAAGCTATACTGGATGGAGCCATAGAGAGGACAAGAAATCTCGAGAGGGACAATCTGCTAACATATAAAGAGAAAACAGGGAAGAACGAATCTGTCTCCTTTATAACTACCTACAGCAGTCACGAAAATGCCATCAGGACCTCATTAAAAACACACTGGGATATACTTCTGATGGACCCGATCCTCAGAGAGATCCTTCCCACACAACCAGGGCTGATATTTCGAAAGTCAAGAAACTTAAAAGACATTCTCGCACCCAGTATGCTACGGGAATTACCACCGGAGGACAATCACCACTCTCTCCCAAAATGTGTTGGAGAATACAAATGCGGACATTGCAATATTTGCAAATTCCTCAATCCCAATAGGAGAACTTTCAATAACACTGAATGCACCCGGGAATTCAAAATCAAGGAGTTCATGAACTGTAATAGTACCTCGGTCATCTATCTTATAGAATGCACATGTCATAAAAAATACGTGGGAAAAATGAAAAGAACATTAAAAATCAGGATACAAGAGCACGTAAGCAGCATTAAAAATAAAGTAGAGACTCATTTATTATACATTTTAAGCTTGAACATAATTCCAACCCAGAAGAGATGTCCTTCAAGGCCATTGAACATGTAACGAGTGGCGAAAGAGTCGGAAATCTAGCTAAAAAACTCTCCCAGAGAGAGATGTACTGGATTTTTCAACTGAAAGTCACGCATCCCATGGGTTTCAACGAAGGCTATGAAATTGCACCGTTCCTGTGAAGGTAGCTACCCTGCCTGCATATTTCTGGTTACCTCATATTATATCACTTACGCACCTGGCACTTTATGTATTTAATATAACTATTGTTAATACACTATGCACAATGTAGTATGTCAAT
Source organism: Pseudophryne corroboree (assembly GCF_028390025.1). Lineage (NCBI taxonomy): Eukaryota > Metazoa > Chordata > Amphibia > Anura > Myobatrachidae > Pseudophryne > Pseudophryne corroboree. The sequence goes on from NC_086447.1 coordinate 757,381,298, forward strand.
ATTTCTTAATAAAATCAGATTGCTGTGTGACTAAGTTGCTCCACCTCGAGATACAGTCATACCACACTGGTCGACGCCCAATCCCATCCGATCTTGGAAGCTAAGCAGTGTAGGGCCCAACCAGTACCAAGTGGGGCACCGCTTGTGAAGATTGGGTACTGTACAATATGGGTTATGATGGGCCTATAGCACGTCTGCTATATCCAATATTGACACACGGAAAGTCCATCTGTTCACTTAAAAATATATGACTCGCGATCGTTTAATTAAAATATTAAGTATTAAACCTATTAGACCATCAGTCATACACATGAGCACCAATTATACACACGACATTAACTTTAGAATATGACTGAATTGCACTAGTTCTTCACCTGCTATCCCTATTACTACACCAAGCGCACTAGGATACACTATATCAGATGGACATCTCTCTATAATACTATTTAATAGGCACTATGCACTCCCCTACCTTTTCTATTTATTCTACAATATATTATTATATCCTAATATGATGCCTTCTGGCATCGTTATGTAGCACTATTTATCCTGTGGTGCATTATGTTGATGATTTAAGTTGCACGTCGTTAAGAGATACATAATATTTTAGAGCTAGACAGTCTCTAATAATCCTGTTCCCAATGTACAGAATAACTAACACATATAATTGTGTCATTTTACCTATATAGAAAGACCCTTTTTTATTCTAATTTATAATTTAATATTAGCATCTCCTCTCATTCTACATATGTCTCATTGATACATAAAAACATCAACCAAGTCTCAGTAATACACTAATTTCTGTATATCTATTTTTATTTTCATGGCAATTCTGTGTGAGCTGCACATATGCATCCTAGAAACATGTCTAGGGCTCCAAGGCTTTAAAAAAATTGGCGCCGGGATGATTGACAGCACATATCATTCTATCAGTGAATGAACATCGCTAAGTCCCGCCGTGACAGGAAGTGTGGCGAAAGTAATGGAATGAACCAGCCAGAAGTGGGGCAACACAGCGCCTGAACCCAGACGCAGCATCCTGAAGTGTGGCGGTGTGCGCATGCGCAGTAGACCAAGCGGACACAGGAAGCGGGACGGAAGTGACGTCAAACGCGCCCTCGGACTAATTCTAATGATTTCTAAAGATTTAACACTCATTTTCATACGGGACTAAGCTCTGTAGAACTATTACTACACTCCCTACTCCTGTTATTCATTTTCTTTTAAAGATTACTATGTTTAATGGTATTCTAGTATTATGTTATCCCAACAGGAAGTGATGTCATGGTCACTTTCCCAATTATCTCAGCTATAAATAGAGATACTGCTCAGTAGCCCACTGCCCCTTGATGAAGTCTGATGGACGAAACGGGTTGGGCGTACCTCAATTGACTCTCCATTTTAAGATAAGCACTATTCTCATATCTTAAGAATTTTTACGCTTTTATAATATTGTGTATGTTTCCAGCTTTACTTATATGTGATTTTTTAGCAATATCATATACCATAATTGTTTAGCCTGCCCTTATTTATACACCCCCCCTTTTTTTACACCATTTTTTTAAGATACTTTTTATTGTATAAATAAATAAATATATTATCTTTTCCATATATACGTATCCTTTTTAATTCCTCATATTTATATCTATATTTAGTAGACATCATTGGTCGCTAGTACCCCCACCCCCCTCTCTCTCTCTCTCTCTCTATATATATATATATATACACACACACACACACACACACACACACACACACACACTCACACACACACAAGCCGGGGGGCACCCGAGCTAATTTCCAGGTGGTCAGTTAAGTGAGTGCCGACATAATTGCTTGATTATATATATATATATATATATATATATACACATACATACATACATACATACATACATACACACACACACCCAGGTTGAGTATCCCATATCCAAATATTCCAAAATACGGAAAGTTCCGAAATATGGAATTTTTTGAGTGAGAGTGAGATAGTGAAACCTTTGTTTTCTGATGGCTCAATGTACACAAACTTTGTTTACTACACAAAGTTTTCAAAAATATTGTATTAAATTACCTTCAGGCTGTGTGTATAAGGTGTATATGAAACCTACATGAATTGTGTGAATGTACACACACTTTGTGTAATACACAAAGTTATTACAAATATTGGATAAAATTACCTTCAGGCTGTGTGTATAAGGTGTATATGAAACACAAATGCATTCTGTGCTTAGACTTAGGTCCCATCACCATGATATCTCATTATGGTGTACAATTATTCCAAAATACGGAAAAATCTGATATCCAAAATACATCTGGTCCCAAGCATTTTGGATAAGGGATACACAACCTGTGTATAAATATATATATATATATATATATATATATATATATATATATATATATATATAGGACTATAGAAGTGTTGGCTGTGTAATATGTAAGAGTAATTATTACAACTGCTTCCAGCTCAGCTTTTGCAAAAAAAAAAAAAAGAAGCAACAATGTAAATGAGTGACAAACTGCAGAGATTAACCCTTTCTGGGACTCCTGCACAGGGATCTTACAACCTCTATTCAGAAGGCTCAATTCAATTAGGGGAGAAGTTCTCGCCCCACAAGTAAGTGCAATTATATTCCGCACTTACAGTACCATTGGATTCACAGATATACATACATACATGCATGATGTGTACTATGTTCCCGTTGTGATCTCTGCCGATGCCACCCAGCATGGTCTTATTGCAGTGTAAAAAAGGCCTTCAGTTTTTCTTCCAGGACTTTTAATGAGAGTTGCACTACGCACGGATTGAAAAGGAACTGTTGGCTTTAGCCTTTCATTGTCAAAAGTTTCACGGGTTCATCTATGGGCATTCAGTGCTGTTTGAGAGAGACCACCATCCTCTGATTACCATTCTCTGCAAACCTTTATAGTAGTCACTACATGACTACTGCCCCCCTCCCTCTGCTTACATAATCCTTACAACCCAAAATACTGCCCTTCCAAATACCACTACACAGAATACAGATTCCCCCAGGGGCGTTTTAAGAGAGGAGGAGACACGCGTGCAGCCTCCATTGCGGGCCCCCTCCTCTCCATCAGCTAGTAGACTCTATCATAAAGCTAGCATCTACTGTGCATGCGCAGGTCTCCGGGAACATGGCACCCGCGCCTTGTTCCTGGGGACATCTCCAGTGTGCATGCACAAGTCACTCGGAAATGGCTGTGGAGGCCATTTTCCAAGTGATTTGTGCCCGCACTGCAGGGCCGCCATTGTGGGACTACGGAGGGGTAAGTATACTATATGGGTGAAATGTGTGTGGTATGGGTCCCCCGGATCTAGGGGCCCCTGTGCACCATACACACTGTATCCATTATTGAAACGCCTATGGATTCCCCCCCATATGACACCCCAAAAGAAAATGCATCCCTTGCCTTTACATAGAGTACACTTCACCTAGAGTAGTACCCAGGGCACACACTGGGACATTGGGTGAAGGTTTGACAATCTGCAGGCAGCTTGCCTGAGATGGCCTCTGACATAACACGGGAGGCGGGGGCAGCAGCAAGAGACAGGGAAGGGGCAGTGCCAGGGCCGCTTGACTCCTGACCTCAGCACTACATCGGGAAGACCCAAGTCACATGGGGGTCTATTTACTTGGATGGAGATAAAGTGTTTGGAGATAAAGTACCAGCCAATCAACAACTACCTGGCATGTCACAGGCTGTGTTTGAAAAATGACAGTTAGGAGCTGGTTGGTTGGCTGGTTGGTACTTTATCTCCGTGCACTTTGGGGTATATTTACTAATATTCATGAATGTGCCGATTTCAGCTGAGATCAATCATCAGCCATTTGAGATTGCAACTTTTTGGGAAAAAAGAAACGAATTTACTAAACTACCGTGTTTTTTCAATTCGAGTTCACAGATGTCGAAGTGATTCGTATTGCCGGCAGTGTTTTACGGGAGAGAATAGTAAAACACTGCCGGACTTAACACAATGAACCCCGGCAGGATCTGTGAGATAAGAGTGCCAACAGTGACTTGAATTAACCTTGCGGTTAGCCGCAGACAGCAATTTTCCCACCATAGACTATAATGATCCTCCATTATAGCCGGTGTACTCCACCTGATTGACAGGCCAGGAGCGCATAGCCAATCAGGAGCGTGTGGTTTGGATGTTTCGGTTTGTTTTTTAACCCATGGATGCCTACAGGGAAAGAAGAGGACCGATCTACAGAGGATTTTTTGTGAGTATATATATATATTTTTTTTTTTTTTGCAGGTTCCCTATTGGATTCTACATGGACAAGTGGACGTGAATGGCGGCATGGGATGTAGGCAAGTATGTATGAGTGTGTAAGTGTGTTTTATTAAAACTATTTTCACGGTGTGTTGTTTTTTCCCTTCATGCTAGTACTTGTGGTTCTCCAAGTACCAGCATACGGGAGGCTTGCTGGGACTTATAGTTCCACAGCAAAAGACAATATTCTTTTTTTTACTCTTATATTTGCTATCAGCTTGGCACCCACCGCCCAGGGGTGCTGGGGACAGCTTCGGGCTTCACCTCTGGCCCTTGGGTGCCTGGAGGGGGGACCCCTTGATTTAAGGATGCGGGAAAACCCGAGCCGCTCCTCGGATTCCGCTGGATTGGGGAAGTTCGGGTTGACTCGGTTTTCATCTCTACTGAATAACCTTACCATCTGCAACGGCAATGATCAACGCATTTTCAATCAGCCATGAATCAGGCTTCACTTAGGACAGAAGACAGCAGATGGGTACAGTATGTTGATGTTGCATACCACTCCAACACACAGTGCATAAACAGCACAGACAACCAACAGTGATTTAAAGAGGCTGACTGCAGCGATGTGGGACAGTCTCTCTCCTCTGCTCACTGCTGTAGCCCATAAGAAAGGACTTGTCTTAACTTTACCTAAGACCCTTTATTAAATGTTTTGGTATATAAATGTTAGTGCCGGTCAGGCACATTTGTTTTTGTAAGTGCAGTTCCCGAGACACTTACACTAATTGTGATTAGAAGCACCATTTAGGCATATTCCATGGACTTGCAGTTCCCAGGACAATTACACTGTTTATGATTAAAAGTGCCATTCAGGCATAGATTATGAAATTGTAGTTCATGGGATATTAACACTATTAATTGTGATTGCGGTACCACTCATTGCCTATATTACTTTTAGAACATAAGCTTGAGCATTAAAGTTTTTATGTTTTAAAGATAATCTTCTATTTTAACAATAATTGCTTTTTTAGTGTTATATCTGCTCAAAATTTGACTATGATGTCATAGAACTTTTATGATATTATTTTATCTATAAGTTTATATGCTACATTTTAGTAATAAATTCCTACTGATTAATACCGAAACAATCAGACTGAGAAATTAACCTTTATGCACCAGGTAAGGTTCCTGCAGGATATAACATTATTCAGCAGAGTAAAAAAAAATTGTACTGTAACTACACTATAGCTAGTTTTCTCATTTGTTCTAACCACTGATTTACCCATTTTCTCACCTCTTCCTTCCTACCCTACTTCTTCCAATATTGGGGTCATTCTGAGTTGATCGCTAGCTGCCGTTGTTCGCAGCGCAGCGATCAGGCAAAATATCAGCACTTCTGCGCATGCGTATGGTGCGCAGTGCACACGCGCGACGTACTTTCACAAAAGCCGATGCAGTTTCACACAAGGTATAGCGTCGCTTTTCAGTCGCACTGCTGATCGGTGAGTGATTGACAGGAATGGGGCGTTTCTGGGAGGTAACTGACCGTTTTCCGGGAGTGTGCTGAAAAACGCAGGCGTGTCAGATACAAACGCAGGCGTGACTGGGGAAACGGGGGTGTGGCTGGCCGAACGCAGGGCGTTTGTGACGTCAAAACAGGAACTAAACAGACTGAAGTGATCGCTAGCTAGGAGTAAGTCTTGAGCTACTCTGAAACGGCACAATCTTTTTTTGTAGCAATGCTGCGAACCTTTCGTTCGCACTTCTGCTAAGCTAAGATACACTCCCAGTGGGCGGCGGCTTAGCGTTTGCACTGCTGCTAAAAGCAGCTAGCGAGCGAACAACTCGGAATGAGGGCCATTGTGCCATAGGAGATTATACCATAAATTTAAGTTAGTAAAGGCACACTTCTGCACCTCTCAAGAATCCTGTGGTAATTTGCACACAGACCACTTTACATCCCAGATGTTCTCCATGCTGGTGGTGATGACGGCAAGGGAGTAACAGTAGCATATCAAGAAAAAGAGTGCAACTTTAGGCATGGTTTTCCTAATCTCCAAAATGCCAGCATCATACATAGGTCTTAAAGTGGCCATACATTAAGCCGAGGTATCGCATGCAGCCTCGCATGCGATACCTCGGAAACTCCCCGCCGGCGGCTATATATGTATTGTATGCGGTCATTTTGCATATGATGTTTCTCATGTGATTCCATTCACTGTGCCGGGAAATTATGTATCCATGGTGCAGCAGTGACAATCTGTGGATCTGATCCGATGTGCACGAGACTGTGCATCGGATCGGATGTAAATGACACACAATTTGACACTTTTCACACTATTTATCGGCCCAATGGGTTGAAAAATCATGTAGAAAAGGGCCAAATCGTACTAGTGTATGGGGGCTTTAATCACCCTGGTGTAATTGCATAAGGAAACGCCACAAAACTTTCCAAATACCTCTGCACTGCATGGATTTCCAAATGCTAATTCCACCATATCATTAGGTTCTTAGGGGGTATTTATCAAAGCATGGTGAGAGATAAAGTGGAGAGAAAAATGCACTAACCAGTCAGCTTCTAACGGTAATTTTTCAAACACAGCCTGTAAAATGAGAGTTAGAAGCTGATTGGTTAGTGTTTTATATGTACCCATTTTATCTCTTTCCATTCTTTGATAAATACCGTCCTTACACTCCTACTGGTACCGTATAAGCAAAAGGGAAGTGCAAAAGATATGTGTCCTTAAGTGTAGTGTACCACACCATATACCCCTTATACACATTATGCACCACACTAGTAGGACCCCTTATACTATCTAGTACTGGTGCCTCTTACACATTATCCCACACGGAATGAGCCAAAATTCACATTACACCACACGGAATGAGCCAAAATCCCAATTTGCCACACAGTATGAGCCAAAAGCCACATTATCCCACACAATATGATCCAAAATTCACATTATCCCACACAGTATGAGCCAAAATTCACATTATCCCACACAGTATGATCCAAAATTCACATTATCCCACACAGTATGAGCCAAAATTCACATTATCCCACACAGTATGAGCCAAAATTCACATTACAACACACAGTATGATCCAAAATTCACATTACAACACACAGTATGATCCAAAATTCACATTATCCCACACAGTATGATCCAAAATTCACATTATCCCACACAGTATGAGCCAAAATTCACATTATCCCACACAGTATGATCCAAAATTCACATTACAACACACAGTATGATCCAAAATTCACATTATCCCACACAGTGTGATCCAAAATTGACATTATCCCACACAGTATGATCCAAAATTGATATTACACCATGGAGTATAAGCCAAAATTTACATTATCCCACAAAGTATGAGCCACAATTCACATTATCCCACACAGTATGATCAAAAATTCACATTATCCCACACAGTATGAGCCAAAATTCACATTATCCCACACAGTATGATCCAAAATTCACATTATCCCACACAGTATGAGCCAAAATTCACATTATCCCACACAGTATGAGCCAAAATTCACATTACAACACACAGTATGATCCAAAATTCACATTACAACACACAGTATGATCCAAAATTCACATTATCCCACACAGTATGATCCAAAATTCACATTATCCCACACAGTATGAGCCAAAATTCACATTATCCCACACAGTATGATCCAAAATTCACATTACAACACACAGTATGATCCAAAATTCACATTATCCCACACAGTGTGATCCAAAATTGATATTACACCATGGAGTATAAGCCAAAATTTACATTATCCCACAAAGTATGAGCCACAATTCACATTATCCCACACAGTATGATCAAAAATTCACATTATGCCACACAGTGTGAGACAAAATTCAGGAACAGGGAGAGAGAGTGACATCAGGGACAGAGAAATTGACAGCAGTGACAAGGAGAGTGACAGCAGGGGCAGGGAGAGTGACAAAGGGACAGAAAGAATGACAGAGGGACATAGGGAAGCTCATTACCTAATGAACAGCGGAGGGGGCTGTGGTCGACGGCTGTGCAGAGGCTGTAGGTGGGTGAAGTGCAGAGAAGGCCATAGGCGGTAGAGGAGTCAATGGGCAGCAGCAGTGAGGAGACCATGGGTGGCGGTGGTGAGAAGGAGACAATGGGCAGCGGCAGTGAGAAGGTGGCCTTTGGTGCGGCAGCAGTGAGGTCTCTCTGACCGCTGCCATTTGAAATCTGCCACGTGGCCGCTCCTGATTGGCTTCCAGTTCCACAGCTCTGATTGGCAGTGCAGAATTTGAAAGTCTGTGGTGGTGGTGGGGTCTTTAGTGCTTGAAGTGCCGGTATGCCATACCGGTGTATCTGCGCCATCTTCCCTCCGGACTTGGAGAGTGCACAGTAAGGACATGTTCCTTCTGTGCTGTATTCTGTGCTGTAATTGGATAGGCAGATTAGGGAAGGGAGGCAGGAGAGCGCAGAGGGGTTGCAGCAGGAGAGTTGAGTTAACCTGGGGTGCTACTTGTGTAGGTGTGCTGTAGCTGTCACTGTGTTAGGGCTCTGCATAGTAGACAGTGCACTGCATATAGCATACTGTGGCTGTGTATAGGATCAGGCGTTGTTCTCTGTCTAAGGGGTTGTGCACTACCGTACACTACTGCTATATATGTTCTGTATGTGATCCAAAGTAAAAAATATATTTCTATTGGTGTGTCACCCTGACTACTAGTACAGCGGCTACCGTACACTACTGCTATATATCCTCTGAGTGTGATCCAGAGCAAAAAATATATTTCTATTGGTGCGTCACTCAGTGACGACTACCAGTACTGCTGTACACTACTGCTATATATCCTCTGTGTGTGATCCAGAGCAAAAAATATATTTCTATTGGTGCGTCACTCTGACTACTAGTACAGTGGCTGCCGTACAAGACTGCTATATATCCTCTGTGTGTAATCCAGAGCAAAAAATATATTTCTATTATGTATTTGAAAGGGGTGCTCTCTCTGCTGTATCTGAAAGGGGTGATCTGTCTGTCCATCCAAGGGCTCCGCCCCAGTGTAAAATTAAAATAATAAAAGCTAAAGACAAAAAGCCTAAAATTATATTTCTAAAAAATATATAAATTTTTTTGTTTGTGCTATACCCCAGTGTACTATATCATTTCTCTAACGTCCTAGTGGATGCTGGGGACTCCGAAAGGACCATGGGGAATAGCGGCTCCGCAGGAGACTGGGCACAAAAGTAAAAAGCTTTAGGACTACCTGGTGTGCACTGGCTCCTCCCCCTATGACCCTCCTCCAAGCCTCAGTTAGATTTTTGTGCCCGAACGAGACGGGTGCAGGCTAAGGGGCTCTCCTGAGCTGCTTAGTGTAAAAGTTTAAAGTAGGTTTTTTATTTTCAGTGAGACCTGCTGGCAACAGGCTCACTGCACCGAGGGACTAAGGGGAGAAGAAGCGAACTCACCTGCGTGCAGAGTGGATTGGGCTTCTTAGGCTACTGGACATTAGCTCCAGAGGGACGATCACAGGCCCAGCCATGGATGGGTCCCAGAGCTGCGCCGCCGTCCCCCTTACAGAGCCAGAAGACGGAAGAGGTCCGGAAAATCGGCGGCAGAAGACGTCCTGTCTTCAATAAGGTAGCGCACAGCACTGCAGCTGTGCGCCATTGCTCTCAGCACACTTCACACTCCGGTCACTGAGGGTGCAGGGCGCTGGGGGGGGGGGGGCGCCCTGAGACGCAATAAAAACACCTTTTTTGGCAAAAAATACATCACATATAGCTCCTGGGCTATATGGATGTATTTAACCTAGAGATGAGCGGGTTCGGTTCCTCGGAATCCGAACCCGCCCGAACTTCATGTTTTTTTTCACGGGTCCGAGCGACTCGGATCTTCCCGCCTTGCTCGGTTAACCCGAGCGCGCCCGAACGTCATCATGACGCTGTCGGATTCTCGCGAGGCTCGGATTCTATCGCGAGACTCGGATTCTATATAAGGAGCCGCGCGTCGCCGCCATTTTCACACGTGCATTGAGATTCATAGGGAGAGGACGTGGCTGGCGTCCTCTCCATTTAGATTAGAAGAGAGAGAGTGAGATTGATTTTAAACAGAGACACTTGATTTACTGGAGCTTAGGAGTACTGTAGAGAGTGCAGAGTTTAGTAGTGACTGACCACAGTGACCACCAGACAGTGCAGTTTTATTTAATATAATCCGTTCTCTGCCTGAAAAAAACGATACACAGTGACTCAGTCACATACCATATCTGTGTGCACTGCTCAGCCCAGTGTGCTGCATCATCTATGTATATATCTGACTGTGCTCACACAGCTTATAATTGTGGGGGAGACTGGGGAGCAGTGCCAGTTATAGGTTATAGCAGGAGCCAGGAGTACATATTATTAAAATTAAACAGTGCACACTTTTGCTGCAGGAGTGCCACTGCCAGTGTGACTGACCAGTGACCTGACCACACTGACCACCAGTATAGTTAGTAGTATACTATATTGTGATTGCCTGAAAAAGTTAAACACTCGTCGTGTGACTTGTGTGGTGTTTTTTTTTTTATTCTATAAAAAACTCATTCTGCTGACAGACAGTGTCCAGCAGGTCCGTCATTATATAATATATACCTGTCCGGCTGCAGTAGTGATATATATATATTTTTTATATCATTATTTATCATCCAGTCGCAGCAGACACAGTACGGTAGTTCACGGCTGTAGCTACCTCTGTGTCGGCACTCGGCAGTCCATCCATAATTGTATACCACCTACCCGTGGTTTTTTTTTTCTTTCTTCTTTATACATACATACTACATCTCATTATCAACCAGTCTATATTAGCAGCAGACACAGTACAGTAGTCCACGGCTGTAGCTACCTCTGTGTCGGCACTCGGCAGTCCGTCCATAATTGTATACCACCTACCCGTGTTTTTTTTTTCTTTCTTCTTTATACATACATACTACATCTCATTATCAACCAGTCTATATTAGCAGCAGACACAGTACAGTACGGTAGTCCACGGCTGTAGCTACCTCTGTGTCGGCACTCGGCAGTCCGTCCATAATTGTATACCACCTACCCGTGGTTTTTTTTTCTTTCTTCTTTATACATACATACTACATCTCTTTATCAACCAGTCTATATTAGCAGCAGACACAGTACAGTAGTCCACGGCTGTAGCTACCTCTGTGTCGGCACTCGGCAGTCCATCCATAATTGTATACCACCTACCCGTGGTTTTTTTTTCTTTCTTCTTTATACATACATACTACATCTCTTTATTAACCAGTCTATATTAGCAGCAGACACAGTACAGTAGTCCACGGCTGTAGCTACCTCTGTGTCGGCACTCGTCAGTCCATCCATAATTGTATACCACCTACCCGTGGTTTTTTTTTCTTTCTTCTTTATACATACATACTACATCTCTTTATCAACCAGTCTATATTAGCAGCAGACACAGTACAGTACGGTAGTCCACGGCTGTAGCTACCTCTGTGTCGGCACTCGGCAGTCCGTCCATAATTGTATATAACCTACCCGTGGTTTTTTTTTCTTTCTTCTTTATACATACATACTACATCTCTTTATCAACCAGTCTATATTAGCAGCAGACACAGTACAGTACGGTAGTCCACGGCTGTAGCTACCTCTGTGTCGGCACTCGGCAGTCCGTCCATAATTGTATACCACCTACCCGTGGTTTTTTTTTTCTTTCTTCTTTATACATACATACTACATCTCTTTATTAACCAGTCTATATTAGCAGCAGACACAGTACAGTAGTCCACGGCTGTAGCTACCTCTGTGTCGGCACTCGGCAGTCCATCCATAATTGTATACTAGTATCCATCCATCTCCATTGTTTACCTGAGGTGCCTTTTAGTTGTGCCTATTAAAATATGGAGAACAAAAATGTTGAGGTTCCAAAATTAGGGAAAGATCAAGATCCACTTCCACCTCGTGCTGAAGCTGCTGCCACTAGTCATGGCCGAGACGATGAAATGCCAGCAACGTCGTCTGCCAAGGCCGATGCCCAATGTCATAGTACAGAGCATGTCAAATCCAAAACACCAAATATCAGTAAAAAAAGGACTCCAAAACCTAAAATAAAATTGTCGGAGGAGAAGCGTAAACTTGCCAATATGCCATTTACCACACGGAGTGGCAAGGAACGGCTGAGGCCCTGGCCTATGTTCATGGCTAGTGGTTCAGCTTCACATGAGGATGGAAGCACTCAGCCTCTCGCTAGAAAAATGAAAAGACTCAAGCTGGCAAAAGCAGTAGCACCGCAAAGAACTGTGCGTTCTTCGAAATCCCAAATCCACAAGGAGAGTCCGACTCCAATTGTGTCGGTTGCGATGCCTGACCTTCCCAACACTGGACGTGAAGAGCATGCGCCTTCCACCATTTGCACGCCCCCTGCAAGTGATGGAAGGAGCACCCGCAGTCCAGTTCCTGATAGTCAGATTGAAGATGTCAGTGTTGAAGTACACCAGGATGAGGAGGATATGGGTGTTGCTGGCGCTGGGGAGGAAATTGACCAGGAGGATTCTGATGGTGAGGTGGTTTGTTTAAGTCAGGCACCCGGGGAGACACCTGTTGTCCGTGGGAGGAATATGGCCGTTGACATGCCTGGTGAAAATACCAAAAAAATCAGCTCTTCGGTGTGGAAGTATTTCACCAGAAATGCGGACAACAGGTGTCAAGCCGTGTGTTCCCTTTGTCAAGCTGTAATAAGTAGGGGTAAGGACGTTAACCACCTCGGAACATCCTCCCTTATACGTCACCTGCAGCGCATTCATAATAAGTCAGTGACAAGTTCAAAAACTTGGGCCGACAGCGGAAGCAGTCCACTGACCAGTAAATCCCTTCCTCTTGTAACCAAGCTCACGCAAACCACCCCACCAACTCCCTCATTGTCAATTTCCTCCTTCCCCAGGAATGCCAATAGTCCTGCAGGCCATGTCACTGGCAATTCTGATGATTCCTCTCCTGCCTGGGATTCCTCCGATGCATCCTTGCGTGTAACGCCTACTGCTGCTGGCGCTGCTGTTGTTGCTGCTGGGAGTCGATGGTCATCCCAGAGGGGAAGTCGTAAGACCACTTGTACTACTTCCACCAAGCAATTGACTGTCCAACAGTCCTTTGCGAGGAAGATGAAATATCACAGCAGTCATCCTACTGCAAAGCGGATAACTGAGGCCTTGACATCCTGGGTGGTGAGAAACGTGGTTCCGGTATCCATCATTACTGCAGAGCCAACTAGAGACTTGTTGGAGGTACTGTGTCCCCGGTACCAAATACCATCTAGGTTCCATTTCTCTAGGCAGGCGATACCGAAAATGTACACAGACCTCAGAAAAAGAGTCACCAGTGTCCTAAAAAATGCAGCTGTACCCAATGTCCACTTAACCACGGACATGTGGACAAGTGGAGCAGGGCAGGGTCAGGACTATATGACTGTGACAGCCCACTGGGTAGATGTATGGACTCCCGCTGCAAGAACAGCAGCGGCGGCACCAGTAGCAGCATCTCGCAAACGCCAACTCTTTCCTAGGCAGGCTACGCTTTGTATCACCGCTTTCCAGAATACGCACACAGCTGAAAACCTCTTACGGCAACTGAGGAAGATCATCGCGGAATGGCTTACCCCAATTGGACTCTCCTGTGGATTTGTGGCATCGGACAACGCCAGCAATATTGTGTGTGCATTAAATCTGGGCAAATTCCAGCACGTCCCATGTTTTGCACATACCTTGAATTTGGTGGTGCAGAATTTTTTAAAAAACGACAGGGGCGTGCAAGAGATGCTGTCGGTGGCCAGAAGAATTGCGGGACACTTTCGGCGTACAGGCACCACGTACAGAAAACTGGAGCACCACCAAAAACTACTGAACCTGCCCTGCCATCATCTGAAGCAAGAAGTGGTAACGAGGTGGAATTCAACCCTCTATATGCTTCAGAGGTTGGAGGAGCAGCAAAAGGCCATTCAAGCCTATACAATTGAGCACGATATAGGAGGTGGAATGCACCTGTCTCAAGCGCAGTGGAGAATGATTTCAACGTTGTGCAAGGTTCTGATGCCCTTTGAACTTGCCACACGTGAAGTCAGTTCAGACACTGCCAGCCTGAGTCAGGTCATTCCCCTCATCAGGCTTTTGCAGAAGAAGCTGGAGACATTGAAGGAGGAGCTAACACGGAGCGATTCCGCTAGGCATGTGGGACTTGTGGATGGAGCCCTTAATTCGCTTAACAAGGATTCACGGGTGGTCAATCTGTTGAAATCAGAGCACTACATTTTGGCCACCGTGCTCGATCCTAGATTTAAAGGCTACCTTGGATCTCTCTTTCCGGCAGACACAAGTCTGCTGGGGTTGAAAGACCTGCTGGTGAGAAAATTGTCAAGTCAAGCGGAACGCGACCTGTCAACAACATCTCCTCCTTCACATTCTCCCGCAACTGGGGGTGCGAGGAAAAGGCTCAGAATTCCGAGCCCACCCGCTGGCGGTGATGCAGGGCAGTCTGGAGCGACTGCTGATGCTGACATCTGGTCCGGACTGAAGGACCTGACAACGATTACGGACATGTCGTCTACTGTCACTGCATATGATTCTCTCACCATTGAAAGAATGGTGGAGGATTATATGAGTGACCGCATCCAAGTAGGCACGTCACACAGTCCGTACTTATACAGGCAGGAAAAAGAGGAAATTTGGAGGCCCTTGCACAAACTGGCTTTATTCTACCTAAGTTGCCCTCCCACAAGTGTGTACTCCGAAAGAGTGTTTAGTGCCGCCGCTCACCTTGTCAGCAATCGGCGTACGAGGTTACATCCAGAAAATGTGGAGAAGATGATGTTCATTAAAATGAATTATAATCAATTCCTCCGTGGAGACATTCACCAGCAGCAATTGCCTCCACAAAGTACACAGGGTGCTGAGATGGTGGATTCCAGTGGGGACGAATTGATAATCTGTGAGGAGGGGGATGTACACGGTGATATATCGGAGGATGATGATGAGGTGGACATCTTGCCTCTGTAGAGCCAGTTTGTGCAAGGAGAGATTAATTGCTTCTTTTTTGGGGGGGGGTCCAAACCAACCTGTCATATCAGTCACAGTCGTGTGGCAGACCCTGTCACTGAAATGATGGGTTGGTTAAAGTGTGCATGTCCTGTTTATACAACATAAGGGTGGGTGGGAGGGCCCAAGGACAATTCCATCTTGCACCTCTTTTTTCTTTTCTTTTTCTTTGCGTCATGTGCTGTTTGGGGAGGGTTTTTTGGAAGGGCCATCCTGCGTGACACTGCAGTGACACTCCTAGATGGGCCCGGTGTTTGTGTCGGCCACTAGGGTCGCTTATCTTACTCACACAGTCAGCTACCTCATTGCGCCTCTTTTTTTCTTTGCGTCATGTGCTGTTTGGGGAGGGTTTTTTGGAAGGGACATCCTGCGTGACACTGCAGTGCCACTCCTAGATGGGCCCGGTGTTTGTGTCGGCCACTAGGGTCGCTTATCTTACTCACACAGTCAGCTACCTCATTGCGCCTCTTTTTTTCTTTGCGTCATGTGCTGTTTGGGGAGGGTTTTTTGGAAGGGACATCCTGCGTGACACTGCAGTGCCACTCCTAGATGGGCCCGGTGTTTGTGTCGGCCACTAGGGTCGCTTATCTTACTCACACAGTCAGCTACCTCATTGCGCCTCTTTTTTTCTTTGCGTCATGTGCTGTTTGGGGAGGGTTTTTTGGAAGGGACATCCTGCGTGACACTGCAGTGCCACTCCTAGATGGGCCCGGTGTTTGTGTCGGCCACTAGGGTCGCTTATCTTACTCACACAGTCAGCTACCTCATTGCGCCTCTTTTTTTCTTTGCGTCATGTGCTGTTTGGGGAGGGTTTTTTGGAAGGGACATCCTGCGTGACACTGCAGTGCCACTCCTAGATGGGCCCGGTGTTTGTGTCGGCCACTAGGGTCGCTTATCTTACTCACACAGCTACCTCATTGCGCCTCTTTTTTTCTTTGCGTCATGTGCTGTTTGGGGAGGGTTTTTTGGAAGGGCCATCCTGCGTGACACTGCAGTGCCACTCCTAGATGGGCACGGTGTTTGTGTCGGCCACTAGGGTCGCTTATCTTACTCACACAGCTACCTCATTGCGCCTCTTTTTTTCTTTGCGTCATGTGCTGTTTGGGGAGGGTTTTTTGGAAGGGCCATCCTGCGTGACACTGCAGTGCCACTCCTAGATGGGCACGGTGTTTGTGTCGGCCACTAGGGTCGCTTAGCTTAGTCATCCAGCGACCTAGGTGCAAATTTTAGGGCTAAAAATAATATTGTGAGGTGTGAGGTATTCAGAATAGACTGAAAATGAGTGGAAATTATGGTTTTTGAGGTTAATAATACTTTGGGATCAAAATGACCCCCAAATTCTATGATTTAAGCTGTTTTTTAGGGTTTTTTGAAAAAAAACACCCGAATCCAAAACACACCCGAATCCGACAAAAAAAATTCGGTGAGGTTTTGCCAAAACGCGGTCGAACCCAAAACACGGCCGCGGAACCGAACCCAAAACCAAAACACAAAACCCGAAAAATTTCAGGCGCTCATCTCTAATTTAACCCCTGCCAATTTTTACATAAAAAAGCGGGAGAAAGGCCGCCGAAAAAGGGGCGGAGCCTATCTCCTCAGCACACTGGCGCCATTTTTTCCTCACAGCTCCGTTGGAGGAAGGCTCCCTGACTCTCCCCTGCAGTCCTGCACTACAGAAACAGGGTAAAACAAGAGAGGGGGGGCACTAAATTGGCATATAAATATATACAGCAGCTATATTAGGGAAAAACACTTATATAAGGTTATCCCTGTATATATATAGCGCTCTGGTGTGTGCTGGCAAACTCTCCCTCTGTCTCCCCAAAGGGCTAGTGGGGTCCTGTCCTCTATCAGAGCATTCCCTGTGTGTGTGCTGTGTGTCGGTATGTTGTGTCGACATGTATGAGGAGGAACATGGTGTGGAGGCGGAGCAATTGCCTGTGTTAGTGATGTCACCCCCTAGGGAGTCGACACCTGACTGGATGGTCTTATGGAAAGAATTACGTGATAGTGTCAGCACTTTACAAAAGACTGTTGACGACATCAGACAGCCGGCAAATCAGTTAATACCTGTACAGGCGTCTCAAACACCGTCAGGGGCTCTAAAGCGCCCGTTACCTCAGGTGGTCGACACAGACCCAGACACGGACACTGACTCCAGTGTCGACGGTGAGGAAACAAACGTATTTTCCAGTAGGGCCACACGTTACATGATCACGGCAATGAAGGAGGTTTTGAACATTTCTGATACTACAAGTACCACAAAAAAGGGTATTATGTGGGGTGTGAAAAAACTACCCGTAGTTTTTCCCGAATCAGATAAATTAAATGAGGTGTGTGATGAAGCGTGGGTTTCCCCCGATAAAAAACTGCTAATTTCTAAAAAGTTATTGGCATTATACCCTTTCCCGCCAGAGGTTAGGGCGCGTTGGGAAACACCCCCTAGCGTAGATAAGGCGCTCACACGCTTATCAAAACAAGTGGCGTTACCGTCCCCAGATACGGCCGCCCTCAAGGAACCAGCTGATAGGAAGCTGGAAAATATCCTTAAAAGTATATACACACATACTGGTATTATACTGCGACCAGCAATCGCCTCAGCCTGGATGTGCAGTGCTGGGGTGGCTTGGTCGGATTCCCTGACTGAAAATATTGATACCCTGGACAGGGACAATATATTATTGACTATAGAGCATTTAAATGATGCATTTCTATATATGCGAGATGCACAGAGGGATATTTGCACTCTGGCATCAAGAGTAAGTGCGATGTCCATTTCTGCCAGAAGAGGATTATGGACACGACAGTGGTCAGGGGATGCGGATTCCAAACGGCATATGGAAGTATTGCCGTATAAAGGGGAGGAGTTATTTGGGGTCGGTCTATCGGACCTGGTGGCCACGGCAACGGCAGGAAAATCCACCTTTTTACCCCAAGTCACCTCGCAGCAGAAAAAGATACCATCTTTTCAGGCTCAGTCCTTTCGTCCCCATAAGGGCAAGCGGGCAAAAGGCCACTCATATCTGCCCCGGGGCAGAGGAAGGGGAAAAAGACTGCAGCAGACAGCCTCTTCCCACGAACAGAAGCCCTCCCCCGCTTCTGCCAAGTCCTCAGCATGACGCTGGGGCCTTACAAGCGGACTCAGGCACGGTGGGGGCCCGTCTCAAGAATTTCAGCGCGCAGTGGGCTCACTCGCAAGTGGACCCCTGGATCCTGCAGGTAGTATCTCAGGGGTACAAATTGGAATTCGAGACGTCTCCCCCTCGCCGGTTCCTGAAGTCTGCTTTACCAACGTCTCCCCCCGACAGGGAGGCGGTATTGGAAGCCATTCACAAGCTGTATTCCCAGCAGGTGATAATCAAGGTACCCCTCCTACAACAGGGAAAGGGGTATTATTCCACGCTGTTTGTGGTACCGAAGCCGGACGGCTCGGTGAGACCCATTTTAAATCTGAAATCCTTGAACACTTACATAAAAAGGTTCAAGTTCAAGATGGAGTCACTCAGAGCAGTGATAGCGAACCTGGAAGAAGGGGACTATATGGTGTCTCTGGACATCAAGGATGCTTACCTCCATGTCCCAATTTGCCCTTCTCACCAAGGGTACCTCAGGTTTGTGGTACAGAACTGTCACTATCAGTTTCAGACGCTGCCGTTTGGATTGTCCACGGCACCCCGGGTCTTTACCAAGGTAATGGCCGAAATGATGATTCTTCTTCGAAGAAAAGGCGTCTTAATTATCCCTTACTTGGACGATCTCCTGATAAGGGCAAGGTCCAGAGAACAGTTAGAGGTCGGAGTAGCACTATCTCAAGTAGTACTACGACAGCACGGATGGATTCTAAATATTCCAAAATCGCAGCTGATTCCGACGACACATCTGCTGTTCCTAGGGATGATTCTGGACACAGTACAGAAAAAGGTGTTTCTCCCGGAGGAGAAAGCCAAGGAGTTATCCGACCTAGTCAGGAACCTCCTAAGACCAGGCCAAGTGTCAGTACATCAATGCACAAGGGTCCTGGGAAAGATGGTGGCTTCTTACGAAGCGATTCCATTCGGCAGATTCCACGCAAGAACTTTTCAGTGGGATCTGCTGGACAAATGGTCCGGATCGCATCTTCAAATGCATCAGCGGATAACCCTGTCTCCAAGGACAAGGGTGTCTCTCCTGTGGTGGTTACAGAGTGCTCATCTCCTAGAGGGCCGCAGATTCGGCATTCAGGATTGGGTCCTGGTGACCACGGATGCCAGCCTGAGAGGCTGGGGAGCAGTCACACAGGGAAGAAATTTCCAGGGCTTGTGGTCAAGCATGGAAACGTCACTTCACATAAATATCCTGGAACTAAGGGCCATTTACAATGCCCTAAGTCAGGCAAAGCCTCTGCTTCAGGGTCAGCCGGTGTTGATCCAGTCGGACAACATCACGGCAGTCGCCCACGTAAACAGACAGGGCGGCACAAGAAGCAGGAGGGCAATGATGGAAGTGGCAAGGATTCTTCGCTGGGCGGAGAATCATGTGATAGCACTGTCAGCAGTGTTCATTCCGGGAGTGGACAACTGGGAAGCAGACTTCCTCAGCAGACACGATCTTCACCCGGGGGAGTGGGGACTTCACCCAGAAGTCTTCCACATGATTGTGAACCGTTGGGAAAGACCAAAGGTGGACATGATGGCGTCCCGCCTCAACAAAAAACTGGACAGATATTGCGCCAGGTCAAGGGACCCTCAGGCAATAGCTGTGGACGCTCTGGTAACACCGTGGATGTACCAGTCAGTGTATGTGTTCCCTCCTCTTCCTCTCATACCAAAAGTACTGAGAATCATAAGAAGGAGAGGAGTAAAGACTATACTCGTGGCTCCGGATTGGCCAAGAAGGACTTGGTACCCGGAAATTCAAGAGATGCTCACGGAAGACCCGTGGCCTCTACCTCTAAGAAAGGACCTGCTCCAGCAGGGACCATGTCTGTTCCAAGACTTACCGCGGCTGCGTTTGACGGCATGGCGGTTGAACGCCGGATCCTGAAGGAAAAAGGCATTCCGGATGAAGTCATCCCTACCCTGATCAAAGCCAGGAAGGATGTAACCGTACAACATTATCACCGTATTTGGCGTAAATATGTTGCGTGGTGCGAGGCCAGGAAGGCCCCTACAGAGGAATTTCAACTGGGTCGTTTCCTGCATTTCCTGCAAACAGGACTGTCTATGGGCCTCAAATTAGGGTCCATTAAGGTTCAAATTTCGGCCCTGTCAATATTCTTCCAAAAAGAACTGGCTTCTGTTCCTGAAGTTCAGACGTTTGTCAAGGGAGTACTGCATATACAGCCTCCTTTTGTGCCTCCAGTGGCACCTTGGGATCTCAATGTAGTTTTGGGATTCCTAAAATCACATTGGTTTGAACCACTCACCACTGTGGACTTAAAATATCTCACATGGAAAGTGGTAATGCTGTTAGCCCTGGCTTCAGCCAGGCGTGTCTCAGAATTGGCGGCTTTATCCTATAAAAGCCCTTACCTAATTTTTCATACGGACAGGGCAGAATTGAGGACTCGTCCTCAATTTCTCCCTAAGGTGGTTTCAGCTTTTCACTTGAACCAGCCTATTGTGGTGCCTGCGGCTACTAGGGACTTGGAGGATTCCAAGTTGCTGGACGTAGCCAGGGCCCTGAAAATGTATGTTTCCAGGACGGCTGGAGTCAGAAAATCTGATTCGCTGTTTATCCTGTATGCACCCAACAAGCTGGGTGCTCCTGCTTCTAAGCAGACGATTGCTCGTTGGATTTGTAGTACAATTCAGCTTGCACATTCTGTGGCAGGCCTGCCACAGCCAAAATCTGTAAAAGCCCATTCCACATGGAAAGTGGGCTCATCTTGGGCGGCTGCCCGAGGGGTCTCGGCTTTACAACTTTGCCGAGCAGCTACTTGGTCAGGGGCAAACACGTTTGCTAAATTCTACAAATTTGATACCCTGGCTGAGGAGGACCTGGAGTTCTCTCATTCGGTGCTGCAGAGTCATCCGCACTCTCCCGCCCGTTTGGGAGCTTTGGTATAATCCCCATGGTCCTTTCGGAGTCCCCAGCATCCACTAGGACGTTAGAGAAAATAAGAATTTACTTACCGATAATTCTATTTCTCATAGTCCGTAGTGGATGCTGGGCGCCCATCCCAAGTGCGGATTGTCTGCATTACTTGTACATAGTTATTGTTACAAAATCGGGTTATTGTTGTTGTGAGCCATCTTTTCAGAGGCTCCTTCTGTTATCATGCTGTTAACTGGGTTCAGATCACAAGTTGTACGGTGTGATTGGTGTGGCTGGTATGAGTCTTACCCGGGATTCAAAATCTTTCCTTATTGTGTACGCTCGTCCGGGCACAGTATCCTAACTGAGGCTTGGAGGAGGGTCATAGGGGGAGGAGCCAGTTCACACCAGGTAGTCCTAAAGCTTTTTACTTTTGTGCCCAGTCTCCTGCGGAGCCGCTATTCCCCATGGTCCTTTCGGAGTCCCCAGCATCCACTACGGACTATGAGAAATAGAATTATCGGTAAGTAAATTCTTATTTTTTATTTTATTTTCATAAGTGCTGTGACACTGCCGGTCAGACCACAGTATATTATTTCCTACTCATAAACGCATTGTGCGACGCTGTCGGTGTAGTCAACTGCAGTGTGTAATTATTATACATATTTCTGATTCTTTTGTGCGACACTGTAACCACCGGTGTGTGATATAAAAAAAATACTTCTACATATTTTTGACTGAATTGTGCGACACTGTAACTGCAGTATGTGATATAAAAAATAATATACAGTATATATTTTGATTTAAATTAATATTTTGTGCTATGTCATCCCAGTATACGTACAGGGACTGCAGCCGCTCCGTCCATCTAGGGGTGTCCTGTCAGTGCAGCCAAAATAAAAAACATCTTTTTTTAAAATATTTTGTGCTGTATCCTCCCAGAATACATCCAATCATGCTCCGTCCATTTCAGGGTGTGGTGTATTTAGCTCATATTCTTATTATAAGTTATAGTCCTATTTTCATAACTCTTCTTATCACCACATAGTAATTAATTCAAATGAATATTATTAATAATAATTATAAATTAGATACATTTAAATTAAATGAATATAAATAAACTCTCCACACTCATATAGTGTACTTTCTGCATAACGAAGACATCTTGGAGGAAATGAAGAATTTGATTCTAAATAAAATAAATTAAATAAATGAAATCTAAAATATTGTCTGTTTTTAATTATTCTTTGCCTTAATCATCTTTTTGTGAACTGAAATCTTAAGCCTTGTCTAATGCGTCTTTTTTTAAATACATTCTTTTTTAAAATATTTTGTACTCCCAGTATATACACCCAAGGGCTGCTGCTGCTCCGTCCAGCTACCTCGGTGCAACCTTTTGGCCTAAACTGGATAAAAACTATGGGGGTCATTCCGAGTTGTTCGCTCGCAAGCTGCTTTTAGCAGCTTTGCACACGCTAAGCCGCCGCCTACTGGGAGTGAATCTTAGCATATTAAAATTGCGAACGAAAGATTAGCAGAATTGCGAATAGATACTTCTTAGCAGTTTCTGAGTAGCTCCAGACTTACTCGGCATCTGCGATCAGTTCAGTGCTTGTCGTTCCTGGTTTGACGTCACAAACACACCCAGCGTTTGCCCAGACACTCCTCCGTTTCTCCAGCCACTCCCACGTTTTTCCCAGAAACGGCAGCGTTTTTTCACACACTCCCATAAAACGGACAGTTTCCGCCCAGAAACACCCACTTCCTGTCAATCACATTACGATCACCAGAACGAAGAAAAAACCTCGTAATGCCGTGAGTAAAATTCCTAACTGCATAGCAAATTTACTTGGCGCAGTCGTACTGCAGACAGTGCGCATGCGCATTAGCGACTATTCGCTCCGTTGCGACACAAAAATAACGAGCGAACAACTCGGAATGACCCCCTATATTGGGAGCTGTGAGGTGTTCAGAATAGTCTGGAAATGAGTGGAAATGAATCTTATTGAGGCTAATACTGTAGGAACAAAAACACCCCCAAATTCTGTTATTTTAGCTGTATTGATGATTTTTTTCGAGAAAAAAAAATACAGATCTAAAACTAAAACCAAAATCAGCAAGCGTGGTTTTGGCAAAATCAATCCAGATCCAAAAAATGAAGGCGATTCAGATCCAAAACCAAAACACAAAACCCAACCTAATAATAACAACACTAAATAACGGTGCAGGCAGGCGTATTCTCTGTTTGGAATGTGGTATAACAGGAGCAGGCTGACTTACAGGGCAAAGATCAGTATACTGTAGCTTCCAAAATCACTGTGGTTTCAAAAATCACTGCAGGACAGAAATCATTGCAGAGCAGAAAGCTTTGCAGCCCAACATTGGAGACCGTGGTTAGTAACTGTCAGTGCAGGTGCAGTGTGACAGGTGATCTTCCGATCTCTATGGCCCTGACGAACTTCAAACATAGGCTAAACCCTAATCCTGGTCAAACTATACCACCATGCCAAATTTGGTGTAGCTAAGTACTAGACTCTGGTCGTGCACAAAGAAAAGCAGACACACACACACACACACACACACACACACACACACACACACACACACACATTTTATCACTTACAGTATTATGACAGATACACACTACCCAGTGCAGTAGCAGGGTGTAAATAGCCCTGGGCTGCCACCCGCCACCCCAGGCGCAGGTCACATCATCATGACATCACAAAACAAGTGCCAGGAGCAGGAAGATGTGTGCCAACCAGTGGCGGCTCCAGAGGTGAGTTTGCAGCGCAGTCCAAAATTCAAATAGGGGAGTCACACCAACTGCCACCACAATCACTGCCAAACATCTGAAGAAACATTTATTGTGTTACGTTTCCAGTTCAGAAACAGTCTTAGACTATGAATTAATTTCTGTTGCTACCAGGGGTGGATTGCAGAATAAATGTGGCCTTGGAAAAATCTGTAGAAGTGGCCTCATGTGGGTGGCACTAACACCAAAGTAGGTGGGATTAGTCTATCACTGTACTTTGAGACATCTGTTATAGGCAAAGCTAAAACCACAAGTAATGGTTGGTAGAGTTACTCCAACAAAAGGCAGAGTAATGGAACGGAGCTGCTATTCAGATCCATGGCATGCCAAACAGCCCACCATATTATTATTATTATCATCATCATCATCATCATCATCATCATCATCATCTTAGGTAACTTTATGCATTTGGGAGAAAAAGGCTTAGAAATCCCAGGGTCAGGAGCTAGGAGACGATGCACACATCATGTCCATATGAACTGGCATGAATAAGGGGGCCCTGGAGCAATACAGCTGCAAACTAGGCTTATGAAGTACACACTTATTGCAGACAGGAATAAGTTCCCACATGAACACTTCCTCTACGCCAAGCAGGGAGACATTAAAATCTGCTACGTGGCAAAGTATCCAGCCAAGAACTACCTACAGGAGGCACTTCCCAAAACCTCTCTCTGCATTTGGTGCTTGGCATAGGAGAGATTTTTTGCTTTTTCCCCTCTGGATTTGTCCTTAAGAAGTTTTCACCATTACTTCCAAAAGTGAATTAGATTTCCTAGCCCTGGCAGCGTTCAGGCTGAGCCACAAGAAGAGGGCAATTGGTGTGGCATAGGGGTGGCAATTGTACTTTTCCTGCGAATAGCCATCCCCTTGTTGGGCAGCAGCTCTATGAGATGCTGGAGAGTTGCAGAAATCACACCATCTCTCTGCAGTACCCTCATCTTTTCCCCCAACTCAGGCCATTTAAGTGAGATGTTCTCACCCAGCGAGCAACTGCCGCACTTAGGGTAACGTTGGATTCACAGATATTTTCTTGCAACACACCATATACATAGAAACATAGAATTTTACTGCAGATAAGAACCACATAGCCCATCCAGTCTGTTCTGTAGTTTTAAGGCAATAGGGATATTTTAGGGGCCTGGGAAGGGGAGAAGGGGGTTGGGAGCCCGTTAAGTGTTTTTTTCTTTAATTGAGCAATTGCAGCACAAACTTTAAAACGTAATATTGGCACTGCAGCCCTGTTTTTTGTATCCCTGATCCTTGGGTACCCACTGAACCTCAGGGGGCCTGCATGGGTGTTACCGGGCTTGTATATACTAAGCACTACTATGACATAGTATTTAGCTTTATGGCCCTGATTCTGAGTGTAACCGGGGTTGATGTAGGACCCAGTGGAGTGTGTTATATGGTAAGCACCACTATGGTATAGCATACAGCAGTAATTCTCAAACTGTGTGCCGTGGCACCCTGGGGTGCCTCGGGACACTTGCAGGGGTGCCTTGAATTGGTGATCTGGGACCAATTCAAATTATTTATGGTCAATTTCACAGGGAAAACCAGTTCTGGTGGCTTCCAATCATAAAATATGTGGACAAACAGAAGCAAATCTTGTCCCTCACCACACAATTTAACGTAAGGATGACCAATGGTTAAGTGGGACACAGTAGGAGGTTTCACACAGTAAGCACCACATTGGCACAGGATACAGTATTATGAACCTTATTCTGAGTATGACCAGGGGTGATTTTGGACAAAGTGATGTCTGTTATATAGCAAGCACCACTATGGCATAGTTTTTTTTAGCATTATGGGCCTAACCTGAGTATGACCAGTGGGGGTTTGGACATAGTAGGAGCAGGGCTGGTGCAAGGTTTCATGTCACCCTAGGCAAAACTTTAGCCTACAGGGTGTCACCCCCACACACACACACACACACACACACACACACACACACACACACACACACACACACACACACACATTGCCGCCTTCCCAGCCAGTAAGGTGAAAATGCAGAGGCAGGATCTTATAAGTACCCCTGCCGCCTGCTTGCATTAAGTACAGCAATATACTTTTTTTTTCTTTTTTTTATTGCATTATTTTTATTACCTAAATATAAACAACTGAGGCAGTTAGAAAACATTTTTTATGTGTGTAAATTGTGTCCAATTCTAGATCAGTCCCACAATGGGGGTAATTCTGAGTTGATCGCAGCAGGAACTTTGTTAGCAGTTGGGCAAAACCATGTGCACTGCAGGGGAGGCAGATATAACATGTGCAGAGAGAGTTAGATTTGGGTGTGGTGTGTTCAATGTGCAATCGAAATTGCAGTGTAAAAATAAACCAGCCAGTATTTACCCTGCACAGAAACAAAATAACCCACCCAAATCTAACTCTCTCTGCACATGTTATATCTGCCTCCCCTGCAGTGCACATGGTTTTGCCCAACTGCTAACAAAGTTCCTGCTGCGATCCACTCAGAATTCCCCCCAATGTCTGTTCTTATATCTGTAGAAAGAATGTATTTTACAGTAGTATTAGCGATTTAATTTAATTCAGCAGTTTTTACTGTGTGATTTATACTGAATTAAACACCATACATGCCTTAAATTTGATAACTTATGTGAGCATATTCGATTGGGTGCGCAAATTTTGTGGTAAGAAATACATCAACCTTTTTTGTTCATTACCACAAGTATGCACACCCCTGATACCTGCGGTATTCAATTAAAAAAAGAAAAACTGTTGTGGTAATATTTACTGCAAAAACATGTTTTTTTAATCTACCTCTACCTCCCCAATAAATGAATAAATAAAAATATGTGCGCCAGCGGTATGTGCAGGGGAAGGCAACATTGCTGTCCTATCCTTGCTGTCCTAGCTTCGTTGGATCTAATAATCAGGCACAGCACTGCCGGACCTACAGGAGGACGCTGTGGAGAGGAGAGACGCTGTATCTGCCAGCAAGAGGAGGAATAGGAGAAGACAATTGAGAGAAAGGAGGAATAGGGGAAACTAAAGGAATAGGGGGAGACGAGAGAGAGAGAGAGAGAGAGAGAGAGAGAGGAAGAATAGGGGAGACGGGAAAGAGAGGAAGAATAGGGGGAGATGCGAAAGATAGGAGGAATAGGAGGAAACAGGAAAGAGAGGAGGAATAGGCAGAGACGGGAGAGAAAGAATAGGAGGAGAACACAGAGAGAGAGATACCCAGCCACAGTAGGAGAAGGCAGGAAGGTATTTAACAGGTGCCAGGCTCCGGAGCCTTACCTCCGGCGGGTACTCCCACGGGTTACCGTCCCACTGATTTGCGTGGCTGCGGCGGCAGGGAGCTGCTGGCAGCGGGTCCTCCTGGACGGATGTGCGGCTGCCAAGGGCCGGGAGCCGAGGATCTGGAGAGCCGGGCGTTGCGGCGGGGATCACTGCGGTAAGGTCCTCTAGTGGTGACACAGTATAGTGTGTCAGAGACAGAAGCTGGCTAAAGCTGTGTGCTAACAGCTAAGTATGTCTCCTGTGCCGGGGGCAGCCATGTTGGAGACCAGAGTATTACCAATGAAATTCCCAATCTGTGTCCAGCCAATCCTTCGTGTTCTCCCCTTACAAAAGGGGGCTGGCTCAGAGGGAGAGTGCCAGTGCTTCAAGTTACCTCCTTGTGAAAGGTTCTCCAGCTCTGTGCTCCCAGGTTACTTCTGGTTCCCTGGTCCTAGTTGTTCTCATCCATCAGTTACCTAAATGCTGCTGCAGTCCTGCTGTCTAAGTCCGTTGCCACTTGTGGAAGCGCTCACGGGGTCCCAGGTCGTAGAGGAGCTCCAGGTGCTAACGGCGGTTCCCGCAGACATCTTCATTTCTTCAAAGTCCAAGTTCTTCAGCCTCGTCTTTCAAACACAAACCACAGTCTTTATTTCTTCAAAGTCCAAGTTCTTCAGCCTTGCCTTTCAATCACAAACCACAGTCTTCATTTCTTCAAAGTCCAAGTTCTTTAGCCTCATCTTTCAATCACAAACCACAGTCTTCATTTCTTCAAAGTTCAAGTACTTCAGCCTCGTCTTTTAATCATAAAACACAGTCTTCAGTTCTTCTTTACCGGAGGTCTACAACTTCACTCTTCAAGTCATTTAACCATAGACTCTAATTCTTCCAGTTTCTTCTATTTCTCCAATATTCGTGTACAGCCTGATAATTTATTAAAACTACAGTTATCGGGGGCGTGGCCTGGCTAGCAGAGTGAGAAGAAGCAACTCTGTGCTGCTCCAGTGGGCACTATTTAACATTTAATCCCACGGATTCTCATCCCTTCCCTGAGAGCCCAGGAACCCCTCTATCACTCCTTTATACCCCACTGCAACCACTGAGGGGGACCCGCGGAATCGGGGAGCGCTTTTTAGCCCTCCTGCGGGTTGCGGCCTTCCCCTTGGTGTGGAGCCGGGACCTCAATTTTGAACCGGGGCCGGACGGGACATCCAGACCCACGCGCACCTGTCTTCCCGAGGCCCCCCCTGGACCCCTGAAGGAATCCGGACGGCTACCCTGTCCGCCCCTACAGTACTCCACCTGACGACCCGGGTCCTCGAGCTGCGGAACACGGAGCGGGTGAAGCGGCCTGCCGAGACGAGGACGGGGCGGCGGCCATCTTGCCTCTGATCACGGAGTTCGGGAGGGGACGGGAGCCCGGCCGGGTAAGCAAATACCACCCTCCTCTCTACCGCTACTCCCCTTGCCGCTGTGAGGACCAGGTCCCGCCGCTACTAGGCTGCTCACCATCACCGCCGCCGCCGATCAGTGATCCTGACGCCAGCCGCTGCCTGCCGCCTCCGGCCTGATGAGATGTGAAAACGGAGGAAGCCCTCCTACCGCCTGACCTTCACCAGGTTGCTGGGACACATACCATATTCCCCACTGTAACTAGGCCGCCCCTGCTTAAGGGCCCTGCACCCGGCGCGGTGCCACCGAGACGGCCCGTTACGCCTTGCGTCCCGCTGTAACCGGCCCGGTGACACTAACTCGCCCTGGGTCCCCTGATTTTACTTCCGAGGCCTGCTAACCTCTCCTCCTCACCAAGGTCCACGGGGTACACGCTGGGCATCTAAGCCGCGTTCAGCTGGGCCCCCGCACATGCTGGTCTATCGTCTCTCTCCTCTATATTGGCAGTGCACCTCTACATATCAGCCCTCCATGATACTGGTGGCCGAGGGAATGGCTTGCTGAGTGCCTGGGGGTACGACCCTGGGGGTCTTACTATGTTTATTCTCTATACTCAATTCATAATGGATCACTAACTACTTACATTATGGCTCTGCTCTGACCTATGACCTTCTCTATCTTTGGGACTGTCGCACACCATGCCTAAATCTAAATCCAAGTCTAAGAAAGCCACAGCAGCATCGGCGGAAATATCGTCCTTTATCTCCAAAATGAAGTCTAGTACAGCCAAACTACCTGCCGCCCCGCCTCCTGACTTGGTTTCGGAGTCGGAGGAAGACTCGGCGGTCCCAGACCCCTCCATGAAAGATTGCTTTTCCTCAATTCTAACGGAAATGAAGTCGCTAAAACAGGCCTTCCATTCCGAGATCCACAAAGCCATTTCCGGTCTCAAGGCGGAGATATCTGATCTCGGGGCCCGCACTAATGATGTTGAACAGAAAATCGATGAAGTCATCACTTTCCAGCAGGAGCTAGAACATTCTGTTCAAGTCATGCAAGAGGATATATACTTACTCCAGGACCAACAGGAGGACGCTGATAACCGCGCACGACGTAATAACCTGCGCATTAAATATATCCCGGAATCGGTGGAACCACCACAACTGGAGGATTTCCTTCTCCGGTTCTTTCAACACCTCCTGCCGGACATCCCACGTGAACAGTTCCTCCTGGATAGGGCTCACCGTTCCCTTCGCCAAAAACCCTCAACCTCGTCCCCTCCTCGCGACGTAGTTTTACGCTGCCATTACTTCAAAACTAAAGATAAAATCCTAATAGCTGCCCGGAACAAGGACGTCTGTCTGTTCGAATCTCACAAGCTCTTGGTGTTCCAGGACTTATCCCCTACTACTCTTAAGAGGCGCTTCGACCTGAAGGAATATACCCAAATCCTCAGGGATAATCACATCCGCTATAGATGGGGTTTTCCCTTCGCCCTAATTGTACAGCTTGATGGGAAGAGAATGCTGGCACGGTCCAAGGAGGAGGCACACAGGCTTCTATTAAGACTGAACTTACCCCCTCCGGAGCCCAATAAATCATCCTCCCCGCGAGATGCACCAGAGCTCCGACATTCACCGAACTCTCCCCTCCCACAACGAGCACCTCGACGCCTTTGGTCGACAGTCCCGGAGAAAATCTCTACAACTCAGGACCCTCCATGAAAGCTCCTTTCACAGATGCTCTGTTGGGTTATTATATGATCATTGATAATGTTATGCAATCTGATTTGGAGGTTTAATAGTTCCTCCCTGAGCTGAGCTTATATAATTTAGCTTATGTTTATTTTGTTTATTGGTTCTTAACGGTGGTTCATTATGGTTAGATGTTATTCCGACCCCCTTGGCCGCCCTCCCCAGATTTAGTTGGTGGGCCCCTCGGTGGTCGGAGCTGCGTCCCCCCGCCGAGCTACTATAGTCAAGTTTGAGCATAGGGGAGATGGAATCTCCCTTAGATTCCCCATACGGGTGCTCAAACATTCGGACCCGTACGTCGTGTACAATGGGTCGTTGGCTCGGTCAAATTTACATGTTTATTTTACAGTCTTCTAGTTGTTTCTTTTTTTCTCTCCTGTCTCTTTCCCCTCTTTTTTCACCTCCTACTCTTCCTCTCCCCCTTGTCCCCCTTGTCTCCCCGGGAGATCATCCTTGGGCCATCAGGTTTAATTATGATAAGCTCACACTGGTAATAACATGTCTATTAATGTAATATCCTATAATGTAAAGGGTCTCAATAGTCCCCAAAAGAGGACCAAATTATTTCTTTTTCTGAAGCAGGTGAGGGGAGATCTGGTATTCCTTCAGGAGACGCATTTTAGAGGTGTCTCCCATCCTGAACTGCACTCTAGACGCCATCCTGTCGCCATCCACACCTGCGGCCACACCCAAATGAAAAGAGGGGTCGCCATTCTGATCCCCGCTCATTTACATTTGGAAACAGACCGAATCATTAAAGACAAACGCGGTAGGTTCCTTATTATAGTAGGCAAACTCAATAATGCTCCCATTACTATGGTCAATATTTACGCTCCCAACGTTAATCAGGCCTCGTTCTTTGCTTCCTTAGACTCTAAAATTGCCCAATGTAGGAAAGGTGACCTCTTAATGGCAGGAGACTTTAACACTATACTACACCATAATCTTGATCGTTCCCACCCCCTCCCACCATCCCAGTCACACTTAAGCGCCCGTAACTCCAAAGCCTTGCACTCGCTACTTAAGAACCATCTACTGTTTGACTCCTGGAGGGTTGCCGACCCCTTAGTTAAAGATTATACGTTTTTCTCCCCAGTCCACAACCTATATACTAGAATTGACATGATAATGGTCGGAAGAGACCTGACCTCTAAAATTCAGAATTGCTGTATTTATCCAATAACGTGGTCCGACCACGCCCCTATATCTTTGACTCTGTCTGGGTTAGCTCGTACTCCCTCCCCCCCCCTCTTGGTCCCTTAACGATGCCCTCCTTCAACAGCCTGAAGTGCTACAACAAACCACTCAGGCATTGACCGATTATTTCACCGAAAACCAAACACCCGGCATATCTGACATGACTCTGTGGGAGGCACATAAAGCGGTCCTCCGGGGCCACTTCATCCAGACCGCGGCCAGACTCCATAAACAGCGTTCTCAAAAATTTTTAGAGCTATCCAATCAACTCCATCAGTTGGAGGAAGTCCATAAGGCCTCTCTAAACTCTGCTGATTTAGAAAAGGTACTTAAAGTCAGGGGCGAACTCAATATGCTTTTATCGCACAAAACTGAACAGTGCCTTAGACGTCTTATTCAGATATATTATGAAAAAGGAGATAAAGCTGACAAACTCCTAGCCAGAAAGCTGAGGGCTCAGATTTCTTCCAAAAATATTTTATCCATTCGTACCAAACAAGGAGCTCTGACTCATGATCCTGACCGCATTTTGGATGAATTCGAAGGGTTCTATAAATCACTGTATAACTCGGAAGTGACCCCCTCCTCGTCACAGAGATTTGATGAGGGGATCGACTCCCTCCTAGATAAATGTAATCTACCATCCTTGAGTAACTCGACAATTTCCCAGTTAAGCTCAGAGATTACTGTCGAGGAATTAGAGAATGCTCTTAAAACTCAGAAACCAGGTAAGGCCCCTGGACCTGATGGGATCTCAATTATGTACTATAAGAAATTTAAGGGGACTTTATTGCCCCACCTTTGTAGGCTTTTTAATGGTTTTCTAAACGGTAACCCCCTCTCTCCCCGTGCATTGGAAGCACGAATAGTTTTGATCCATAAGCCTGGGAAAGATCCTAACTCCTGTGCTAGCTACCGCCCCATTTCCTTATTAAATAACGATATTAAACTATTTGCTAAAATTCTAGCCCTAAGATTAAACCCAATTCTCCCGCACTTAATACACGCTGACCAGGTGGGCTTCATCCCAGGCCGACAAGCTAGAGACAATACACGGAGAACTATTAATCTGGTCCATCTTATTAACAAAACCAGACTGCCCTCCATCCTTCTCTCGCTTGACGCAGAGAAGGCTTTTGATAAAATACTATGGCCTTTCATGTTCGCCACCCTACGCAGGTTCGGCCTGGGAGGAAACCTACTTCAGGGTATTCAGGCACTCTACTCCAACCCCTCTGCTAGAGTCCGGGTTAATGGCAAAGACTCTCACCTTTTTCACATCAGCAACGGTACACGCCAGGGGTGCCCCCTGTCACCGCTAATTTTTGCTATGACGATCGAACCCCTGGCGTGTATGGTTAGGTCCAACCCCGACATCAGAGGAATCTCTGTTGGTGGGGAGGAATTCAAATTGTCATTATTCGCTGACGACGTTCTTTTAACCCTCTCCTCTCCTAATATCTCTATCCCTAATCTATTTAAAACCCTATCATTATATTCTCACTATTCGGGATATCGCATTAATTACTCTAAATCGGAAGCCCTCCCTCTGCATCTTGACGGGAATACCAGATCTCTCCTAGCTGCTAACTTTAATTTCTCCTGGCGCACCAAGAAAATTAAGTATCTAGGCGTGTATATCACTAATTCATACGACTCTCTATATTCGGAGAACTTCCCAGCTCTTTTTAAGTGTATAGAGTCAGACCTTCGAGCTTGGGATAAACAGATCATAGCCTGGTTCGGACGGATAGTCTCAGTAAAGATGAACATCCTCCCCAGGATTCTGTATCTGATGCAAACAATTCCCGTAAATATCCCCGCGGAGGCCTTACGTCGAATGCAGAAACTCTTCGTAAAATTTATATGGTCTAATAAGCCCCCTAGAATCAGGACCTCCATCCTAGTACGCGACCCATTAACGGGAGGTAGGGGATTGCCGGATATCCGTAAATACTATCATGCAACCCACCTGAGTCAGGCCTTAGCATGGTTCTCCCCAACCCCCCACCTACCCTGGATCCAAATTGAACTTCTTGCGGCCGGGGTCTCCACTTTGGTTTCCCTCCTTACGCCTACTAAGCCACTACGGTCTATGCAAACTTGTATCCCTTCAACAAAACTCACATGCTCCCTGTGGCTTTTCTGCATTCGACATTACGGCCTGTCCACTTTCCCTTCACCCATCACGTCCATTTGGGATAACCGGGATTTCCCCCCAGGCTCTACATTGCGGTCCCACTCGTGGCTCCGTTTGGACCCGCGCCCGTGTCTGGTGTTTGATTTTATAGATGGGTCCTCATGGCGTTCTCTTCAATCGCTAAGTGACAGATATAATATTTCCCAACCTGTAGTATATGAATACTTACAACTCCGCTCCTTTTTAAGCTCCCTTCCCAAATCCCAGGTTATCCGCCAGCCTACCCCCTTGGAGCGTCTTTGCATTTACTCTCCCATGCGGCAGGGTATTATCTCCATACTCTACGGTTTGTTACGTTCCCTGAAGGCAGTAAATCTACTTCCCCATGAAAGTAAGTGGGAACAGGACCTAGGCCCACCCCCCGACGAAGACTCCTGGGAAACCATTAGACAAAAAGTAGCCCAGTCTTCAATTTCCTCCTTGGTAAAGGAAAATTCTTATAAAGTTTATACGAGATGGTATCGGGTCCCTGCGACCTTGCATAGGATTTTTCCAGGGTCCTCTCCACTATGTTGGCGTGGATGCGGCCAAACCGGAGATTTCAAACACATATGGTGGTCGTGCCCAAAAATACACATGTTCTGGACTCAGGTGGAAGCCCTTATTAATTCTATCTTCTGTTCACAAATAACCCTGGCCCCATGGTCTGCCCTGCTGGGCCTTCCCTTACCCAATCTGGATAGTCATGCAAACAGCCTAGTACTCCAAATCTTACATGCAGCCCGCTGTGTTATAGCTAAGAATTGGAAAAAAACCAATACCCCCCCTAGGAGCATGCTAATAGCTAAAATTTGGTATATCTCCACAATGGAGAAAATCACAGCATCCTTACATGACAGATCGGACAAATTTAGGAGGATATGGGAACCATGGTTCACCTTTACTACACCCTCCACCTCAGGGGTGTGATGTTATGTGATGCGGTATGTTGTATTAACCTATACCAAAAAGGTCATAATAGATATAAGAGATGCTTTGCCGTCCTTGGCTGGACAGCTGACATGGTTTGCACCAGGGAGGTAATGCCCTTCCAGGCACATCCCCACCCTGCTAGCTCCTCTGACGACCCACCACTCTCCCATTCCCTTGCCCTTTCCCTCTCTTTCTCCCACTCTATCTGTCCCCTCCTCAGATTCTTCTCTCTTTTTACTACTTTTCCTCTTTATGTTTATCATTGTTTAAACACAGAAAAATTGTAGTCGATACATACATCTGGCATTATTGACGTACTCCCTTGTTCTTGTTATATTGGGTTACCCCTCCACGGGATAACATGTATGTGATTCAATATTTACTCGGAGTTGTCATCTCCTATCTGTATTGTAACAATTCACTCGACTTAATAAAAATATTAAATAAAAAAAAAAAAAAAAAAACTACAGTTATCTTCCTACGAAGTCCTCCTTTTCTTTACGCCCTCCGGCCAACGTTAACACTTAGTTTGGCTTCCACCCCATGAGGAGGAATTACATTCAGCCACCTTGTTTACTCTCCTCACAGGTAGCTGTCCCTTCAGCGAAAACACGGTTGTCACTCGGAACCCCAACTTACGCCGAGCGTGACAACAGGCTGTAGAGTATATCTGTGTTATGGTGTGTACACACGGTGAGATTTTTCTTACGATTTTGACTATATAGTCAAAATCGTAAGAAAAGTTAGTGCAGATCGCAAGGTGAAAGTCACCTTGCGATTCCGATTCGATGCCGATGCGCGGTCCCGTGCGGTTGGCATTGCAAGAATAGACTGTGCAGGCAAGTCAATTTTGACTATCTCTATAGAAGAGATAGTCAAAATTGACACCTAGCCAAAATTGCACATAGTCAGTATCGCAAGCACACTCATTATGTGCTTGCGATACTGACTATGTCCCTATCTAGCCACTGTCGCATAGTGAGAATCGGGCATAGCCTGAATCTCACCATGTGTATGGGCCTTTAGTGTAATGCACATATAATGAACTATTGCTCAAGTTAGTTATGGAAGGTACTTATAGTACAGAGATGAGTTCCTAGGTAGCAGATGCTGTCTGGGATCCAAACCTCTCTTCCCTGCAGCTGCAGCCTCGTCACTGCTGGGGGCTGTGGAGCATAGATGGCTGTCACTGCAGCATGCAAATTACAGAATCCTGATCTCTCAGTCTCAGCACTCGCTCTACCCCTATGAGCACCCCATAAGTGCACATCGGTCCACCTGTGTGCCTATTCCCACACTGGCTTTCAATAGTGGTTTTTAATAAAGGAGTTTTAAGTTCTTCCTCAGCCCCTGTCAGTCTGGCAGCCATGCTCCTCATCTCTGTAAAAGAAGAGGAGGAGATATGGGAAGGTGAGAGAACATGCCAGGGGATCAAGGGGTAACTACCATAGGTGCAGGCAGTGCACCTGCTATGGGGCCCAGAGCTGAGAAGGGCCCACCTTCCCTGTCAAAGTTACATGTGTTATATACATTTTTCACCATTGTGTGGTACATAGGGGTCCTTTCAAACTTTTTCCTTGTTGCCAGCAATATATCTAGGTATGCCCCTGGACTTGCTCATTGTAGTGTGCTATAAAATGAACTGGAGGCCATTTTAATGTTATATAATATGAACCGGGGCACTGTAATGAGGCACAATATGAATGGGGAGCACTGTATATCATAATGTGAATTGGGGGTACTGTGCAGCATAATGTGTACTGGCAGCTCTGATATGTGACATAGGGTGAACGTAAGCACTACTGCTATTCATAAAAGAAACTAGGGCACTACTATGGGGCATAACATTACATAAGGCTCTACTATGGTTCAGAAAATGAACTAGGGCACTATTATAGGGCATAAAATTAACAACTGCTGCAGAGAAGTGTCTCTAGAAGCATCGGGATGGGGGCCCCTTCAAAATGTTGCTATGGGGCCCACAAATTTTGGCTACGCCCCTGATTGTTACATATATCTTGCAACAATCATTTAAGCATAGACACGCACATATGAGGAGATAGACATGCCCTTTGAGCAGAGTATGACATGCCCCCTCAACAGTGCCCGTTCTACCTGATTCTAGATTTCAAAAGTAGGAATGTATGGTACATTATCATGCATGCAATAGCAGTATTTACTATATACAGTATATCCATAAAGGGGCCTAGACCACACTCAAATGGTTAGCCAAACCTCTAAGCATGGGTCCCTACCACTGCATTTCCCTGGTCGGCCCTTAATGCCCCAGTCCAACACTGATTATACATTACACATGTTACCTTATACTGCACAGGACTGTGGTGTATTTTCTACAGTGCATTGCTGATATAATCTGGCACATTATCATGCATGCACCAGCAGTATTTACTGTATATATTTTTATCATGGGGCCAAGACCATGCATTCTCTAATGGCTAGCCAAGCCTCTGTGGCAGCTGGCCGCACACCCTCTGGGGACTGGCCACACCCCTACCGATGGGCCCTTCAGGCACTAGTCCGACACCGGCTGCATCTCATTGTATTGATATGCCGATTTCAACATTGTGTGATGATCATTATTGGATACCATCTTCATATTCTTACTTTCCCATGTATTGTTGTTTTTTTAATGCTGCAAAATCTCAATAAACTTTTTGTCTCAAACAAAGAAAAAGAAAACAGTTATTGTACAAGATCCTGCGTATTTCTAACACTGCATATGTACAGTACAAGTTCAGTATTGCAAAATGCATTTTTTGATATTTAAGTTACACATTTTTTCGGAGACTTGCTCATGCGCTGTAGACTCTGGCACTGTGCCAGAGTCTCTAGTGCTCACTCAGAGCGCTAAAAGCGCCGCCACTGCCGGCTACGGGATGGAAGAGGAAAGGGCCCACACACAGAGACTGCACACGGGTCCCCTCCTCTCTAGATACTCCCGTGTTATGTAGATATAAAATATAGTTTTCATTTTGCACGCGCTAATATTGTATGTTTTGCTTTAATCAGAGTAATGCTTTTAATAAATATTGGCTGACTCCAAAAGTGGTTTAAAATAATAGATTGTTTTATTCATTTTACTTAATCTGTGAGTTCTAGACAAAATAATTTAGAGATAAACTTTTGGTGGACCAGTTTTGTATTTTATTTGATTAATTTAATTGATTTGACTAAAATTGATGCATCCATTTCTGTTGAATAGGAAAGCCTATAAGTTTATACATTGTGGACGGTGTTTTGTCCCAAGATCTTGGTATTTTATTTCAAATTAGAATGTGTAGAGAAACAGTGCCATCTGCTGGCACAACTATGACAGATCTAGCCAAGCTGAATAAAACCAGCAGACTTCCTATCTCAAAAATTGTATGTTTTTAAAAGCTTTACATCTTTGGCCCAGATTTATCAAGTCTTGGAGAGTGATAAATAGCACGGTGATAAAGTACCAACCAATCAGCTCCTAACAGCCATGTCACAGGCTGTGTTTGAAAAATGACAGTTATGAGCTGATTGGTTGGTACTCTATCACCGTGCTATTTATCACTCTCCAAGGCTTGATAAATCTGGGCATTTTGAGTTATGCATAAGTCTGGAACAGAAACAATGGATAAATAAGTAACGCAGACTATAGTTTTAAATAAATTAATGTTTGTGCATAATCTTTTACTATGTAAACTAACACAAGTGTTCTTCATTTGAGCAGATATTTTAGGAGTGCTGATCGCCAGGGCTGCCAGAAATTGTGGGGCCCAGGAGTGAAAAAATAGGCAGTCCCCCTGCTACCTTATCCTGACACAAAAAACCTGGCTAAGGTGTCTATTTACTAAACCTTGGATGGAGATAAAGTGGATAGAGATAAAGTACCAGCCAATCAACACCCTACTGTCATTTTTCAACACCAGCCTGTGACATGGCAGATACAGTGATTGACTGGTACTTAATCTTCATCCACTTTATCTCCATGCAAGGCTTACTAAATAGACCCCTAAGTCACGAGAAGTCACTGCTACCCATGGCCATAGGTTATGTTCTTCTTCTGAATCTTCCCATACTGGTCCATGTATAAAGCCTGCTGGACCAACACTCATATCTCTATGTATATTTTCCTGCACAAAGGCCCTCATTCCGAGTTGTTCGCTCGGTAAAAATCTTCGCATCGCAGCGATTTTCCGCTTAATGCGCATGCGCAATGTCCGCACTGCGACTGCGCCAAGTAAATTTGCTATGCACTTAGTAATTTTACTCACGGCTTTTTCATCGGTCTGGCGATCGTAATGTGATTGACAGGAAATGGGTGTTACTGGGCGGAAACAGGCCGTTTTATGGGCGTGTGGGAAAAAACGCTACCGTTTCTGGAAAAAACGCAGGAGTGGCCGGAGAAACGGAGGAGTGTCTGGGCGAACGCTGGGAGTGTTTGTGACGTCAAACCAGGAACGACAAGCACTGAACTGATCGCAGATGCCGAGTAAGTCTGACGCTACTCAGAAACTGCTATGAGGTGTGTAATCGCAATATTGCGAATACTTCGTTCGCAATTTTAGGATGCTAAGATTCACTCCCAGTAGGCGGCGGCTTAGCGTGAGCAACTCTGCTAAAATCGCCTTGCGAGCGAACAACTCGGAATGACCTCCAAAATCCACTCTTTCTTGCTCCAACTTTAGAGTTGCTCTTGAGCTATTAACCCCTCCACTTCCCCCTGCCTGACCCATGGTGGGTGATCCTTCCCAGAGCCCACAAAGAATGTGCCATCCCCATACCTAATGAAGGCTGCCTCTTGGCATCCCCTGAGCAGAGTGTAGCCCATCAGGCTATATTGGCCAGGCAGCCTGAAGATGGTGAACGGGTTGGGGTCAGCTCAGGCACCTGTAGCTGGAGGGCTGGCACAGGGAAGGTGAGCGAATGGTCATTAACATCCTGAACCCTAATCTCCACCATGTCTCCCTGCAGGGTGGCAGCCATGAAGCTGTAGTGATCCGTCCTCTTCCTGTCAAACAGCCACAGTGTTCTCTCAATGCCGGTCTCTGTGTCCACCTGGAAGTCCCAAGAAGAAGCCTTCACCTGGGCTCCCCGAGTATCTCTCACTAAGGGGCAGGACCCCCTCTTTATTGGGACTGCAGTCCCAGCAGCCCCTTCCCCCGATTGTTGTGAAGTCATCCCCTTAAATTCAATCTCCCATGAAGATCTTTCTAATCTAGTAGCTGTCATTGCAGGAACTCCATTCTTTAAATTGAATACTGCTGGAAACTCTACACCCCATACAAGACTTATGGGCATATTTATCACAATCTGC
Source organism: Pseudophryne corroboree (assembly GCF_028390025.1). Classification (NCBI taxonomy): domain Eukaryota; kingdom Metazoa; phylum Chordata; class Amphibia; order Anura; family Myobatrachidae; genus Pseudophryne; species Pseudophryne corroboree. The sequence goes on from NC_086447.1 coordinate 757,421,476, forward strand.
ATCTCAAGGTGGCAGCAAAAACACAGGCGTGTCCCTCCTGTTTTGAGGGCATGTATCTGTCTCCTGCTGCAATCATGTACGTAGAGAAACATGGCACCTATGTCGCTACTGCTGCAGATAGTCTGCGACCATAGACTCACTAATTTCCTTCGATGATGCGTATGTTTGCTAGAGATGAGCGGGTTCGGTTTCTCTGAATCCGAACCCGCCAGAACTTCATGTTTTTTTTCACGAGTCCGAGCGACTCGGATCTTCCCGCCTTGCTCGGTTAACCCGAGCGCGCCCGAACGTCATCATGACGCTGTCGGATTCTCGCGAGGCTCGGATTCTATCGCGAGACTCGGATTCTATATAAGGAGCCGCGCGTCGCCGCCATTTTCACACGTGCATTGAGATTGATAGGGAGAGGACGTGGCTGGCGTCCTCTCCGTTTAGACACTTGATTTACTAATTTTGGGGAGCATTAGGAGTACTCAGTAGTGTACAGTGCAGAGTTTTGCTGATAGTGACCAGTGACCACCACTTTTATTTATAATCCGTTCTCTGCCTGAAAAAAGCGATACACAGCACACAGTGACTCAGTCACATACATACCATATCTGTGTGCACTGCTCAGGCTCAGGCCAGTGTGCTGCATCATCTATATATATTATATATCTGTCTGACTGCTCAGCTCACACAGCTTATAATTGTGGGGGAGACTGGGGAGCACTACTGCAGTGCCAGTTATAGGTTATAGCAGGAGCCAGGAGTACATAATATTATATTAAAATTAAACAGTGCACACTTTTGCTGCAGGAGTGCCACTGCCAGTGTGACTAGTGACCAGTGACCTGACCACCAGTATATAATATTAGTAGTATACTATCTCTTTATCAACCAGTCTATATTAGCAGCAGACACAGTACAGTGCGGTAGTTCACGGCTGTGGCTACCTCTGTGTCGGCACTCGGCAGCCCGTCCATAATTGTATATACCAGTGACCTAACCGTGGTTTTTTTTTCTTTCTTTATACATACATACTAGTTACGAGTATACTATCTCTTTATCAACCAGTCTATATATTAGCAGCAGACACAGTACAGTGCGGTAGTTCACGGCTGTGGCTACCTCTGTGTCGGCACTCGGCAGCCCGTCCATAATTGTATATACCAGTGACCTAACCGTGGTTTTTTTTTCTTTCTTTATACATACATACTAGTTACGAGTATACTATCTCTTTATCAACCAGTCTATATATTAGCAGCAGACACAGTACAGTGCGGTAGTTCACGGCTGTGGCTACCTCTGTGTCGGCACTCGGCAGCCCGTCCATAATTGTATATACCAGTGACCTAACCGTGTTTTTTTTTTCTTTCTTTATACATACATACTAGTTACGAGTATACTATCTCTTTATCAACCAGTCTATATATTAGCAGCAGACACAGTACAGTGCGGTAGTTCACGGCTGTGGCTACCTCTGTGTCGGCACTCGGCAGCCCGTCCATAATTGTATATACCACCTAACCGTGGTTTTTTTTCCTTTCTTTATACATACATACTAGTTACGAGTATACTATCTCTTTATCAACCAGTCTATATATTAGCAGCAGACACAGTACAGTGCGGTAGTTCACGGCTGTGGCTACCTCTGTGTCGGCACTCCGCAGCCCGTCCATAATTGTATATACCAGTGACCTAACCGTGGTTTTTTTTTCTTTCTTTATACATACATACTAGTTACGAGTATACTATCTCTTTATCAACCAGTCTATATATTAGCAGCAGACACAGTACAGTGCGGTAGTTCACGGCTGTGGCTACCTCTGTGTCGGCACTCGGCAGCCCGTCCATAATTGTATATACCAGTGACCTAACCGTGTTTTTTTTTTCTTTCTTTATACATACATACTAGTTACGAGTATACTATCTCTTTATCAACCAGTCTATATATTAGCAGCAGACACAGTACAGTGCGGTAGTTCACGGCTGTGGCTACCTCTGTGTCGGCACTCGGCAGCCCGTCCATAATTGTATATACCACCTAACCGTGGTTTTTTTTTCTTTCTTTATACATACATACTAGTTACGAGTATACTATCTCTTTATCAACCAGTCTATATATTAGCAGCAGACACAGTACAGTGCGGTAGTTCACGGCTGTGGCTACCTCTGTGTCGGCACTCGGCAGCCCGTCCATAATTGTATATACCACCTAACCGTGGTTTTTTTTTCTTTCTTTATACATACATACTAGTTACGAGTATACTATCTCTTTTTCTTTGCGTCATGTGCTGTTTGGGGAGGGTTTTTTGGAAGGGACATCCTACGTGACACTGCAGTGCCACTCCTAAATGGGCCCGGTGTTTGTGTCGGCCACTACGGTCGCTAATCTTACTCACACAGCTACCTCATTGCGCCTCTTTTTTTCTTTGCGTCATGTGCTGTTTGGGGAGGGTTTTTTGGAAGGGACATCCTACGTGACACTGCAGTGCCACTCCTAGATGGGCCCGGTGTTTGTGTCGGCCACTAGGGTCGCTAATCTTACTCACACAGCTACCTCATTGCGCCTCTTTTTTTCTTTGCGTCATGTGCTGTTTGGGGAGGGTTTTTTGGAAGGGACATCCTGCGTGACACTGCAGTGCCACTCCTAGATGGGCCCGGTGTTTGTGTCGGCCACTAGGGTCGCTTATCTTACTCACACAGCGACCTCGGTGCAAATTTTAGGACTAAAAATAATATTGTGAGGTGTGAGGTATTCAGAATAGACTGAAAATGAGTGTAAATTATGGTTTTTGAGGTTAATAATACTTTGGGATCAAAATGACCCCCAAATTCTATGATTTAAGCTGTTTTTTAGTGTTTTTGGAAAAAAACACCCGAATCCAAAACACACCCGAATCCGACAAAAATAATTCGGTGAGGTTTTGCCAAAACGCGTTCGAACCCAAAACACGGCCGCGGAACCGAACCCAAAACCAAAACACAAAACCCGAAAAATTTCAGGCGCTCATCTCTAATGTTTGCGCATATATGTACACAGTTGCTGAGGCTTTACGATGGCTCTGGTGGGTTTCTCCATTCTTTTCTGAGTGGCTGCTTCTCTTGCGCTGATTAGCGAGTCCGTAAACTTTAAATTGCAGCTGCATAGGCATGTGTGTACAAATCTGAATCAGGTCCTATATCGGCATCATCAATGTTGACCTGCTGTCGACATTGTGAATATCAATATGCTGAACGCTGACATCAGGTTTTCAGCACTGTCCCAGTCCCTTTGCATCCCATCAAGTAACTAAGGTTAGAAACTGCTGACAAACAGCCGCTTAACTCACATCTGCAACACAGATTTTCACAAATCTATATATTTAATCAGGATATAGTTAATATCCTGGTGGTCAGAATACCAATGCTGGGATCCCGACCGCCGAGAATGGCGACAGCTGCGCTAGGGCTCTTCCCACTTGTGGGTGTCCACAACACCCATAGAGTGGGAATAGAACCTGTGGTCAGTTCAGCGAGCCACCGAACCCGCAAGGGGCTTTCTAGTGCTCACCCCGCTGCCTGCATTCTGACAGCCGGGATCCCGATATTGGTATACTGACCGCTAGGATCCCAGCTGACGGCATTCCATACCCAACCCATTTATTCAGCTAAGCAATTTTTTGTGAGAGCAACTACTCCGCATTGACAACACTGATTTTGATGATTCAGGTGTCGTTTGATTGTTGACAAGTGGTCAGGTTGTTGAGGAATAACATGTCAAAGTTGTGAAAATCATTGAGTGGCGGGCATGCGCTTTTTCCCTTTTGGTTGTAAATTGCAGTGAAGCCATTGACAATTTTTTTCTACCCTAAATTAAGTTGATATAATGAATTCTTTCTAACACTTTCGGTATACGGTAAAATTTTGAGATACAGTTACATTTCGGTCTACAATAAACGTTCGGTATGTAGTAAACTCTCAGGATACAGTAAACTGATGGACAAACAAAACATTTTTTCTAGATTTTGACTAGTTTTTATGTTAAACAAATATAAATCACCAGATTTATTAAGTGGCGATTTCGAAACAATACAAAAGTGCCAACAAAAAGCTACACAAATGCCTCAGGTAAATTTGTCTAAAGAGCTATATGGATCCCTTGGAACCTAAAAGCATTGGTATTTATTAATTTTTCAAAAAAAAAGTGTGAGGGGCCCACTCCAAAAGTGTAACCAGGACTAGCGCTTGAAGTCTAGGCTAGTGCTAGTAGAGTCCCCAAACTTGCTACATCTATAGCGAGGGGGTAGCATGTGACTTTTATATGACATCTGCTCCACAAGCCTTTGTGTATGCCACATGCCCATTTTATGTCGTCAGACTACTGCTACACATCACTTTATTTTCCATCAGGGAACCTCCACATGTACTATTATATCCCAACAATACCCCCTTAATCCCCTTTGTATGTCATCAGAGCCAACCTCATGACCCTTTATATGCCATTGTCTGCAGAGAGTCCTCATGAGTCATGCCCTTTTATATGCCAGAGAGAGCCTACTCATGCAAGATGCAGCACATTTATGTCCCTTTAGTTTCCAGGTAGGGCCCACTAATGCTGATTTATTTGCCAGCTAAAGTTCGCTCATTCCCCAAATACCAGACAAGACATGAGAGTCGACTTCTGATGCCGGCTGCAGCCATCTGTGTGAGCAAGGGAATAGCATCTCCCCACCACACCTGGTGTTAAACACATCTGGCCATGTTTGAATGTTTGGGAGGAGGTGCACAGTGATGCACAGACAGTGACTGGTACCACATCTTGCTGTGGGTTTCCCAGACACCACCCATCTGCAATTAGCATATCTACGCACAGCGCTGCTGATTTCTGGACTGTCCTAAGGAATCCCATATGCAAGGCAACTCTAGTGCCAACCAGCCCTAGGTTGATCAGCAGGAGCCTAATTCCCAAGGGAAAAATGAGGTGTCCCCCTAGAAGAAACCAGATCTGTATTAGGGCACATGCCACACCTGGCTAGATGTGTAATAGGGGCAATAGAGTGTACCTGTAAAAAAGAAAAATGAAAGATGCACACACTGCAGGTAAAAGTACTTTACTGAATTCACACTTTACCCATTTATTACTGACCTAAATACGATAGGAGGTCCACTTCAATCCAAGTAGGTCCTGGCTTCCCAAAAAGAAACTCTCCATACATAATGATGGAGAACTTGCCCCTTAAGGGACAGCACCATGAATGACATACATAATTTTTTTTAATGAAATTTGAATAATTTGGGGGTAGAGGGGGCTGTCATGCTACATACACTGTATGCTTCAGTAATGGCTGATTTGACTTAAGTGCCCCGGCTGAGCTCCTGAATCCCACATTACAGGAGTCACCGGCGCTGTCCTCCTGGTGATTTCTTTGTGCAGTGATGAGTGAGGTTCTATTCTCATTGTCAGTTGTATTGTATGTAGTTTTGAATCAAACACATTGACCACTTGAGAATGTGCGAAACAGCAGCTGCTGAACAGTGTACTATGGTCATATATGCATAAGAAAATAAGCGCTATAGTTGAGCACATAGCATAAATGCATGTACTAAAACAGACACATTGGGGCATATTTACTAAAGTGTGGGTTATAGAAGTTGACTTGTTACCCATAGCAACCAATCAAATTTTAGCTATTATCTTCTAGAAGATGGTAGATAAATGAGAAGTAGAATCTTATTAGTTGCTATTGTCAACATCTCCACTTCCATTAACCTGAACTTTAGTAAATATATAATATCTACCTACTCAGAACCCAATAGTGTGCATTTATACATTTACGTAACAGTAAAGACGTGGCTCTCTGATTTTATGTGAAGAAATCAGGGTTGTAACTATGTATAGGTGTGCAAGCGATGCCAACACCCTAGGGAGCAGGGCCTTGGTGGTATCACAGTCACTGCCCTGTGGGGGTTGGGTATGCGTGACTGGAGGTCAGAAGACCGCCGGTCACTATACTGATGCTGGGATCCCGGCATCGAAATGGTTGGCGGTAGGGCGAGTGCAACAAGCTCCTTGCGGGATCGCTGTGCTTGCCACACTGCGGGCTCAGTGAGACTGCACTCGCCACAGGTTTTATTCCCACTCTGGGTGTCGTGGACACCCACGAATGGGAATAGTCCCTGCTACTCGGCATGCTGTCGGGATTGTAAGGGAGCGGGATGTAGGGGGAGGTTTTGTGACTAGCGTTCTCCTGACCACCAGTCACATAACTACATCCCCACTGTGGCACGTGTGTTTGGCTTGCAGGATACCTGGGCACTGCTCTTCTTCTGTTCCCGCTGGTCTCCATGCCTTTGACGTGACATGATGTCAAACATTCAAAAGGTTTGGCTTCACATGGTATAAAATTGCCCTGCTATAGCACCAGGAGAAATGGTTTAAGACACTGACTGTACTGTTACTACATTTTTTATATTCCTGGGGCAAACAATACATTGAAAATGACTAAAACAGTAAATTAACTATATAACGCCTTCCGTATTACATGCGATCTTATTGGTATTCTGAGATTTTTGCACAGATCTCTGTTCACGGATGCAAATGATGAGTTTTTGCAAACAGTGTACTGTATGTGCAGAAGTGAATATATGCATTTATGCATATGTCCGTCCTATTCTGAGCTGGTCGATACTTTGCCACATCAATTTCTCCATGACATAGGGTGTTTCGATATGGAAACTGGGAGCTGATACTGTAATTGCACGTAACCACCCTGATGTGTGGGAGTGCCATGAGAGTGTCATGGGCATGTTGTGGGCATGTGTCTAAAGCTCTGTGAGATTCTCAGTCTTGTGTACTGGGAAGGGAAGACTGTCTCTGTTGTGTACTTTGCACCTAGCACAGGGATGGTGCAAGTGCAGACCCTAATCGTGACTGTTGTGGCGGCTATCATAAAATCAAGCTGCAGGGTCGCACTGGCCCAGAGAGGTACAGGGGATACCAATGTGGGCCTCACTGCCTGAGAACCAATCCCCGACTCTAGGGATCAGGTTCCAGACTGTGCACTTCAATTATACATTATACATGTTACCTTATTCTGCACAGGACTATGGTGTATTTTCTACAGTGCATTGCTGTTTGTTAGACAGTGGATCACTCTGCTATCTGTCTCCATTCCCAGCTTCCTGCTCTAGTGTTTTCCCTCCTAGTGTCAGCTCAGTGCAGGAGGAGGTGCTAAGTGTACGGTCTGAGAGAGTTCTTCCTGGGAGAGACAACTGCACTGACGTGCAGCTTCTGCTCTCCTGAGTGTGTGACCTTGTCTACCCCACAGCCGCATCCTGTGAGTGTTAAGTCGCTGTGTCACCGCTATACTGCATCACATGTATATTGTGAGTTCCTGCTGCTGCAGAACATCTTCTATGTATATACTACAAGCTGTTATCTCTGTTATATGAATAAACCAATCATCCTGGTTAAGTGCCGTTGTGTGGACTAATATCCATATCGGACACCGCAACACTCTACCAACACTGTTATCAGTGGCGCTGAGAGAGGGGGAGAGTGGGTACTGTTTACCCAGGCCCATGTCTGAAGGAGGGGTCCAGTGTGGGCTCCGGTGCCCCACTCTTTACCTAGCAGCAGTAGCTGCAGCTTTTCTCCTCAGCCCAGCATACACTGCTGTGTGCTGGGCTGCAGTGTGGACAGGGAGGCTCTTAAAATACTATTTCTTTTACGTCCTAGAGGATGCTGGGGACTCCGTAAGGACCATGGGGATAGACGGACTCCGCAGGAGACATGGGCACTTTAAGAAAGACTTTAGATCTGGTGTGCACTGGCTCCTCCCTCTATGCCCCTCCTCCAGACCTCAGTTTGATACTGTGCCCAGTGGAGACTGGGTGCTTTTCAGAGAGCTCTCCTGACACCATGCTCTCTAGACCTTCTGTTAGGTCGTTAATGAAAATATTGAACAATAGCGGTCCTAATACTGAGCCTTGCGGCACACCACTTAGCACTTCAGTCCAAGTTGAAAAATATCCATTAACCACAACGCGCTGCTCCCTATTATCTAACCAGTTTTTGACCCAAGTGCATATTGTGCTTCCTAGCCCTGATTCTTGTAGCTTGTAGATAAGTCTCATGTGTGGTATAGTATCGAACGCTTTTGCAAAGTCTAAAAAGATTACATCCACGTCTTTACCCTGATCTTGATTTGCGCTTACTGTTTCATAAAAGCCAAGTAAGTTGGTTTGACAGGATCTGTCCTTCATAAACCCATGTTGATTCCTTTTAATGACCTTATTGACTTCAAGGAACTTCTGAATACTATCTCTTAGAATACCTTCCAATACTTTCCCCACTATAGATGTAAGACTAACTGGTCTATAATTACCTGGTTCAGCTTAACTTCCCTTTTTGAATATGCTCAAAGAGACATTGGTCTACTGGGTTCTAGAGTCAATGCTATGTCGATTTCTGCTAGACGTGTCCTGTGGAACATGCAATGGACAGGTGATGCCGACTAAAAGAGGCATATGGAGGTTTTACCTTACAAGTGTGAGGAATTGTGTGGAGAAGGGCTCTCGGACCTGGTCTCCACAGCTATAGCTGGTAAATCTGATCTTTTGCCTTATATTCCCTCACAGCCTAAGAAAGCACGACATTATCAAATGCAGTCCTTTCGGTCGCAGAAAAACAAGGAAGTACGAGGAGCGTCCTTTCTTACCAGAGGTAAGGGCGCAGGGCACAGCTAGTTCCCAGAAACAGAAGTCCTCCCCAGCCTCTACTAAATCCACTGCATGACGCTGGGGCTCCGCTAAGGGAGTCCGCCCCAGTGGGAGCACGTCTTCGACTCTTCAGCCACATCTGAGTTCACTCACAGGTGGATCCCTGGGCAATAGAAATTGTTTCTCAGGGTTACAAGCTGGAATTCGAAGAGGTGCCTCCTCGCCGGTTTTCCTTATCGGCCCTACCGGCTTCTCCCCCAGAAAGGGAGATAATATTAAATACAATTCACACATTGTATCTCCAACAGGTGGTGCTCAAGGTTCCCCTCCTTCAACAAGGAAGGGGATATTACTCAACCTTGGCTGTAGTCCCAAAACCGGATGGTTCGGTCAGACCTATTTTAAAATTAAAATCTCTGAACCTATACTTGAAAAGGTTCAAATTCAAGGTGGAATCGCTCAGAGCGATCATCGCCAGCCTGGAAGGGGGGATTTTATGGTGTATCTAGACATAAAGGCTGCATACCTTCATGTTCCCATTTATCCACCCCATCAGGCGTACCTGAGAATTACGGTACAGTATTGTAATTACCAATTTCAGGGTAATTGGCGGAAATGATGGTGCTCCTACGCAAGCAAGGAGTCACAATTATCCCATACTTGGACGATCTCCTAATAAGGGCGAGATCAAAAGAGCAGTTGTTGAACAGCGTGTCACTTTCGCTGAAGGTGTCACAGCAACTCAGCTGAATTCTCAATATCCCGAAGTCACAGTTGGTTCCTATGACTCGTCTGCCCTTCTTGGGTATGCTTCTGAATACGGACCAGAAATGGGTTTATCTTCTGATAGAGAAGGCCCAGGAACTAATTACTCTGGTAAAAAAAAAACTATTAAAGCCAAAACAGGTGTCAGTGCATCACTGCACTCGGGTCCTGGGAAAGATGGTGGCATCTTACGGGGCCATTCCCTTCGGCAGGTTCCATGCGAGGACTTTCCAATGGGATCTACGGAACAAGTAGTCCGGATCACATCTACAGATGCATCAGTTAATCACCCTGTCCCCTAGGGCCAGGGTGTCTCTCCTATGGTGGCTGCAGAGTGCTCACCTTCTGCAGGGTCGCAGGTTCGCCATCCAGGACTGGATTCTGGTAGCCACGGACGCGAGCCTCCGAGGTGGGGGAGCAGTCACACAGGGAAGAAACTTCCAAGGTCTTTGGGTAAATTCAAAAAACTTGTATTCAAATCAACATCCTGGAGCTGAGGGCCATATACAACACCATGCGGCAAGCGGAAACATTGCTTCGCGACCTACCGGTTCTGATCCAGTCAGACAACGTCACCGCAGTGGCTCATGTAAACCGCCAAGGCGGCACAAAGAGCAGAGTGGAAATGGCAGAAGCCACCAGGATTCTCCGCTGGGCGGAAAATCATGTAAGAGCATTTTCAGCAGTTCATTCCGGGAGTGGACAACTGAGAAGCAGACTTCCTCAGCAAACACGACCTGCATCCAAGAGAGGACTTCTTTAGGAAGCCTTCGCACAGATTGCAAGTCAGTGGGAACTGCCACAGATAGACATGATGGCGTCCCACCTCAACAAGAAGCTACAGAGGTATTGCACCAGTCAAGAGACCCTCAGGCAGTAGCTGTAGATGCACTAGTGACACCGTGGGTGTTCCAGTCGGTCTATGTATTTCCCCCTCTTCCTCTCATACCCAAGGTGTTGAGAATGGTAGGAGAGAGAGGAATGAGAACAATCCTCATTGTTCCAGATTGGCCACGAAGATCCGTGGCCTCTTCCTCTAAGACAGGACCGGTTGCAACAGGGGCCATGTCTATTCCAAGACTTACCACGGCTGCGTTGGACGGCATGGCGGTTGAACGCCGGATCCTAGCGGATAAGGGTATTCCGGAGGAGGTCATTCCTACGCTAATAAAGGCTAGGAAGGACATGACATCTAAACATTATCACCGTATATGGCGAAAATATGTTTCTTGGTGTGAGGCCAGGAATGCTCCTACGGAAGAATTCCATCTGGGCCGTTTCCTTCACTTCCTGCAAACTGGAGTGAATTTCGGCCTAAAATTAGGATCTATTAAGGTTTAGATTTCGGCCTTATCCATTTTCTTTCAAAAGGAATTGGCCTCTCTCCCTGAAGTACAAACTTTTGTGAAGGGAGTACTGCATATTCAGCCTCCTCTTGTACCTCCGGTGACGCCTTGGGACCTTAACGTGGTGTTAAGTTTTATTAAGTAACACTGGTTTGAACCACTTAAAATGGTAGAGTTGAACAATCTCACTTGGAAGGTGGTCATGTTATTAGCCTTGGCTTCGGCTAGGCGAGTGTCGGAATTAGCAGCTTTATCACATAAAAGCCCCTATCTGGTTTTCCATATGGATAGAGCGGAATTGCGGACCCGTCCTCAATTCCTGCCAAAAGTGGTTTCATCCTTTCATGTGAACTATTGTAGTGCCTGTGGCTACGCGTGACTTGGAGGATCCTGAGTCCCTTGATGTGGTCAGGGCTTTGAAAATTTACGTGGCCAGATTGGCTACAGTCAGAAAAACAGAAGCACTGTTTGTCATGTATGCAACCAACAAGATTGGTGCCCCTGCTTCAAAGTAGACTATTGCTCGCTGGATCTGTAACACGATACAGCAGGCGCATTCTACGGCGGGATTGCCGTTACCTAAATCGGTCAAGGCCCATTCACACTAGGAAGGTGGGCTCTTCTTGGGCCGCTGCCAGAGGGGTCTCGGCGCTACAGCTGTGCCGAGCTACTACTTGGTCGGGTTCAAACACTTTTGCAAAGTTCTATAAGTTTGATACCCTGGCTGAGGAGGACCTTCTGTTTGCTCAATCGGTGCTGCAGAGTCATCCGCACTCTCCCGCCCGTTTGGGAGCTTTGGTATAATCCCCATGGTCTTTACGGAGTCCCCAGCATCCTCTAGGACGTAAGAGAAAATAAGATTTTAAACCTACCGGTAAATCTTTTTCTCGTAGTCCGTAGAGGATTCTGGGCGCCCGTCCCAAGTGCGGACTACTTCAGCAAAACTTGTATATAGTTATTGCTTAAATAAGGGTTATGTTATAGTCTCATCGGTCTTGGACTGATGCTATGTCGTTTTCATACTGTTAACTGGATAGTATATCACAAGTTATACGGTGTGATTGGTGTGGCTGGTATGAATCTTGCCCTTGGATTAACAAAAATCCTTTCCTCGTACTGTCCGTCTCCTCTGGACAGTTTCTCTAACTGAGGTCTGGAGGAGGGGCATAGAGGGAGGAGCCAGTGCACACCAGATCTAAAGTCTTTCTTAAAGTGTCCATGTCTCCTGCGGAGCCCGTCTATCCCCATGGTCCTTACGGAGTCCCCAGCATCCTCTACGGACTACGAGAAAAAGATTTACTGGTAGGTTTAAAATCTTATTTTTTTATGTACTTTTTTAAGGTTGCATGGCCTGGTTTCCTCTGATTAGGCCATGCCCCCTGAAAAGTATTATTTATCGCCCTGGCTGTTATTAATCTGGCACATTATTGTGCATGCACTAGCAGTATTTCAGTAGGATTGGCCATTGCTTTATCAGTATTTTCTCTGTTAGTTTTGTTGAGCTGGAGAACATAAAGGGCCTCATTCGGAGATGGGAGTAAAGCAAAAATGAGCAAGTAACTTTGCACCTTGGCTGCATGTTGCACTGCAGGTGAGGCATATTTAAAAGCGTGTAGAGAGATATAGATGTGAGAGGGGCGTGTACAAACACTAAATCTAATTAACATTGTAAAAATAAAGCTGTCCAGTATTTGTGGGCAAGGTCGGGCAGGCAGGCTATTGCCTGGAGTGCTGCGGAGTGGGGGTGCAGCCACAGTCATCCTGCCGGTGTTGTCTAGACTAGAGATGAGAGCCTGAAATTTTTCGGGTTTTGTGTTTTGGTTTTGGGTTCGGTTCCGCGGCCGTGTTTTGGGTTCGAACGCGTTTTGGCAAAACCTCACCGAATTTTTTTTGTCGGATTCGGGTGTGTTTTGGATTCGGGTGTTTTTTTCCAAAAACACTAAAAAACAGCTTAAATCATAGAATTTGGGGGTCATTTTGATCCCAAAGTATTATTAACCTCAAAAACCATAATTTCCACTCATTTTCAGTCTATTCTGAATACCTCACACCTCACAATATTATTTTTAGTCCTAAAATTTGCACCGAGGTCGCTGTGTGAGTAAGATAAGCGACCCTAGTGGCCGACACAAACACCGGGCCCATCTAGGAGTGGCACTGCAGTGTCACGCAGGATGTCCCTTCCAAAAAACCCTCCCCAAACAGCACATGACGCAAAGAAAAAAAGAGGCGCAATGAGGTAGCTGTGTGAGTAAGATTAGCGACCCTAGTGGCCGACACAAACACCGGGCCCATCTAGGAGTGGCACTGCAGTGTCACGCAGGATGGCCCTTCCAAAAAACCCTCCCCAAACAGCACATGACGCAAAGAAAAAAAGAGGCGCAATGAGGTAGCTGTGTGAGTAAGATTAGCGACCCTAGTGGCCGACACAAACACCGGGCCCATCTAGGAGTGGCACTGCAGTGTCACGCAGGATGTCCCTTCCAAAAAACCCTCCCCAAACAGCACATGACGCAAAGAAAAAAAGAGGCGCAATGAGGTAGCTGACTGTGTGAGTAAGATTAACGACCCTAGTGGCCGTCACAAACACCGGGCCCATCTAGGAGTGGCACTGCAGTGTCACGCAGGATGTCCCTTCCAAAAAAACCCTCCCCAATCAGCACATGATGCAAAGAAAAAGAAAAGAAAAAAGAGGTGCAAGATGGAATTGTCCTTGGGCCCTCCCACCCACCCTTATGTTGTATAAACAAAACAGGACATGCACACTTTAACCAACCCATCATTTCAGTGACAGGGTCTGCCACACGACTGTGACTGATATGACGGGTTGGTTTGGACCCCCCCCAAAAAAGAAGCAATTAATCTCTCCTTGCACAAACTGGCTCTACAGAGGCAAGATGTCCACCTCATCTTCACCCTCCGATATATCACCGTGTACATCCCCCTCCTCACAGATTATCAATTCGTCCCCACTGGAATCCACCATCTCAGCTCCCTGTGTACTTTGTGGAGGCAATTGCTGCTGGTCAATGTCTCCGCGGAGGAATTGATTATAATTCATTTTAATGAACATCATCTTCTCCACATTTTCTGGATGTAACCTCGTACGCCGATTGCTGACAAGGTGAGCGGCGGCACTAAACACTCTTTCGGAGTACACACTTGTGGGAGGGCAACTTAGGTAGAATAAAGCCAGTTTGTGCAAGGGCCTCCAAATTGCCTCTTTTTCCTGCCAGTATAAGTACGGACTGTGTGACGTGCCTACTTGGATGCGGTCACTCATATAATCCTCCACCATTCTATCAATGTTGAGAGAATCATATGCAGTGACAGTAGACGACATGTCCGTAATCGTTGTCAGGTCCTTCAGTCCGGACCAGATGTCAGCATCAGCAGTCGCTCCAGACTGCCCTGCATCACCGCCAGCGGGTGGGCTCGGAATTCTGAGCCTTTTCCTCGCACCCCCAGTTGCGGGAGAATGTGAAGGAGGAGATGTTGACAGGTCGCGTTTCGCTTGACTTGACAATTTTGTCACCAGCAGGTCTTTCAACCCCAGCAGACCTGTGTCTGCCGGAAAGAGAGATCCAAGGTAGGCTTTAAATCTAGGATCGAGCACGGTGGCCAAAATGTAGTGCTCTGATTTCAACAGATTGACCACCCGTGAATCCTTGTTAAGCGAATTAAGGGCTGCATCCACAAGTCCCACATGCCTAGCGGAATCGCTCCCTTTTAGCTCCTTCTTCAATGCCTCCAGCTTCTTCTGCAAAAGCCTGATGAGGGGAATGACCTGACTCAGGCTGGCAGTGTCTGAACTGACTTCACGTGTGGCAAGTTCAAAGGGCATCAGAACCTTGCACAACGTTGAAATCATTCTCCACTGCACTTGAGACAGGTGCATTCCATCTCCTATATCGTGCTCAATTGTATAGGCTTGAATGGCCTTTTGCTGCTCCTCCAACCTCTGAAGCATATAGAGGGTTGAATTCCACCTCGTTACCACTTCTTGCTTCAGATGATGGCAGGGCAGGTTCAGTAGTTTTTGGTGGTGCTCCAGTCTTCTGTACGTGGTGCCTGTACGCCGAAAGTGTCCCGCAATTTTTCTGGCCACCGACAGCATCTCTTGCACGCCCCTGTCGTTTTTTAAAAAATTCTGCACCACCAAATTCAAGGTATGTGCAAAACATGGGACGTGCTGGAATTTGCCCATATTTAATGCACACACAATATTGCTGGCGTTGTCCGATGCCACAAATCCACAGGAGAGTCCAATTGGGGTAAGCCATTCCGCGATGATCTTCCTCAGTTGCCGTAAGAGGTTTTCAGCTGTGTGCGTATTCTGGAAAGCGGTGATACAAAGCGTAGCCTGCCTAGGAAAGAGTTGGCGTTTGCGAGATGCTGCTACTGGTGCCGCCGCTGCTGTTCTTGCGGCGGGAGTCCATACATCTACCCAGTGGGCTGTCACAGTCATATAGTCCTGACCCTGCCCTGCTCCACTTGTCCACATGTCCGTGGTTAAGTGGACATTGGGTACAACTGCATTTTTTAGGAGACTGGTGAGTCTTTTTCTGACGTCCGTGTACATTCTCGGTATCGCCTGCCTAGAGAAGTGGAACCTAGATGGTATTTGGTAACGGGGGCACACTGCCTCAATAAATTGTCTAGTTCCCTGTGAACTAACGGCGGATACCGGACGCACGTCTAACACCAACATAGTTGTCAAGGACTCAGTTATCCGCTTTGCAGTAGGATGACTGCTGTGATATTTCATCTTCCTCGCAAAGGACTGTTGAACAGTCAATTGCTTACTGGAAGTAGTACAAGTGGGCTTACGACTTCCCCTCTGGGATGACCATCGACTCCCAGCGGCAACAACAGCAGCGCCAGCAGCAGTAGGCGTTACACGCAAGGATGCATCGGAGGAATCCCAGGCAGGAGAGGACTCGTCAGACTTGCCAGTGACATGGCCTGCAGGACTATTGGCATTCCTGGGGAAGGAGGAAATTGACACTGAGGGAGTTGGTGGGGTGGTTTGCGTGAGCTTGGTTACAAGAGGAAGGGATTTACTGGTCAGTGGACTGCTTCCGCTGTCACCCAAAGTTTTTGAACTTGTCACTGACTTATTATGAATGCGCTGCAGGTGACGTATAAGGGAGGATGTTCCGAGGTGGTTAACGTCCTTACCCCTACTTATTACAGCTTGACAAAGGGAACACACGGCTTGACACCTGTTGTCCGCATTTCTGGTGAAATACCTCCACACCGAAGAGCTGATTTTTTTGGTATTTTCACCTGGCATGTCAACGCCCATATTCCTCCCACGGACAACAGGTGTCTCCCCGGGTGCCTGACTTAAACAAACCACCTCACCATCAGAATCCTCCTGGTCAATTTCCTCCCCAGCGCCAGCAACACCCATATCCTCCTCATCCTGGTGTACTTCAACACTGACATCTTCAATCTGACTATCAGGAACTGGACTGCGGGTGCTCCTTCCAGCACTTGCAGGGGGCGTGCAAATGGTGGAAGGCGCATGCTCTTCACGTCCAGTGTTGGGAAGGTCAGGCATCGCAACCGACACAATTGGACTCTCCTTGTGGATTTGGGATTTCAAAGAACGCACAGTTCTTTGCGGTGCTTTTGCCAGCTTGAGTCTTTTCAGTTTTCTAGCGAGAGGCTGAGTGCTTCCATCCTCATGTGAAGCTGAACCACTAGCCATGAACATAGGCCAGGGCCTCAGCCGTTCCTTGCCACTCCGTGTGGTAAATGGCATATTGGCAAGTTTACGCTTCTCCTCCGACAATTTTATTTTAGGTTTTGGAGTCCTTTTTTTACTGATATTTGGTGTTTTGGTTTTGACATGCTCTGTACTATTCCATTGGGCATCGGCCTTGGCAGACGACGTTGCTGGCATTTCATCGTCTCGGCCATGACTAGTGGCAGCAGCTTCAGCACGAGGTGGAAGTGGATCTTGATCTTTCCCTAATTTTGGAACCTCAACATTTTTGTTCTCCATATTTTAATAGGCACAACTAAAAGGCACCTCAGGTAAACAATGGAGATGGATGGATTGGATACTAGTATACAATTATGGACGGGCTGCCGAGTGCCGACACAGAGGTAGCCACAGCCGTGAACTACCGCACTGTACTGTGTCTGCTGCTAATATATAGACTGGTTGATAAAGAGATAGTATACTCGTAACTAGTATGTATGTATAAAGAAAGAAAAAAAAACCACGGTTAGGTGGTATATACAATTATGGACGGGCTGCCGAGTGCCGACACAGAGGTAGCCACAGCCGTGAACTACCGCACTGTACTGTGTCTGCTGCTAATATATAGACTGGTTGATAAAGAGATAGTATACTCGTAACTAGTATGTATGTATAAAGAAAGAAAAAAAAACCACGGTTAGGTGGTATATACAATTATGGACGGGCTGCCGAGTGCCGACACAGAGGTAGCCACAGCCGTGAACTACCGCACTGTACTGTGTCTGCTGCTAATATATAGACTGGTTGATAAAGAGATAGTATACTCGTAACTAGTATGTATGTATAAAGAAAGAAAAAAAAAACACGGTTAGGTCACTGGTATATACAATTATGGACGGGCTGCCGAGTGCCGACACAGAGGTAGCCACAGCCGTGAACTACCGCACTGTACTGTGTCTGCTGCTAATATATAGACTGGTTGATAAAGAGATAGTATACTCGTAACTAGTATGTATGTATAAAGAAAGAAAAAAAAACCACGGTTAGGTGGTATATACAATTATGGACGGGCTGCCGAGTGCCGACACAGAGGTAGCCACAGCCGTGAACTACCGCACTGTACTGTGTCTGCTGCTAATATATAGACTGGTTGATAAAGAGATAGTATACTCGTAACTAGTATGTATGTATAAAGAAAGAAAAAAAAACCACGGTTAGGTGGTATATACAATTATGGACGGGCTGCCGAGTGCCGACACAGAGGTAGCCACAGCCGTGAACTACCGCACTGTACTGTGTCTGCTGCTAATATATAGACTGGTTGATAAAGAGATAGTATACTCGTAACTAGTATGTATGTATAAAGAAAGAAAAAAAAAACACGGTTAGGTGGTATATACAATTATGGACGGGCTGCCGAGTGCCGACACAGAGGTAGCCACAGCCGTGAACTACCGCACTGTACTGTGTCTGCTGCTAATATATAGACTGGTTGATAAAGAGATAGTATACTCGTAACTAGTATGTATGTATAAAGAAAGAAAAAAAAACCACGGTTAGGTGGTATATACAATTATGGACGGGCTGCCGAGTGCCGACACAGAGGTAGCCACAGCCGTGAACTACCGCACTGTACTGTGTCTGCTGCTAATATATAGACTGGTTGATAAAGAGATAGTATACTCGTAACTAGTATGTATGTATAAAGAAAGAAAAAAAAACCACGGTTAGGTCACTGGTATATACAATTATGGACGGGCTGCCGAGTGCCGACACAGAGGTAGCCACAGCCGTGAACTACCGCACTGTACTGTGTCTGCTGCTAATATAGACTGGTTGATAAAGAGATAGTATACTACTAATATTATATACTGGTGGTCAGGTCACTGGTCACTAGTCACACTGGCAGTGGCACTCCTGCAGCAAAAGTGTGCACTGTTTAATTTTAATATAATATTATGTACTCCTGGCTCCTGCTATAACCTATAACTGGCACTGCAGTAGTGCTCCCCAGTCTCCCCCACAATTATAAGCTGTGTGAGCTGAGCAGTCAGACAGATATATAATATATATAGATGATGCAGCACACTGGCCTGAGCCTGAGCAGTGCACACAGATATGGTATGTGACTAAGTCACTGTGTGCTGTGTATCGCTTTTTTCAGGCAGAGAACGGATTATAAATAAAAGTGGTGGTCACTGGTCACTATCAGCAAAACTCTGCACTGTACACTACTGAGTACTCCTAATGCTCCCCAAAATTAGTAAATCAAGTGTCTAAACGGAGAGGACGCCAGCCACGTCCTCTCCCTATCAATCTCAATGCACGTGTGAAAATGGCGGCGACGCGCGGCTCCTTATATAGAATCCGAGTCTCGCGATAGAATCCGAGCCTCGCGAGAATCCGACAGCGTCATGATGACGTTCGGGCGCGCTCGGGTTAACCGAGCAAGGCGGGAAGATCCGAGTCGCTCGGACCCGTGAAAAAAAACATGAAGTTCTGGCGGGTTCGGATTCAGAGAAACCGAACCCGCTCATCTCTAGTCTAGACTGGCAGCCGGGAGGGGGTGGGGATCACTGACTGTAAAAGTCACCCCCCCCCCCCCACACACAGGGATATAAAAGTCTGGTCTGAATGTCACCTCCTCTCTCATAAAAGAAATGTTGGGCATGATGACATCACTCCTTGTGACATGAAGCAAAAGCAGCCAGTATTTACCCTGCATGCATTGCAACTTGATTTGTCCAGGTGTAGAGTTACTGGCTGTTTCTTGCTTTACTCACACCTCAGAATCAGACCCAAAGTCATTCTATCCAGTTCTTTATCTCTTCAAATGCTCCACATACTGAATAATATAGGTTATATAATACATGCACCTTACATTCTATATAACAACATAAGTCTCATACCAGTCTCATAAGTAGTTTGCACTTTTTGCCAATTGCCTGACATCTTATATAAGAATATACTTCTTATGCATAGTTTTCCTTCATTTCAAAACAAGCATTACCCTAAACTTCCTTATTTTGTATTGTGTAACTGTAATTAAAGGAAGAATTAACTAACTAAATAAATAAATAAATAAATAAATAAATAAATAAATAAAGGTATTTCTCTAACGTCCTAGTGGATGCTGGGACTCCGTCAGGACCATGGGGAATAGCGGGCTCCGCAGGAGACAGGGCACATCTAAATAAAGCTTTTAGGATCACATGGTGCGTACTGGCTCCTCCCCCTATGACCCTCCTACAAGCCTCAGTTAGGTTTTTGTGCCCGTCCGAGAAGGGTGCAATCTAGGTGGCTCTCCTAAAGAGCTGCTTAGAAAAAGTTTTTTTTGGTTTAAATCTCAGTGAATCCTGCTGGCAACAGGATCACTGCATCGAGGGACTTAGGGGAGAGATTTCCAACTCACCTGCGTGCAGGATGGATTGGAGTCTTAGGCTACTGGACACTTAGCTCCAGAGGGAGTCGGAACACAGGTCCTCCTGGGGTTCGTCCCGGAGCCGCGCCGCCGATCCCCCTTACAGACGCTGAAGACGGAGGTCCGGAAAGCAGGCGGCAGAAGACTCCTCAGTCTTCATGAAGGTAGCGCACAGCACTGCAGCTGTGCGCCATTGTTGCTACACGTCTCACTGATTCAGTCACGGAGGGTGCAGGGCGCTGCTGGGGGCGCCCTGGGCAGCAATATTAAATACCTTTAGTGGCAAAATAAATACATCACATATAGCCATTAAGGCTATATGTATGTATTTAACCCAGGCCAGTTTTCTTAAAACCCGGGAGAAAAGCCCGCCGAAAAAGG
This sequence comes from Pseudophryne corroboree, assembly GCF_028390025.1. Classification (NCBI taxonomy): domain Eukaryota; kingdom Metazoa; phylum Chordata; class Amphibia; order Anura; family Myobatrachidae; genus Pseudophryne; species Pseudophryne corroboree. Next base: position 757,441,787 of record NC_086447.1, read on the forward strand.
GGCGGAGCTTATTCTCCTCAGCACTCAGCGCCATTTTCCTGCTCAGCTCCGCTGGTGAGGAAGGCTCCCAGGACTCTCCCCTGCACTGCACTACAGAAACAGGGTAACAAAGAGAAGGGGGGCATAATTTGGCGATATTGATATATTAAAAGCGCTTATATCAAAAACAACACCTTCTAGGGTTGTTTATATACATTTATAGCGCTTTTGGTGTGTGCTGGCAAACTCTCCCTCTGTCTCCCCAAAGGGCTAAGATGGTCCTGTCTTCGATTAGAGCATTCCCTGTGTGGCTGCTGTGTGTCGGTACGTGTGTGTCGACATGTATGAGGACGATGTTGGTGTGGAGGCAGAGCAATTGCCGGTAATGGTGATGTCACCCCCTAGGGAGTCGACACCGGAATGGATGGCTTTAGTTATGGAATTACGTGATAATGTTAGCACATTACAAAAGTCAGTTGACGAAATGAGACGGCCGGAAAACCAGTTAGTACCGGCTCAGGCGTCTCAGACACCGTCAGGGGCTGTAAAACGTCCCTTACCTCAGTCAGTCGACACGGGTACCGACACAGATGAATCTAGTGTCGACGGTGAAGAAACAAACGTATTTTCCAATAGGGCCACACGTTATATGATCACGGCAATGAAGGAGGCTTTGCAGATCTCTGATACTGCTGGTACCTCAAAAAGGGGTATTATGTGGGGGGTAAAAAAACTACCTGTAGCTTTTCCAGAATCAGAGGAATTGAATGACGTGTGTGACGAAGCGTGGGTTAACCCAGATAGAAAACTGCTAATTTCCAAGAAGTTATTGGCATTATACCCTTTCCCACCAGAGGTTAGGGCGCGCTGGGAAACACCCCCTAGGGTGGATAAGGCGCTCACACGTTTATCAAAGCAAGTGGCGTTGCCGTCTCCTGATACGGCCGCCCTCAAGGATTCAGCAGATAGGAGGCTGGAAACTACACTGAAGAGTATATACACACATACTGGTGTTATACTGCGACCGGCAGTAGCCTCAGCCTGGATGTGCAGTGCTGGGGTAGTGTGGTTGGATTCTCTGACTGAAAATATTGATACCCTGGATAGGGACAGTATTTTATTGACTCTAGAGCAATTAAAGGATGCTTTTCTTTATATGCGAGATGCTCAGAGGGATATTTGTACTCTAGCATCAAGAGTAAGCGCGATGTCCATATCTGCCAGAAGAAGTTTATGGACGCGACAGTGGTCAGGTGATGCGGATTCCAAAAGGCATATGGAAGTATTGCCATATAAAGGAGAGGAATTATTTGGGGTCGGTCTTTCGGACCTGGTGGCCACGGCAACTGCCGGCAAATCCACTTTTTTACCTCAGACCCCCTCCCAACAGAAAAAGACACCGTCTTTTCAGCCGCAGTCCTTTCGCTCCTATAAAAACAAGCGACCAAAAGGACAGTCTTATCTGCCGCGAGGCAGAGGAAAGGGTAAGAGAGGGCAGCAAGCAGCCCCTGCCCAGGACCAGAAGCCCGCCCCGGGTTCTACAAAGCCATCAGCATGACGCTGGGGCTTTACAAGCGGACTCAGGAGCGGTGGGGGGGTCGACTCAAGATTTTCAGCAATCAGTGGGCTCGCTCACAAGTGGACCCGTGGATCCTGCAGATAATATCTCAGGGTTACATGTTGGAGTTCGAAAGGTCTCCCCCTCGCCGGTTCCTAAAGTCTGCTTTACCAACGTCTCCCTCAGAAAGGACGTCGGTTTTGGAAGCCATTCACAAGCTGTATTCTCAGCAGGTGATAGTCAAGGTACCCCTCCTACAACAGGGAAAGGGGTATTATTCCACACTATTTGTGGTACCGAAGCCGGACGGTTCGGTAAGACCTATTCTAAACCTGAAATCCTTGAACCTGTACATACAGAAATTCAAGTTCAAGATGGAGTCACTCAGAGCAGTGATAGCGAATCTGGAAGAAGGGGACTTCATGGTGTCCCTGGACATAAAAGATGCTTATCTGCATGTCCCAATTTACCCCTCACACCAAGGGTATCTCAGGTTCGTGATACAAGACTGTCATTATCAGTTTCAAACGCTGCCGTTTGGTTTGTCCACGGCCCCTCGGGTCTTTACCAAGGTAATGACCGAAATGATGGTTCTTCTACGAAGAAAAGGCGTATTAATTATCCCTTACTTGGACGATCTCCTGATAAGGGCAAAGTCCAGAGAACAGCTGGAAGTCGGTGTAGCACTAACCCAGGTAGTGCTTCAGCAACACGGGTGGATTCTGAATCTTCCAAAATCTCAATTGACCCCGACAACTCGTCTGCTGTTCCTGGGAATGATTCTGGACACGGTTCAGAAAAAGGTGTTTCTCCCGGAGGAGAAAGCAAGGGAGTTATCCGAACTTGTCAGGAACCTCCTAAAACCAGGAACTGTGTCAGTACATCAATGCACAAGAGTCCTGGGAAAGATGGTGGCTTCTTACGAAGCGATTCCATTCGGCAGATTCCATGCACGGACATTTCAGTGGGATCTGCTGGACAAATGGTCCGGATCGCATCTGCACATGCATCAGCGGATAACACTGTCACCAAGAACAAGGTTGTCTCTCCTGTGGTGGTTGCAGAGTGCCCATCTGTTAGAGGGCCGCAGATTCGGCATACAGGACTGGGTCCTGGTGACTACGGATGCCAGCCTACGAGGCTGGGGAGCAGTCACACAGGGAAGAAACTTCCAGGGCGTGTGGTCAAACCTGGAGACGTCCCTTCACATAAATATACTGGAGCTAAGAGCGATCTACAATGCTCTAAGCCTGGCAAAATCGCTGCTTCAGGGTCAGCCGGTGTTGATCCAGTCGGACAACATCACGGCAGTCGCCCACGTAAACCGACAAGGCGGCACGAGAAGCAGAAGAGCAATGACAGAAGCTGCAAGGATTCTGCGCTGGGCGGAGAATCATGTCATAGCACTGTCAGCAGTGTTCATCCCGGGAGTGGACAACTGGGAAGCAGACTTCCTCAGCAGACACGACCTTCACCCGGGAGAGTGGGGACTTCATCCAGAAGTCTTCCACATGATTGTGAACCGTTGGGAAAGACCAAAGGTGGACATGATGGCGTCTCGCCTCAACAAAAAATTGGACAGATATTGCGCCAGGTCAAGAGACCCTCAGGCAATAGCTGTGGACGCTCTGGTAACACCGTGGGTGTACCAGTCAGTGTATGTGTTCCCTCCTCTGCCTCTCATACCAAAGGTACTGAGAATTATACGGAAAAGAGGAGTAAGAACAATACTGGTGGCTCCGGACTGGCCAAGAAGAACTTGGTATCCGGAACTTCAAGAGATGCTCACGGAGGATCCATGGCCTCTACCTCTAAGAAGGGATCTGCTTCAGCAGGGACCTTGTATGTTCCAAGACTTACCGCGTCTGCGTTTGACGGCATGGCGGTTGAACGCCGGATTCTAAAAGAAAAGGGCATTCCAGAGGAAGTTATTCCTACCTTGATTAAGGCTAGAAAGGAAGTGACTGTACAACATTATCACCGCATTTGGCGAAAATATGTTGCGTGGTGTGAGGCCAAGAAGGCTCCAACGGAAGAATTTCAATTGGGTCGATTCTTACATTTCCTGCAAGCAGGATTGTCTATGGGCCTAAAATTGGGGTCCATTAAAGTTCAAATTTCGGCCTTAATAATCTTCTTCCAGAAGGAATTGGCATCAGTGCCTGAAGTACAAACTTTTGTCAAAGGTGTACTACATATACAACCCCCAATAGTGCCTCCAGTGGCACCGTGGGATTTGAACGTAGTTTTGAATTTTCTCAAATCTCATTGGTTTGAGCCTCTAAAATCGGTAGATTTAAAATACCTTACATGGAAGGTAACCATGCTATTGGCCCTGGCTTCAGCCAGGAGAGTTTCAGAGTTGGCGGCTTTATCATACAAAAGCCCATATCTGATGTTCCATTCGGACAGGGCAGAACTGCGGACACGTCCTCATTTTCTCCCTAAGGTGGTTTCGGCTTTTCACTTGAACCAGCCTATTGTGGTGCCTGCGGCTACTAGCGACTTGGAGGACTCCAAGTTACTGGACATTGTCAGAGCATTAAAAAATATATATTTCAAGGACAGCTGGAGTCAGAAAATCTGACTCGTTGTTTATATTGTATGCACCCAACAAGATGGGTGCTCCTGCGTCTAAACAGACGATTGCACGTTGGATCTGTAGCACAATCCAACTTGCACATTCTGTGGCAGGCCTGCCACAGCCTAAATCTGTAAAGGCCCACTCCACAAGGAAAGTGGACTCATCTTGGGCGGCTGCCCGAGGGGTCTCGGCATTACAACTTTGCCGAGCAGCTACGTGGTCAGGGGAGAACACGTTTGTAAAATTTTACAAATTTGATACTCTGGCTAAGGAGGACCTGGAGTTCTCTCATTCGGTGCTGCAGAGTCATCCGCACTCTCCCGCCCGTTTGGGAGCTTTGGTATAATCCCCATGGTCCTGACGGAGTCCCAGCATCCACTAGGACGTTAGAGAAAATAAGAATTTACTTACCGATAATTCTATTTCTCAGAGTCCGTAGTGGATGCTGGGCGCCCATCCCAAGTGCGGATTGTCTGCAATACTTGTACATAGTTATTGTTACAAAGATCGGGTTATTACTATTGTTGTGAGCCATCTTTTCAGAGGCTACTTCGTTTTTTGTTATCATACTGTTAACTGGGTTCAGATCACAAGTTGTACGGTGTGATTGGTGTGGCTGGTATGAGTCTTACCCGGGATTCAAGATCCTTCCTTGTTGTGTACGCTCATCCGGGCACAGTACCTAACTGAGGCTTGGAGGAGGGTCATAGGGGGAGGAGCCAGTACGCACCATGTGATCCTAAAAGCTTTATTTAGATGTGCCCTGTCTCCTGCGGAGCCCGCTATTCCCCATGGTCCTGACGGAGTCCCAGCATCCACTACGGACTATGAGAAATAGAATTATCGGTAAGTAAATTCTTATTATTATTTATATCTATTATACTTAATACCCATTTTTAAAGTTTGTTTAATAAATATGCTACTTAATGAAGCTTCTATCTGTTCTTAAAATAGAAAAAAAAACAGCAAATAATATGTATATAAATTTGCTACGTTTGATTTACAAATAAATAATTTATTTTGCCTGAAGCCAACAGAACACAGAATTTGATAATTGTTCCAGTAATTACAACAATGTCAATTCAGAATGTTCCCATACGTTAAATAAATGTGCCATCTACTGTTTGCATTGTGGAACAGCAGGTACTCAAGTTCTGACTAGAAGTAATAATTTTCACAACAAAAACAGCTCATTTACATAGAACCTGAAGGCTGACTTTAAACCTGCATTGCCACCAACATGTTCTATTTTACAGATGTCTTTCCTTCCCTATGCGGAGTCCCAGGTACTGCTTAATAGAGTGAATTTTTCCCACAACCTCACTGAGAACAGAACTGGCAGTACATTCTAAAATTGATGACGGAGACATAAAAGAGAATGGGAGAAACAAGGGCCCTCATTCCGAGTCGTTCGCTCGGTAATTTTCATCGCATCGCAGTGAAATTCAGCTTAGTACGCATGCGCAATAATCGCACTGCGACTGCGCCAAGTAATTTTACAATGAAGATAGTATTTTTACTCACGGCTTTTTCTTCGCTCCGGCGATCGTAGTGTGATTGACAGGAAATGGGTGTTACTGGGCGGAAACACGGCGTTTTCGGGGCGTGTGGATAAAAACGCTACCGTTTCCGGAAAAAACGCAGGAGTGGCCGGAGAAACGGGGGAGTGTCTGGGCGAACGCTGGGTGTGTTTATGACGTCAAACCAGGAACGACAAGCACTGAACTGATCGCAGATGCCGAGTAAGTCTGAAGCTACTCTGAAACTGCTAAGTAGTTTGTAATCGCAATATTGCGAATACATCGGTCGCAATTTTAAGAAGCTAAGATACACTCCCAGTAGGCGTAGGCTTAGCCTGAGCAACTCTGCTAAATTCGCCTTGCGAGCGATCAACTCGGAATGAGGGCCAATATCCTGATAGCACCTCCCACTAAAACCCTCACACCTCTGATACTGGGGATGTAGTCATAATGTGGACATTTAAAATGTCAACACCACAAGTTGGACAGTAATGATGTCAACGTAGTTGAAATGTCAACACTGAACATTTTGGCATGTGCAGAATGTCAACATGTGCACATTGTTGACACGTGAAGACACTGCTGGAGCCAATGAACCACTCATACCAGGTAAGTTACCACTAGACCACCAAGGACGTCTTGCTGACATTCTAAGCATGTCAACATTTCAGTGTCGACATGATGAATATCGTTGTAGTCAATGTCGACATGCCAAACTCATAAACAATTAAATCCATGTTGACACTCTGAAGTCGACCTGAAGAATGATGACTATTGACACAATATACCACACCCTTATATTGTGCTGAGTGTGTAATGAGCTGGAGCTACAGTACTCTGGCTAGGTAAGGAAATGATTGCAACTTTAAGATCACAGCCATACAATATAATTATGAAAAATAGGAGAGCACCAATAGTGGAATTATTTTTATTATTTTTTAATAAAAATGTAAAAAAACTTCAAACTATAAAGATGTCACTGCCAATACAGAACAAACACAAACCAGAAAAACAACACGTATAGCACAAATGTACAAGCAGATATTTGCATTCAGCCGCTTTGTAACTGTTATTGTGTACTTTAGATAGAAATCAGCTTTTTCTCTCCATCGACATTCTCTATAGTTACTGTTAATTAGAGATGTGCACTTGAAATTTTTCGGGTTTTGTGTTTTGGTTTTGGGTTCGGTTCCGCGGCCGTGTTTTGGGTTCGACCGCGTTTTGGCAAAACCTCACCGAATTTTTTTTGTCGGATTCGGGTGTGTTTTGGATTCGGGTGTTTTTTTTAAAAAACACTAAAAAACAGCTTAAATCATAGAATTTGGGGGTCATTTTGATCCCAAAGTATTATTAACCTCAAAAACCATAATTTCCACTCATTTTCAGTCTATTCTGAATACCTCACACCTCACAATATTATTTTTAGTCCTAAAATTTGCACCTAGGTCGCTGGATGACTAAGCTAAGCGACCCTAGTGGCCGACACAAACACCGTGCCCATCTAGGAGTGGCACTGCAGTGTCACGCAGGATGGCCCTTCCAAAAAACACTCCCCAAACAGCACATGACGCAAAGAAAAAAAGAGGCGCAATGAGGTAGCTGTGTGAGTAAGATAAGCGACCCTAGTGGCCGACACAAACACCGGGCCCATCTAGGAGTGGCACTGCAGTGTCACGCAGGATGGCCCTTCCAAAAAACCCTCCCCAAACAGCACATGACGCAAAGAAAAAAAGAGGCGCAATGAGGTAGCTGTGTGAGTAAGATAAGCGACCCTAGTGGCCGACACAAACACCGTGCCCATCTAGGAGTGGCACTGCAGTGTCACGCAGGATGGCCCTTCCAAAAAACCCTCCCCAAACAGCACATGACGCAAAGAAAAAAAGAGGCGCAATGAGGTAGCTGTGTGAGTAAGATAAGCGACCCTAGTGGCCGACACAAACACCGTGCCCATCTAGGAGTGGCACTGCAGTGTCACGCAGGATGGCCCTTCCAAAAAACCCTCCCCAAACAGCACATGACGCAAAGAAAAAAAGAGGCGCAATGAGGTAGCTGTGTGAGTAAGATAAGCGACCCTAGTGGCCGACACAAACACCGGGCCCATCTAGGAGTGGCACTGCAGTGTCACGCAGGATGGCCCTTCCAAAAAACATTCCACAAACAGCACATGACGCAAAGAAAAATTAAAGAAAAAAGAGGTGCAAGATGGAATTGTCCTTGGGCCCTCCCACCCACCCTTATGTTGTATAAACAGGACATGCACACTTTAACCAACCCATCATTTCAGTGACAGGGTCTGCCACACGACTGTGACTGAAATGACGGGTTGGTTTGGACCCCCACCAAAAAAGAAGCAATTAATCTCTCCTTGCACAAACTGGCTCTACAGAGGCAAGATGTCCACCTCATCATCATCCTCCGATATATCACCGTGTACATCCCCCTCCTCACAGATTATCAATTCGTCCCCACTGGAATCCACCATCTCAGCTCCCTGTGTACTTTGTGGAGGCAATTGCTGCTGGTCAATGTCTCCACGGAGGAATTGATTATAATTCATTTTAATGAACATCATCTTCTCCACATTTTCTGGATGTAACCTCGTACGCCGATTGCTGACAAGGTGAGTGGCGGCACTAAACACTCTTTCGGAGTACACACTTGTGGGAGGGCAACTTAGGTAGAATAAAGCCAGTTTGTGCAAGGGCCTCCAAATTGCCTCTTTTTCCTGCCAGTATAAGTACGGACTGTGTGACGTGCCTACTTGGATGCGGTCACTCATATAATCCTCCACTATTCTTTCAATGGTGAGAGAATCATATGCAGTGACAGTAGACGACATGTCCGTAATCGTTGTCAGGTCCTTCAGTCCGAACCAGATGGCAGCATCAGCAGTCGCTCCAGACTGCCCTGCATCACCGCCAGCGGGTGGGCTCGGAATTCTGAGCCTTTTCCTCGCACCCCCAGTTGCGGGAGAATGTGAAGGAGGAGATGTTGACAGGTCGCGTTCCGCTTGACTTGACAATTTTGTCACCAGCAGGTCTTTGAACCCCAGCAGACTTGTGTCTGCCGGAAAGAGAGATCCAAGGTAGGCTTTAAATCTAGGATCGAGCACGGTGGCCAAAATGTAGTGCTCTGATTTCAACAGATTGACCACCCGTGAATCCTTGTTAAGCGAATTAAGGGCTCCATCCACAAGTCCCACATGCCTAGCGGAATCGCTCCGTGTTAGCTCCTCCTTCAATGTCTCCAGCTTCTTCTGCAAAAGCCTGATGAGGGGAATGACCTGACTCAGGCTGGCAGTGTCTGAACTGACTTCACGTGTGGCAAGTTCAAAGGGCATCAGAACCTTGCACAACGTTGAAATCATTCTCCACTGCGCTTGAGACAGGTGCATTCCACCTCCTATATCGTGCTCAATTGTATAGGCTTGAATGGCCTTTTGCTGCTCCTCCAACCTCTGAAGCATATAGAGGGTTGAATTCCACCTCGTTACCACTTCTTGCTTCAGATGATGGCAGGGCAGGTTCAGTAGTTTTTGGTGGTGCTCCAGTCTTCTGTACGTGGTGCCTGTACGCCGAAAGTGTCCCGCAATTCTTCTGGCCACCGACAGCATCTCTTGCACGCCCCTGTCGTTTTTTAAAAAATTCTGCACCACCAAATTCAAGGTATGTGCAAAACATGGGACGTGCTGGAATTTGCCCATATTTAATGCACACACAATATTGCTGGCGTTGTCCGATGCCACAAATCCACAGGAGAGTCCAATTGGGGTAAGCCATTCCGCGATGATCTTCCTCAGTTGCCGTAAGAGGTTTTCAGCTGTGTGCGTATTCTGGAAAGCGGTGATACAAAGCGTAGCCTGCCTAGGAAAGAGTTGGCGTTTGCGAGATGCTGCTACTGGTGCCGCCGCTGCTGTTCTTGCGGCGGGAGTCCATACATCTACCCAGTGGGCTGTCACAGTCATATAGTCCTGACCCTGCCCTGCTCCACTTGTCCACATGTCCGTGGTTAAGTGGACATTGGGTACAACTGCATTTTTTAGGACACTGGTTAGTCTTTTTCTGACGTCCGTGTACATTCTCGGTATCGCCTGCCTAGAGAAGTGGAACCTAGATGGTATTTGGTAACGGGGGCACACTGCCTCAATAAATTGTCTAGTTCCCTGTGAACTAACGGCGGATACCGGACGCACGTCTAACACCAACATAGTTGTCAAGGCCTCATTTATCCGCTTTGCAGCAGGATGACTGCTGTGATATTTCATCTTCCTCGCAAAGGACTGTTGGACAGTCAATTGCTTACTGGAAGTAGTACAAGTGGGCTTACGACTTCCCCTCTGGGATGACGATCGACTCCCAGCAGCAACAACAGCAGCGCCAGCAGCAGTAGGCATTACACTCAAGGATGCATCGGAGGAATCCCAGGCAGGAGAGGACTCGTCAGAATTGCCAGTGACATGGCCTGCAGGACTATTGGCATTCCTGGGTAAGGAGGAAATTGACACTGAGGGAGTTGGTGGGGTGGTTTGCGTGAGCTTGGTTACAAGAGGAAGGGATTTACTGGTCAGTGGACTGCTTCCGCTGTCACCCAAAGTTTTTGATCTTGTCACTGACTTATTATGAATGCGCTGCAGGTGACGTATAAGGGAGGATGTTCCGAGGTGGTTAACGTCCTTACCCCTACTTATTACAGCTTGACAAAGGCAACACACGGCTTGACAAATGTTGTCCGCATTTCTGGTGAAATACTTCCACACCGAAGAGCTGATTTTTTTTGTATTTTGACCAGGCATGTCAATGGCCCTATTCCTCCCACGGACAACAGGTGTCTCCCCGGGTGCCTGACTTAAACAAACCACCTCACCATCAGAATCCTCCTGGTCAATTTCCTCCCCAGCGCCAGCAACACCCATATCCTCCTCATCCTGGTGTACTTCAACACTGACATCTTCAATCTGACTATCAGGAACTGGACTGCGGGTGCTCCTTCCAGCACTTGCAGGGGGCGTGCAAATGGTGGAAGGCGCATGCTCTTCACGTCCAGTGTTGGGAAGGTCAGGCATCGCAACCGACACAATTGGACTCTCCTTGTGGATTTGGGATTTCGAAGAACGCACAGTTCTTTGCGGTGCTTTTGCCAGCTTGAGTCTTTTCAGTTTTCTAGCGAGAGGCTGAGTGCTTCCATCCTCATGTGAAGCTGAACCACTAGCCATGAACATAGGCCAGGGCCTCAGCCGTTCCTTGCCACTCCGTGTGGTAAATGGCATATTGGCAAGTTTACGCTTCTCCTCCGACAATTTTATTTTAGGTTTTGGAGTCCTTTTTTTACTGATATTTGGTGTTTTGGATTTGACATGCTCTGTACTATGACATTGGGCATCGGCCTTGGCAGACGACGTTGCTGGCATTTCATCGTCTCGGCCATGACTAGTGGCAGCAGCTTCAGCACGAGGTGGAAGTGGATCTTGATCTTTCCCTAATTTTGGAACCTCAACATTTTTGTTCTCCATATTTTAATAGGCACAACTAAAAGGCACCTCAGGTAAACAATGGAGATGGATGGATACTAGTATACTTATGGATGGACTGCCGAGTGCCGACACAGAGGTAGCTACAGCCGTGGACTACCGTACTGTGTCTGCTGCTAATATAGACTGGATGATAATGAGATGAAATCAATATATATATATGTATGTATATATAATATCACTAGTACTGCAGCCAGACAGGTAGATAATATATTTATTAGGTAATGATGACTGATGACGGACCTGCTGGACACTGTCAGCTCAGCAGCACCGCAGACTGCTACAGTAAGCTACTATACTATAGTAGTATGTACAAAGAAGAAAGAAAAAAAAAACCACGGGTAGGTGGTATACAATTATGGATGGACTGCCGAGTGCCGACACAGAGGTAGCTACAGCCGTGGACTAACGTACTGTGTCTGCTGCTAATATAGACTGGATGATTGATAATGAGATGAAATCAATATATATATGTATGTATATATAATATCACTAGTACTGCAGCCGGACAGGTAGATAATATATTTATTAGGTAATGATGACTGATGACGGACCTGCTGGACACTGTCAGCTCAGCAGCACCGCAGACTGCTACAGTAAGCTACTATACTCTATAGTAGTATGTACAAAGAAGAAAGAAAAAAAAAAACACGGGTAGGTGGTTTACAATTATGGATGGACTGCCGAGTGCCGACACAGAGGTAGCTACAGCCGTGGACTAACGTACTGTGTCTGCTGCTAATATAGACTGGATGATTGATAATGAGATGAAATCAATATATATATATGTATGTATATATAATATCACTAGTACTGCAGCCGGACAGGTAGATAATATATTTATTAGGTAATGATGACTGATGACGGACCTGCTGGACACTGTCAGCTCAGCAGCACCGCAGACTGCTACAGTAAGCTACTATACTATAGTAGTATGTACAAAGAAGAAAGAAAAAAAAAACTACGGGTAGGTGGTATACAATTATGGATGGACTGCCGAGTGCCGACACAGAGGTAGCTACAGCCGTGGACTAACGTACTGTGTCTGCTGCTAATATAGACTGGATGATTGATAATGAGATGAAATCAATATATATATATATGTATGTATATATAATATCACTAGTACTGCAGCCGGACAGGTAGATGATATATTTATTAGGTAATGATGACTGATGACGGACCTGCTGGACACTGTCAGCTCAGCAGCACCGCAGACTGCTACAGTAAGCTACTATACTATAGTAGTATGTACAAAGAAGAAAGAAAAAAAAAAACCACGGGTAGGTGGTATACAATTATGGATGGACTGCCGAGTGCCGACACAGAGGTAGCTACAGCCATGGACTAACGTACTGTGTCTGCTGCTAATATAGACTGGATGATTGATAATGAGATGAAATCAATATATATATATGTATGTATATATAATATCACTAGTACTGCAGCCGGACAGGTAGATAATATATTTATTAGGTAATTATGACTGATGACGGACCTGCTGGACACTGTCAGCTCAGCAGCACCGCAGACTGCTACAGTAAGCTACTATACTATAGTAGTATGTACAAAGAAGAAAGAAAAAAAAAACCACGGGTAGGTGGTATACAATTATGGATGGACTGCCGAGTGCCGACATAGAGGTAGCTACAGCCATGGACTAACGTACTGTGTCTGCTGCTAATATAGACTGGATGATTGATAATGAGATGAAATCAATATATATATGTATGTATATATAATATCACTAGTACTGCAGCCGGACAGGTAGATAATATATTTATTAGGTAATGATGACTGATGACGGACCTGCTGGACACTGTCAGCTCAGCAGCACCGCAGACTGCTACAGTAAGCTACTATACTCTATAGTAGTATGTACAAAGAAGAAAGAAAAAAAAAAACCACGGGTAGGTGGTATACAATTATGGATGGACTGCCGAGTGCCGACACAGAGGTAGCTACAGCCGTGGACTAACGTACTGTGTCTGCTGCTAATATAGACTGGATGATTGATAATGAGATGAAATCAATATATATATATGTATGTATATATAATATCACTAGTACAGCAGCCGGACAGGTAGATAATATATTTATTAGGTAATGATGACTGATGATGGACCTGCTGGACACTGTCAGCTCAGCAGCACCGCAGACTGCTACAGTAAGCTACTATACTCTATAGTAGTATGTACAAAGAAGAAAGAAAAGAAAAAACCACGGGTAGGTGGTATACAATTATGGATGGACTGCCGAGTGCCGACACAGAGGTAGCTACAGCCGTGGACTAACGTACTGTGTCTGCTGCTAATATAGACTGGATGATTGATAATGAGATGAAATCAATATATATGTATGTATATATAATATCACTAGTACTGCAGCCGGACAGGTAGATAATATATTTATTAGGTAATGATGACTGATGACGGACCTGCTGGACACTGTCAGCTCAGCAGCACCGCAGACTGCTACAGTAAGCTACTATACTATAGTAGTATGTACAAAGAAGAAAGAAAAAAAAAACCACGGGTAGGTGGTATACAATTATGGATGGACTGCCGAGTGCCGACACAGAGGTAGCTACAGCCGTGGACTAACGTACTGTGTCTGCTGCTAATATAGACTGGATGATTGATAATGAGATGAAATCAATATATATATATATGTATGTATATATAATATCACTAGTACTGCAGCCGGACAGGTAGATAATATATTTATTAGGTAATGATGACTGATGACGGACCTGCTGGACACTGTCAGCTCAGCAGCACCGCAGACTGCTACAGTAAGCTACTATACTATAGTAGTATGTACAAAGAAGAAAGAAAAAAAAAACACGGGTAGGTGGTATACAATTATGGATGGACTGCCGAGTGCCGACACAGAGGTAGCTACAGCCGTGGACTAACGTACTGTGTCTGCTGCTAATATAGACTGGATGATTGATAATGAGATGAAATCAATATATATATATGTATGTATATATAATATCACTAGTACTGCAGCCGGACAGGTAGATAATATATTTATTAGGTAATGATGACTGATGACGGACCTGCTGGACACTGTCAGCTCAGCAGCACCGCAGACTGCTACAGTAAGCTACTATACTATAGTAGTATGTACAAAGAAGAAAGAAAAAAAAACCACGGGTAGGTGGTATACAATTATGGATGGACTGCCGAGTGCCGACACAGAGGTAGCTACAGCCGTGGACTAACGTACTGTGTCTGCTGCTAATATAGACTGGATGATTGATAATGAGATGAAATCAATATATATATGTATGTATATATAATATCACTAGTACTGCAGCCGGACAGGTAGATAATATATTTATTAGGTAATGATGACTGATGACGGACCTGCTGGACACTGTCAGCTCAGCAGCACCGCAGACTGCTACAGTAAGCTACTATACTCTATAGTAGTATGTACAAAGAAGAAAGAAAAAAAAAAAACACGGGTAGGTGGTATACAATTATGGATGGACTGCCGAGTGCCGACACAGAGGTAGCTACAGCCGTGGACTAACGTACTGTGTCTGCTGCTAATATAGAGTCTAGACTGGATGATAAATTATTGATAATGAGATGAAATCAATATAATATCACTAGTACTGCAGCCGGACAGGTACTATATATATTTATTATGTAATGACTGATGACGGACCTGCTGGACACTGTCAGGTCAGCACAGCACCGCAGACTGCTACAGTAAGCTACTATAGTAGTATGTATAAAGAAGAATGAAAAAAAAAAAACCACGGGTAGGTGGTATACAATATTATATATATATATATATATATATATATATTAAACTGGTGGTGATTGATTATTAAACTGGTGGTCACTTCAGGTCACGTTGCAACTTGCAACTAGTACTCCGAGGCCTAAGCAGACAATCACAAAATATATTATTATACTGGTGGTCAGTGTGGTCACAACAATGGCAGTGTGGCACTGACTCTGGCAGCAAAAGTGTGCACTGTACGTTATATGTACTCCTGAGTCCTGCTCTCAGACTCTAACTGCTCCCCACTGTCAGTGTCTCCCCCACAAGTCAGATAATACACTTACAGTCACACTATCTATTATCTAATCTAGTATAAATATCACTTCAGCAAGTAGTATAGTAGTATACAGTATAGTAGTACTCCTCCTAATAATGCTCCCCAAAATACTGTGTCTCTCTCTTCTCTAAACGGAGAGGACGCCAGCCACGTCCTCTCCCTATGACTCTCAATGCACGTGTGAAAATGGCGGCGACGCGCGGCTCCTTATATAGAATCCGAGTCTCGCGATAGAATCCGAGCCTCGCGAGAATCCGACAGCGTGATGATGACGTTCGGGCGCGCTCGGGTTAGCCGAGCAAGGCGGGAAGATCCGAGCCTGCTCGGACCCGTGTAAAAAACCTGAAGTTCGGGCGGGTTCGGATTCAGAGGAACCGAACCCGCTCATCTCTACTGTTAATGTTGTTCATTTTTTAGGAAAAGTTTCCCAAGCTTACAATATAACTTAGGTGCCTGTGTGTCTGGTGTACAGAATAATCCCCCCAGGCTCACAGGAAGCTGATGTAGGCAGTTTGTACAGACCAGTCAAGAAAATATATGTAATGCGGATTGCAAATGATAAATAACATTTCTGCAACTCTGATGTATCATGTTAATAACCTGGGGCCAGGGTCGGACTGGCCAACAGGGGTGCCGGGGAAACCCCTGGTGGGCCCCACTACCTGGGGAACCACCCCCTCCTCAAGGTATCAGGTTCCAGACTGTGCACTTGAATTATACATTGGGGGTCATTCTGACCCGTTCGCACGCAGAGGTTTGTCGCTGCGGTGCGAACGGATCTGGAATGCGCATGCATGGCGGCCACACTGCGCACACGTGCCATTGCCCGTCTACAGGGGTCGCCGGGTTACGTCGCACCCAACTAAGAAAGCGGTCGCAGAGCCGACCGCAAAAAGATTGACAGAAAGAAGGCGTTCCTGGGCATCACCAGACCATTTGGAGCCGTTTTTCGAGGAGTGGTGAAGAAAACGCAGGCGTGTCGAGGAGAATGGAGGGCGGATGTCTGACGTCAAAGCCAGCCCCAGCATCGCTGAGATCGTCGCACAGGGTAAGTATGTCCAGGGCTGGTCTTGTTCTGCTTGAATTTTTTTTAGCTTAGCAGGGCTGCACAAGCGATCGCAGCCCTGTTAAGCTAAAATACACTCCCCCATAGGCGTGGACTAGTTGATCGCAGCAGCAGCAAAAAGTTGCTGGCTGCGATCAACTTGGAATGACCACCATTATGTAGAGTTATGAACAAATTAGGTGTACATTGCTGAAAGGAAACGTGGATGGAAAATAAGTGTTTTGTTATCCCGTATGCAGCGCTCTAAGAATCTGGAGATGTGCCCGTATCTGTGTGCAAGCATATACACCTGGGTTATTAGTAGTCATCATCATCAGTGATACACATTTGTGTACTCAATCCGAGAGCTTGCCGCCATTCAGCCACAATACCCCTCATTAAATAACACATTTCAATATACTGCCACACCCAGGACTCAAACCCACAACCTGCTGCAACCCAGCCAAACACCCCACCAACTGAGCCACTTGATCCCGCATAAAAACTATGAGATTTATAACTATATGAAGCTGCCAAATCAAGTCTTTGAATGCTGTATAGGTATTAGCGATGAAAGGAGTGGGGTTAGGAGACAGGGCGGTAGGAGATGTTTAGCGTTAAAAATGGAGGAAGCTGCAGAGCCGGCCCTAGGCATAGGCAAACTAGGCATTGTCTGTGCCTAGGGGCACAAGCAGGGTCTGCTGATTAAAATAATATGCGGCATGCCTATATTCTGTGTGTGACTGCAGCTGTATCTGCATATGAAATGCTGCGTTACAGTGGAAATCACTGTAACATGGCATTTTGTTTGCAGATACAGTCACAGACAGTCGCACACAGAATATAGGCATGCCACATATCATTTTAATCAGCAAAAGCTGCTTGTGCAATCTAGCCACATAGTATTGCAAATAAGATGCATTTTCATTAAAAAAAAAACCTGTGCACCAAATGAGCGCACTGTTCCTATTTAAAATATACTGTAGGGGGTAGGAACACAAAAACAAGTACTACTATGGGTGAGGGGTGATCGTGCTGGGAATGGGGTGCTGGGTCAGAGGCGGAACTAGCGGCAGTGCTAGGGGGCACCAGCCAAAATCTTGCCTAGGGCATCATATTAGGTAGGGCCGGCTCTTGGAAGCTGCAAGTGAAAGTAATTAGATAATGCATAATTGACAAGTGCTTCCCAAAGCGCCCCCTACCCTGCAGCACTATAGTAGCGGGCTGGGTGGAAAGATAATCTTTAGGTGTATGATCATTTTAAGACTGGGATGATTAATTGCACATATACAGTATATTTCAGTATAAGAATCGTGCAATGTTAATACCAATATAATATTAATCCACTGTAGATAAATCTAACCTGTTAATTTCCGACCTACTGCAATCATCATGATATCTTGAGACGTCAGTATACAAATGTTCATTATGTTAGCTATTGGAGTGATGGGATGTCTAAATCCAGTCTCACATATAAGCTAATGAGACCAGGAAACAAAGGAAGTGATGTACAAGGATTAGGTGGTGTATAATTGGTAGGACCAGCTGCTGACCACATGATCGCAGAAGAAAGTTGCGGAGTAATCAATGTATATGAAGGGGGACCAATAGGCCTGTGAACAAAGGTTATTGCCCTTTTTGCCATTTCTAAATGGGTTTGGTATGTTTTGACGATGATCACAATGTAGACAGTCATCATTATATAAACACCATTATGTCAACAAGAACAACATGATGACAGACAAAATGTTAACACTGACAAAATGTTGACATGGTCAAAATGTTGACAGCAATTATGCTGACAGGTACATAATGTTGACACCCACTTTTAACACCAACACCAACCCCAACCCTTACCTAAACCATAAAATTCCTATTGTCTGTGTTGTTATTTCTTGTGCCAACATTGTGACTGTGTCAACAAATTTGAAAGTCAACATTTTAACCATGTTTGCATTATGACAGTCAACATTATGGTGATTGACCTTTTTCACTGTTGTGATTGATGACATCACGTCTACATCCCCTTCTATGTATTGATTGAAGAAATTGTACAAGGGGAGAAGCTCCTCCAGCTTGCTCATAGTGAATAGGACAATGACTTCCTATGACTGTCTCTCTTGTTATATTACTAAGTCTCAAAACAACCCAGATTCTCATTATCACTCATCTATATATATATATATATATATATATATAGATAGATTGCAGAAGGCCCGGCACTCCACGAGGTAACAGCAGCTGGTTTTGGTGCCCTTACACAAGGAAAGTATAGCAGCGCAGACGTACGGCACTCACAACCACTTGTAAAAAATGACAACAGCTTGTTTGCTTGTAACAACGTTTCAAACTCTAATTTGAGTTTTTCTTCAGGTTAACATACAGAACATATAACCAACTCACCTTAAATCCCCTCTAACAAACATACTGCAGCCCAGTGATTGGTGGCGCTCATGGGCGCGGGAGTCCTGGCCCGAGTCTCTGTCGCCAACAAATGACGTCACCGCGTATAAACGCGATGCACGTTGTACAAACAGCTCATCGTCCCAGCTCTCTAGTGAGAACACAGCGTGGTGTTACTATAGCAACCTTGTAATACAAGGCGCTTTAGCCATAATGTTACTGACATCCCAGCATGGTGATAACACATTAATAAATTGACAATTATAGACACATATACACTATACATCGGAAGGCATATGGGTATATTACAATATTAATTCTCTTCCAAAACATGAACCAATATGCATTGTGGATAAATAGAATGAATCCTAATATACAATTAGACAGTGAGCACAGCTTGGTCATAATCAAGTTCAATACTCACAGACCACTTAGTACCGTTATCCAGGTCAAAACAAATAGTGTCAAATTGGCAATAAAATCTTACTACACCATCAAAGATCATCAACATTAAGGTCAAACATTTGCCAGAACACTCATTACTTAGAAAGAGCTTACACCTATTTAACCACATTAGACCTGTATTAATAAAGGTAAACCAACATGAGGAAACCCCCCCAAAAGAGACAACCGGTTACTACTATATTTAACTGTAGTTCAAAAAGGACTGTCAAACCAATCCCCACTAGTATAGATTAAGGCTATCCCATATCCTAGCCTTACATAAAGCTGGAAAATGAATTAATCTCATTGAGGCCCCTTGGATGGACCACATCAAGTCTGTGGATCCACTCTGTCTTCCATTTAAGAAGTCTCAAATTCCGATCCCCACCTCTACGATCAGCGGGGATGTGATCTATCATTCTATATTTGAGACTATTGAGAGGGTGGCGTGCTTCTACAAAATGACGTGCCACCGGTTGCTCACTGGTACCTTTACTAAGGGCTAACCGGATAGACGAGCGATGTGCTGTCATCCGCTCCTTAAATTTGCGCTGAGTCTTCCCTACATATGATAACCCACAAGGGCAAATCAGTTGGTAGATCACATGTGTGCTCTCACATGTGAGGTGGTGTCTAATTTTATATTGCGTGCCCAAGTGAGGGTGACAAAAGGTATCTCCTGAAATCATGAAGTTGCATGTCGTACATGGACATTTAAAGCATCCTTTACGGATAGAAGAAAGGAAGTGTTGCTTAGTATTTACATCAACAGTGGAGATATCAGTTTTAACTAATAAATCCCGCAAGTTTTTAGATCGGGAATAACAGGTTCTAAGAGTGCTATATTTGAGGCCAGTCTCAACATCAGAGGAAACAACCGGACACAATTTCTTAGATACTGAATTAATCGCTGGAGAAGCCGTATTGTACCTATTAACCCAATTAAATTTATTTTGATTAATTTTGGATCCTTATTTTTGTAATAAAGAGGCTCTATTCAAAGGCATTGCTCTATCTTTTGCACTGACTAAATCACGCAGAAAATAGCCCCTTTGTAGAATTTTTTTTATCAGATCCTCAATTTGAACTAAAGCAACATTGTCATTACTATTAATCCTTCTAATCCGTAACATCTGTGAGAATGGAAGACTCTTTTTAACATGTACTGGATGACAACTCTGGAAATGTAGAATCGTATTTCTATCTGTCTCCTTTGTGTGCACAGTGGTAGATAAATGACCATTATCATTGATAATTTTTACATCAAGAAACGGAATCTCATGCTGACTCATCATAAATGTCAACTTCACCGGGGAATCAGAGCAATTATGTGACAATATCAATTCTTCCAACTCAACTTTTGAACCAATCCAAATCAGAAACAAATCATCTATAAATCTAGTATAGAACAAGACTTTAGACGAAATAACAGGATCATCAAAAAATAATTTTTGTTCGACACCAAACATATATGAATTAGCGTAGCTAGGGGCCACAGAGGACCCCATAGTACAGCCTGTGGATTGTAAATAAATTTTGTTGTCGATCAAAAAAAGTTGCAAGTCAACACAATTTCCAACAAGTTGAGCAAAATCTCAATATGGGAGATGTCATACTCCCCTTGGGACATCAGAAGCCTCCTAACAGCACTCACCCCCTCATCATGAGGGATTATTGTGTATAAACTAGGCACATCTGCTGTGACCAGCCATGCACCCGTAGGAATAGTACCAAGTAGTAGCAATTTATTAAGTAGAGCAGTAGTGTCTAGCAAAAAGTTTTCATGTCTCTGTACTAGTGGTTGTAGAATAGAATCCAAAAATATGGACGTTGGTTGTAAAAGAGACCCCCGTGCGGACACAATTGGGCGTCCTGGTGGTGGTAACACCCCTTTGTGCACTTTCGGGAGTGTATATAGAACAGGTAGAATGGGATGTTTCGGTAACAATATAGAGAGAATCTTCTCATCAATAATATGTGCGTCCAATGCTAAGAGCAATGCATCTCGTAGTTTCTCTTGAACTTGAGCAGTGGGATCCCCACTCAGTAGTTGGTACACTGACGTGTCGCTCAATTGCCGTATAATTTCATCGCGATAGTCACATAAATCCTGCAGCACAATTCCGCCACCTTTATCCGCCAGGCGGATGATCAATTGATCATTTTGTGACAGAGATTTAATAGCCTCTTTTTCAAGAGCAGTCATATTTGAATGTTGGCGCGGAAGCTTTTTGACATTTAACTGAGTTTCAGCCTCAATCATGCGCATGAACGTTCTAATTGATGCACTGATTGAAGGTGGATCAAACATAGATTTTTCCTGGACTTTTTTTAATTGTGGCGGTATCACCATAGCGTCCATATTACTCACACTGGACTCAGATTTGTGAAAAAATTCCTTGATTTTCAATTGTCTATACAGGCAATGTTTTTCAATTTGCCATTGAAAATCATCAAAATATGTGCTTGGAATAAAGGAAAGACCTTTAGAAAGAAGACTTGTCTCACTTGCACTTAAAATATGGGATGATAAAATAAAGATTATTTGGTCTTTTTCTGAACCGGTGGTTTTTTTGACATATTTTTGTCTCCTGTTTTGGCCACCTCTTCTGTTAAACCTTCTAGATCTTGTCTGACGCGATTCCGCGTCTCCGCCGCTAAAGGGATGACAGCCTTATTTCTGCGGGTGGTGTTAATCCTCTCACTATCACTTGTTGCGCTGCTACCTTCATGAGAGGAATCCGTCTCAAATTTGGATTTCTGCAATCGGTTTCTTGTAAAAAAAGGTTTTTTTATATTCAAATGCTTTAGATTCTCTATTACCAGTTAACCACCTGTAAA
Organism: Pseudophryne corroboree; assembly: GCF_028390025.1. NCBI lineage: Eukaryota > Metazoa > Chordata > Amphibia > Anura > Myobatrachidae > Pseudophryne > Pseudophryne corroboree. Next base: position 757,463,769 of record NC_086447.1, read on the forward strand.
CCTGATGTTGTTCATAGTCAAGCTGTACCTTTCTCAATTTTTCACGTTTAAATTTTAATAAATCTTTCTTGTAGATGGTTAATTGATTATTGAGTTTGCCCAACCAATCTGCCTCTAAATCAGTCTGTAGGCAGGACAGATGAGATGCTTCAAATTCCGTGATTTTAGCAGAGATAGAGACTACTTCCTTTTTAGATTGTTCAATTGTTTATACGCGGTGACGTCATTTGTTGGCGACAGAGACTCGGGCCGGGACTTCAGAGTCCGGAATTGCCCAACTATTGGACGTTTTGATCCGGCTTTTTGCAGAAAATGGATCAATATCCTAAATAAATGTTCATTTGACCTAATGCTTCTGGTCATTGAACAATATAAAAAGGAAGTAGTCTCTATCTCTGCTAAAATCACGGAATTCGAAGCATCTCATCTGTCCTGCCTACAGACTGATTTAGAGGCAGATTGGTTGGGCAAACTCAATAATCAATTAACCATCTACAAGAAAGATTTATAAAAATTTAAACGTGAAAAATTGAGAAAGGTACAGCTTGACTATGAACAACATCAGGTTTACAGGTGGTTAACTGGTAATAGAGAATCTAAAGCATTTGAATATAAAAAACCTTTTTTTAGAAGAAACCGATTGCAGAAATCCAAATTTGAGACGGATTCCTCTCATGAAGGTAGCAGCGCAACAAGTGATAGTGAGAGGATTAACACCACCCGCAGAAATAAGGCTGTCATCCCTTTAGCGGCGGAGACGCGGAATCGCGTCAGACAAGATCTAGAAGGTTTAACAGAAGAGGTGGCCAAAACAGGAGACAAAAATATGTCAAAAAAACCACCGGTTCAGAAAAAGACCAAATAATCTTTAATTTATCATCCCATATTTTAAGTGCAAGTGAGACCAGACTTCTTTCTAAAGGTCTTTCCTTTATTCCAAGCACATATTTTGATGATTTTCAATGGCAAATTGAAAAACATTGCCTGTATAGACAATTGAAAATCAAGGAATTTTTTCACAAATCTGAGTCCAGTGTGAGTAATATGGACGCTATGGTGATACCGCCACAATTAAAAAAAAGTCCAGGAAAAATCTATGTTTGATCCACCTTCAATCAATGCATCAATTAGAACGCTCATGCACATGATTGAGGCTGAAACTCAGTTAAATGTCAAAAAGCTTCCGCGCCAACATTCAAATATGACTGCTCTTGAAAAAGAGGCTATTAAATCTCTGTCACAAAATGATCAATTGATCATCCGCCCGGCGGATAAAGGTGGCGGAATTGTGCTGCAGGATTTATGTGACTATCGCGATGAAATTATACGGCAATTGAGCGACACGTCAGTGTACCAACTACTGAGTGGGGATCCCACTGCTCAAGTTCAAAAGAAACTACGAGATGCATTGCTCTTAGCATTGGACGCACATATTATTGATGAGAAGATTCTCTCTATATTGTTACCGAAACATCCCATTCTACCTGTTCTATATACACTCCTGAAAGTGCACAAAGGGGTGTTACCACCACCAGGACGCCCAATTGTGTCCGCACGGGGGTCTCTTTTACAACCAACGTCCATATTTTTGGATTCTATTCTACAACCACTAGTACAGAGACATGAAAACTTTTTGCTAGACACTACTGCTCTACTTAATAAATTGCTACTACTTGGTACTATTCCTACGGGTGCATGGCTGGTCACAGCAGATGTGTCTAGTTTATACACAATAATCCCTCATGATGAGGGGGTGAGTGCTGTTAGGAGTCTTCTGATGTCCCAAGGGGAGTATGACATCTCCCATATTGAGATTTTGCTCAACTTGTTGGAAATTGTGTTGACTTGCAACTTTTTTTTGTTCGACAACAACATTTATTTACAATCCACAGGCTGTGCTATGGGGTCCTCTGTGGCCCCTAGCTACGCTAATTCATATATGTTTGGTGTCGAACAAAAATTATTTTTTGATGATCCTGTTATTTCGTCTAAAGTCTTGTTCTATACTAGATTTATAGATGATTTGTTTCTGATTTGGATTGGTTCAAAAGTTGAGTTGGAAGAATTGATAATGTCACATAATTGCTCTGATTCCCCGGTGAAGTTGACATTTATGATGAGTCAGCATGAGATTCCGTTTCTTGATGTAAAAATTATCAATGATAATGGTCATTTATCTACCACTGTGCACACAAAGGAGACAGATAGAAATACGATTCTACATTTCCAGAGTTGTCATCCAGTACATGTTAAAAAGAGTCTTCCATTCTCACAGATGTTACGGATTAGAAGGATTAATAGTAATGACAATGTTGCTTTAGTTCAAATTGATGATCTGATAAAAAAATTCTACAAAGGGGCTATTTTCTGCGTGATTTAGTCAGTGCAAAAGATAGAGCAATGTCTTTGAATAGAGCCTCTTTATTACAAAAACAAGGATCCAAAATGAATCAAAATAAATTTAATTGGGTTAATAGGTACAATACGGCTTCTCCAGCGATTAATTCAGTATCTAAGAAATTGTGTCCGGTTGTTTCCTCTGATGTTGAGACTTGCCTCAAAGATAGCACCCTTAGAACCTGTTATTCCCAATCTAAAAACTTGCGGGATTTATTAGTTAAAACTGATATCTCCACTGTTGATGTAAATACTAAGCAGCACTTTCTTTCTTCTATCCATAAAGGTTGCTTTAAATGTCCATGTACGACATGCAACTTCATGATTTCAGAAGACACCTTTTGTCACCCTCACTTGGGCACGCAATATAAAATTAGACACCACCTCACATGTGAGAGCACACTTGTGATCTACCAACTGATTTGCCCTTGTGGGTTATCATATGTAGGGAAGACTCAGCGCAAATTTAAGGAGCGGATGACAGCACATCGCTCGTCTATCCGGTTAGCCCTTAATAAAGGTACCAGTGAGCAACCGGTGGCACGTCATTTTGTAGAAGCACGCCACCCTCTCAATAGTCTCAAATATAGAATGATAGATCACATCCCCGCTGATCGTAGAGGTGGGGATCGGAATTTGAGACTTCTTAAACGGGAGACAGAGTGGATCCACAGACTTGATGTGGTCCATCCAAGGGGCCTCAATGAGATTAATTCATTTTCCAGCTTTATGTAAGGCTAGGATATGGGATAGCCTTAATCTATACTAGTGGGGATTGGTTTGACAGTTCTTTTTGAACTACAGTTAAATATAGTAGTAACCGGTTGTCTCTTTTGGGGGGTTTCCTCATGTTGGTTTACCTTTATTAATACAGGTCTAATGTGGTTAAATAGGTGTAAGCTCTTTCTAAGTAATGAGTGTTCTGGCAAATGTTTGACCTTAATGTTGATGATCTTTGATGGTGTAGTAAGATTTTATTGCCAATTTGACACTATTTGTTTTGACCTAGATAACGGTATTAAGTGGTCTGTGAGTATTGAACTTGATTATGACCAAGCTGTGCTCAGTGTCTAATTGTATATTAGGATTCATTCTATTTATCCACAATGCATATTGGTTCATGTTTTGGAAGACAATTAATATTGTAATATACCCATATGCCTTCCGATGTATAGTGTATATGTGTCTATAATTGTCAATTTATTAATGTGTTATCACCATGCTGGGATGTCAGTAACATTATGGCTAAAGCGCCTTGTATTACAAGGTTGCTATAGTAACACCACGCTGTGTTCTCACTAGAGAGCTGGGACGTCGAGCTGTTTGTACGACGTGCGCCGCGTTTATACGCGGTGACGTCATTTGTTGGCGACAGAGACTCGGGCCGGGACTCCCGCGCCCGGGAGCGCCACCAATCACTGGGCTGCAGTATGTTTGTTAGAGGGGTTTTAAGGTGAGTTGGTTATATGTTCTGTATGTTAACCTGAAGAAAAACTCAAATTAGAGTTTGAAACGTTGTTACAAGCAAACAAGCTGTTGTCATTTTTTACAAGTGGTTGTGAGTGCCGTACGTCTGCGCTGCTATATATATATATATATATATATATATAAATAAATGTGAAATCCCTCACTCTTCACTCACTCATCACTAATTCTCTTTCTTACCGAGGGTTTAGTAGGGAAAGTCGACGCCCGGTATCCCGACGCACAAAATACCGACATTGAGATACCGATTACGAAGAAGCCGAAAGGGATAAGGGGTGTTATACTCTCTTCCCTACCCCCCTAATCCTAACCTTACCTACCCGCTTCCTAACCCTAACCTCCCCCTTAGTGCCTAACCCTAACCCCCCCCCGCCCCCACTGCCTAAACCTAACCCTCCGACCCTGCAACCTAACCAGGCTTGGACTGGCCCACAGGGGTACAGGGGAAACCACCGGTAGGCCCTACTGCCTGGGGCCCCACCTTCTGCTCTAAGGATCAGGTTCCATGCTGTGCACTTGAATTATACTGTACATTATACATATGTTACCTTATACTAAACTATGTTGTATTTTCTACAGTGCATTGCTGTTATTAATCTGGTACATTATCATGCATGCAGCATCTGAATTTACTGTATATATCAATGAAGGGGCCCAGCGTTGCACTCTCTAATGGTTAGTCAAACAAATAAGGTGGCGGGCCACACTCACTCTGCAGACTGGCCACACCCCTAACATGGGCCCCTACCACTGCATCCCCCCGGTGGGCCCTACATGCCCCAGTCCGACACTGAACCTAACCCTAACCTTCGGAGGGGGTTGTCTAACCCTAACCCCCCTCCCTGAACCCTAACCCTCCCGGTGTGCAGGTTAAATCCAACCCTTACCCCCCCCCCAGCCTAAACCTAACTCCCCCCTCCCCCCGCGGCTTACCTCTACAGCGCCTTGGTGTGTGAACAATTGTCAATGCGTCGCGATTCCGACTCAGGGATGCGTACCTGACTGCATCCCTGCGTCCCCTATGTTAGGAAGATTACATTTAACAGAGATATTCTTCAGGTGGGAAATAGGAAAACTACGTTGCATGAATGATAACTCCCAAATGGATAATCGGATTAAAATTTGGTTTGCACCTACAGTGTGCAGAATTTAATAAACTACAAAAAGGTCCTGTCACTTTTTACCATATCTCTCACTCACTGACTAAGGGGTAAATGTATGAACTGGCGCTATGGGGGAGAAGCGGTTTCAGCGCACGTTATGTGCGCTATACCGCTTCTCCCCCATGTATGATGGCTGCGGTGCAGGCAATGCGCCCCTTTCCAAATTAGCTCTGTTATCTAAAAGATAGTGCCCTTGATACATTAAATACCCATTTTACACATTACGCAGGCAAGAGTCCCCATTTTACACATTACTGCAGGCAAAAGTCCCCATTTTACACATTACGGCAGGCAAAAGTCCCCATTTTACACATTACTGCAGGCAAGAGTTCCCATTTTACACATTATAGCAAGCAGAGTCCCCTTCTACAAAGAGAGAGAGAGAGAGAGAGAGAGAGAGAGAGAGAAAAGGGAAAGAGTGTGTTATACTCAAGTTTGCAGCAGCATCCGCCGGCCAGAGGTCCTCTTCCATCCCGCTCTTCGGCCTGCGGCTGCCCGCCTCTCCCTCCTCCTGGCTTGCCCACCGTGTTCTGGCTCCCCCTCCTTCCCGTCATCAGTACTACGCTCCGGGGTGGAGTTTTGTTTAATTATGCGTTTGCGTCGTGACGTCACGACGCAAACGCATCATTACACGAAACTCCACCCCCAAGCGGAGTAGTAATAACGGGAAGGAGGGGGAGCACAAACTGAGCCAGCACGTCTCGCCCACCCCAAGAAACGGCTCTGATCGGTCGTTCGATAGAATTGGCAATATATCGGCCAGTGTGTACCCAGCATTACTTCCCGATATGTTATGAACCTGAAATTTAACATAGGTATTCCTCAAGTAGGAAATAGGAAAACTACTTACTTAGAATTTTAATAAACCTTCCCTAAGAGTATGAAAAGGGGGTTGACAGAATGATGTCATTACCAATGCGTGGCTTGCGTTGCGTGAATGATAATGCCAAACGGACAAAATTTGGATTGCACCTGCAGTGTGTAGAATTTAATAAACTACAAAAATGGTCCTGTCACTTTTTACCGTACCTGCTACGGGTGCTCCTTGGGTAACGCCAAGAACCATGGATTAATATTTAATGACATTAACACATCTCTATACAGTACATCTCACATTTACATCTCTATAGATTTACCAAATTATTATTACTCATGTATATGAACAACTGTGAAAATCAGCTAGTCTAGTATGTTTCTGAAATGTAAAGCTATAATCTGATTGGTTGCTATAGACCACACCTCTACCTTTCCTTGTTATCATTTTTTTTATAAATTTACACCTATAAATGTACCCCTTTCTGTTACATGAGGTCACTAGATTTCAATTTAATGTAATATTTTACTCATGGGCTCCATTCAAAATCTATACCAAAGTAACTATCTTCCGTGAGTGCAATATTTAGATACAAGTTAATTCAGCAAAACTGCATCATCTACAGTTGTTTAATAAGCAGCTGGGCTGGCAACGGGGGAAGGGGGAGTCAAAGGGCACACCTGTACTGGGCCCCAAGGGTCAAAGGGGGCCCAAGGATATTCCGCTTAGTGCCTGGCAGAGAAGTGAGCCGTCTTGTCCAAATAGGGCAGCGAGCTATAGGCGGTGTGGGCACAGACTCAGAGTGACAGGAGCCTCTCACACACAGTGACTGTGCGGCTACTCTTCTGGGTCCAGCTCTGTTGCTGTTACGGGACATGCAGCTGCTCCGCTGGCCAGGATTCCCATGCCCTGCGCCGGCCTTTTATGGTGGGGTGTGACTCAGGTTGGCATGGTACCTGCTGTGCGGTGTTCAGGTCTGGATACTGGGGAGTGCAGCGCAGGTGAGTCTCTCCCCGGGGTAAGAGTGGCTTAGTGAGGGGATTCAGGACTTTGGGATGAGATGGGGGAGCTGGGAATGCAGCATGGAGTCATTGGGGATCTGAGAATGCAGCATGGAGTCATTGGGGAGAGACAGACTGTTGGGTGTGTGGGGGAGGAGAGATATACTTATTTATATTTTTTATATGTGTATAGACTAGATAAATAAATATATGTACTGTATTTATTAACAGTTTCTTATATAGTACAGCAAATTCCATTGCACTTCAATATATACAGTATATATAATGTGAGGGGGCCCCAGATATATCACTGTACCGGGCCCCAAGATTTCTGTTGCCGGCCCTGATAAGCAGCATCCTTCTTTGAGTGTACAAGAAACAAAACACTTTTACAAAGATAGCAAAGATTCCTTACAAAATGCATCTAGTGAGCAGTAGGTGGAGAATGCAAGGCTTATGAGAAATGTATGCTGCTGCATAAAAAGGAAATTAGCAAAATAAATAATGTCGTCTCTTTTACACAAAAACAAGCTGGATTTTTCTTCAAGAAATAACTGAGGACAGCGTGCATGCAACATAAGCATTCAATTCATAGAGACGTACAAAACAAAGCTATTGATGCATTGTATTTCCTTGAGAAATGTAACTTTGTTCACACATATTAGATAATATATTAATTCTGTCAGTGGCAGCTAAATATCTTGCCTTCATAACCTACTGTAGTAGAAATAAAGAGTTTCAATAAATGTAATATCAATTATCAATACATGGGACCTTTTTTCTTCTTTAAGTCTTGTAAAACTGGACAGAGTAAGATGTTTTGGAGTGGTTAATTTGTAAACTGCTCATCTTGCATTAAAAGCCAGCTTAGATACAAAGTGCTGAAGAATTACAGTGGCTGTTTGTAACTAGAGATGACCGAGTTCGGTTCTCAGAGAACCGAACCCCCCCCGAACATCACATTCCGAGCCAAAATCCGAGTCCGACTCGGGACTTCCCGCCAGACTCGGAAACCAGAACGAAGCAAAACATCATCATCCCGCTGTCGGATTCTTGCGGGTTTTGGATTCCATATAAAAAACAGTGCTTCGCCGCCATTTTCACTCCGGACTTGGAGAGTGAGGGAGACAGACCTCTGTCTCTCTCTGTGGGTGGTGGCATCGGGTGGGGTAAGCGTTTGCTCTCTAGGGGTCCTGTTAGGGGTGCTGTCCTGTCACTGTGTTGTTAGGGGTGCTGTCCTGGCTGTCACTATGTTTCATGTGCTGTTTGGGGTGCTGCAGCTGTACATGGGTGTTGCTGTCCTGGCTGTCACTGTGTTGTACAGGGGTCAGGGGCACTGTCCTCCTGTATGCTGTGAAAATACAGGGGTGCTGGCTGTAAACATTATGGGGTGCAGTGAAAATAAATGTACACTGGCGCTGTCTTGTATGCTGTAAAACTTCTGGGGTGCTGTTGTTAAATTAAAAGTACACTGGCCCTGTCTTGTATGCTGTAAACATTCTGGGGTGCAGTGAAAATAAATGTACACTGGCCCTGTCTTGTATGCTGTAAAAATACAGGGTGCTCCTGTTAAAATAAAAGTACACTGTTCCTGCATGCTGTAAAAATACAGGGGTGCTGTTGTTAAAATAAAAGTACACTGGTCCTGTATGCTGTAAAAATACAGGGGTGCTGTATGCTATAAAAATACAGCCAGGTGACCTTATCAGGTAGGTCCCTAAAATTCCTAAGGTATCCTGTCCTCTGGACTTGAACCTTAGGAATGTTAGGGACCCATCTGATGAGGTCACCTGGCTGTAGTAGGTCGGTCCATATTTTTGGCCAAAAATTATGCTAAAAACCTCAGTTTTACTCCACATTTAAATAGTAGAGTTTATTAGAATTGTTCTGATTACCAGTGTTCTAAGTGCTTAGAGTGTACCAAAGGGTTATAGCAGTGTAAAAACTAAAAAGAAAAGTGCTGTACATTTAATATAAGGAAACAAAATGTGAATCCAACATTTAAGCTAAACAAATGAAACACTGATATAAGGAGGAAAAAATGTACAATAACCAAGATTTTCTGTAATTTAATAACAGACACACTCCATCTATTGTAAATATTTGGGGCAATTCAATAAAAATCAGTTTATGGGCATTGTTGGTGATGTGACATTGCGATGGCATGTGAACATTGGAAACAGCCCCCTACACCCTCATAGTGCCCATACTTTGCACATTGTACCTCACAGCCCCATTATCCATGCACACACTTCATACAATCATATGCACAGATTTAAAATATACACAAACATGTTTCCCTCTTACCTGGTCCTCTTTTCTGTAATCTCTCTCTCTCTCTGTGTCTGTCTATCTCTCTCTCTCTCTCTCTCTCTCTCTCTCTCTCTCTCATATTTACTCTCCATTTTACCATTTTACTGGTCCTATCTCCACAAATCTTATTTTTTCCCAAACTACAGCTCCCCCTTATTTCACCATCCCCCATTCCTGTGTCATTCATTCTCCTCCATTTTCCAGTCCCAGCTCATATGCTCCCACATGTGTCCTCTCTATTCCTGCCTTTTGCACAGTCCATTTTTCTCTGAACCACAATATTTGGCTGATAAGGCAATGGGTTATTTTTCTGGTACAGGGGTGCCGTGCTTAGAACAGACACCAATAATCAGCTTAGCCCTATCCCTTGCTTGCTTGACAAGTTACTTAGCTCAAATTTGCCAAGTTACCCTCAGAATATAGATTACAAATATACAGAGAAAAGTTATGATCTTACACTGTTCATACTGATATTAAATCTGCAGTCTTGTTGTCAAAAATATATATATAAGATATTATCCAAACTTTAACCTTCTTGTAAATCTCCAGGTTATTCTAATACATGGCAAATATAAGTCTGATGTGAAATTCACTACATCTGTTCTTAAAACAAATTCCATTTTAAGATATATCAGTACATATGTCCAATTTACATCAATATGGAAGTGCTTTCTGCAAATGTAAAAAAAAAAAGAGAGAAAAGGCAGGCGCACACTCTAAGTACTAAACACTGCTAATCAGAACAATCAGAATATACTCCCTAACATTCTTATGGTTGTACTGGTCCGGAGGGTCCCATGCTCTGGACATGATCCTTAGAGAGTGCACCTGCATTTTCTCTTTTTTTCCTGTGTGGCACCACAAGTCTCAGCATTGTAGCTTCTCTCATTATGTTTAGAATTAGAGTGTGCAGTCCAGCTCCTTCCCCATCATATTTTGCAAATATAATCCAGTCCAATACTTGCATAAATACAATCAAAGGCCATACAAAAGTTTATCTTTTGTTCCCATCCTCTCAGAAACATTGCATTAGTTTTATTTATAAAAACAGTGAGCCGTAAATCTGAAAAGGTCAGTAAGAGAAGTGCCTGATAGTGTAGTATGTCAACTAACTACATAAGGTGTCAACCATCGTTCCACCATGTGCACATACCAGATTATGATTATTATGTAATGTTACTCAAAGTTCCAAATATAAATATGTATCTCATGCTATTTAATTTATTGGGCACTTATGCATACAATAATGTGAATGAGAATAAAGATCTAACATTTTTATCAACTGATTCTCTTTCCTTCCATAAGTGAATAAAGTCAGAAATTAGTGTAGTCACACTCCACCACCAATAATTTATACATACAAAAAGAGTTAGTATGCAAGACTTATCACAATCCTTCCAATATTGATGTTGTGTTCCATCCATTTTCCAACATGGTGTTCCCAGTAGAACTCAATGTGGAACCAAGTGATGTTATATCAGGACCAGGGCCGGTTCTTGGGCGCTGTGCGCCCCGGGCGACAATAGGGGGCGTGGCTACTTACAGGGGGCGTGGTCATTTACGCCCCCTGTACAGACTGAAATGATGTGCGGTGCGCGATGACGTCATCGCGCACCGCACAGTAAAGGACCTCTCCACGAAGGGAAACTAGATGCGTACGCATCTAGTTTCTCTTCACAGTGGCAGCGGGGCGTACAGCAGCAGCGGATCTGCCCTGGTGCGTCGCCCCCCGGAGGGCGCCCTGCGCCCTCCGGAAGGCGGCGCCCCGGGCAAAAGTCCTGCTTGCCCGTGGCAAGATCCGCTACTGATCAGGAAATTCCATTTCACTACATCCTGTGAGGAGATCAAGTGATATCTCATCAAGCTGTAATGTATACAGTTGTAATATTCTAAGATTGGGTGTCCTATATTCACCAACGCGTTTCAACCGATTTGGTCTTCCTCTGGGAGTCTTTCAGAGGAAGACCAAATCGGTTGAAACGCGTTGGTAAATATAGGACACCCAATCCACATCAACAGACAGCGAAAAAGTGCAAGAAAAGATCGAGAGCAACGGCGCTGACAAGTCACTGGTTAGCCGCACAGACGGACTGGCAGAAAGAGGATCCCGCAGGTGAGTCTCCGTAGTGGAAAAGTGTGTCCCAGCCGCAGGTTCCGTTCAGACCCTGCAGGCAGAGCACCCTCTCCCCGACAACGACTAACCCGGCGCACGGAGCCAACTCACGGGGAGATCCGTAAAAGGACGAACCGCGGGAAGGCACGGACGCAGAGGGGTAAGTCAGTCTGGAGCAGCCCGGAGATCCCGCAGCCCACCCGCACCTGTGCACCTTATCTCACGGCCGCAACGACAGTGCACCATCACTTGCCCCCAAATGTTAGAGGTACAGGACGCCATCCTCTATCTGTAAAGAGACTTACAAGGACAATCACAGTCCGGTTAGGACTAGGACCTTTTGATTTAATTTTCTTTAACCCATTCATCAATTTATGCCTCATTTTAGAGTCAGCATCAGTTTATAAGACTTAAAGACTCATTACCAGCTGTAGTGGTATACAGAGACAGAGCACCTGTGAAGAATCCATCACAAGTGACAACATTTATGACTTATAACTCATGATCATATCTGCATTTTCCCTCATTTTCACTGTTTAATTGATATAGTGCAGACTTGCACCTTTCAAGTTTTGTTTTTCAAAGATTTCTTCTATTTTCCCTACATCAATGATCTTTATTTCCTTTATTTTGCCCACAGAAGCATCAAAATACTTGCTTAGGGTTATTACCATTCAATAAATATTCATTTTTTTATTCATCAATATTCGTGTTGCACAATATTTTCATAAGCAGACACCACTGTAGGGGTTGAGCACTGTTCACTTTGTTTGTGAACCATTTCAGTAGGTCCTCTCACTGTTTATGTAAATTTTGACAGATATATCACTTAACTCACCTGGAGTATAACTACCAGGGCCGGTGCTAGGGTGTTCGGCGCCCTCCGGCAAACTACAAATTTGCGCCTTCCCTCCCATACTTCAGGACACAAAAAAGGGTGTGGTCTCACAAGAAAGGGGTGTGGCCTTACATTAGTACTACCAATTCAAATTATGCCACACAGTATTGCCCCTTAGTCACATTACACCACACAGTAGTGGCCCTTATTCATGTTACATCACACAGTGGTGCCCATTATGCACGTTGCACCCCGTATTCATGTTAAACCACACGATAATGCCCCTTAATCAAGTTGCCACTTATTCATGTTATTATTCTGGGACAGAAGACGGGGAAGGGGGGTGGTATAGATGGGACGGGACACGGGGGGTGACACAGTGACGAGACACGGGGGGTGACACAGTGACAGGACACGGGTGGGGTGACACAGTGACAGGACACGGGGGAGTGACACAGTGACGGGGACACTGTGATGTGACTTGGGGGATGACACAGTGGGGTAAATTTACTAAGGTCCCGATTTTGACCGAGATGCCATTTTTTCATCAAAGTGTCATCTCGGTAATTTACTAAGCAATAATCACGGCAGTGATGAGGGCATTCGTAATTTTATGGAAGTCCAACAAAAAAAATACAAATGAATACACCATCGGTCAAAACGCGGCTGTTTAAGTATGAATCTCGGTAATTTACTAAGAAGTGCAAAGCAAAAAACAAACAAACACTGCCGTGAAAAATTACAACTCGTAAAAAAGTGCTAAATAAAAACAGACCTGCTTTTTTAATCCGTGATTGTATAGGCATGCAGGGATCCATGAGATCCGTGCATGTATATCAGTGGGAAGGGGTGGGATAGTGGTTATTTTATTAAAAAAAATTGCGTGGGGTCCCCCCTCCTAAGCATAACCAGCCTCGGGCTCTTTGAGCCGATCCTGGTTGCAGAAATATGGGGAAAAAATTGACAGGGGTTCCCCCATATTTAAGCAACCAGCATCGGGCTCTGTGCCTGGTCCTGGTTCCAAAAATACGGGGGACAAAAAGAGTAGGGGTCCCCCGTATTTTTAAAACCAGCACCGGGCTCCACTAGCTGGACAGATAATGCCACAGCCGGGGGTCACTTTTATATAGTGCCCTGCGGCCGTGGCATCAAATATCCAACTAGTCACCCCTGGCCGGGGTACCCTGGGGGAGTGGGGACCCCTTCAATCAAGGGGTCCCCCCCCAGCCACCCAAGGGCCAGGGGTGAAGCCCGAGGCTGTCCCCCCCATCCAATGGGCTGCGGATGGGGGGGCTGATAGCCTTTTGTGATAATGAAAAGATATTGTTTTTAGTAGCAGTACTACAAGGCCCAGCAAGCCTCCCCCGCATGCTGGTACTTGGAGAACCACAAGTACCAGCATGCGGCGGAAAAACGGGCCCGCTGGTACCTGTAGTACTATTACTAAAAAAATACCCCAAAAAAGACAAGACACACACCGTGAAAGTAAAGATTTATTACATACATGCACACAAACATACATACATACTTACCTTATGTTCACACGCAGGTCGGTCCTCTTCTCCAGTAGAATCCAAGGGGTACCTGTTGAATAAATTCTACTCACCAGATCCAGGGTCCCAGGGTCCGCGGGGCAACCATTTGTAATCCAGGTACTTGAATAAAATAACAAAACGGATACCCGAGCCACGAACTGAAAGGGGCCCCATGTTTTCACATGGGACTCCTTTCCCCGAATGCCAGAAACCCACTCTGACTTCTGTCTAAGTGGGTTTCTTCAGCCAATCAGGGAGCGCCACGTTGTAGCACTCTCCTGATCGGCTGTGTGCTCCTGTACTGTATGACAGGCGGCACACGGCAGTGTTACAATGTAGCGCCTATGCGCTCCATTGTAACCAATGGTGGGAACTTTCTGCCCTGCGGTTGACCTAAAGTGACGTCACCGCTGAGCAGAAAGTTCCCACCATTGGTTACAATGGAGCGCATAGGCGCTACATTGTAACACTGCCGTGTGCCGCCTGTCACTCAGTACAGGAGCACACAGCCGATCAGGAGAGTGCTACAACGTGGCGCTCCCTGATTGGCTGAAGAAACCCACTTAGACAGAAGTCAGAGTGGGTTTCTGGCATTCGGGGAAAGGAGTCCCATGTGAAAACATGGGGCCCCTTTCAGTTCGTGGCTCGGGTATCCGTTTTGTTATTTTATTCAAGTACCTGGATTACAAATGGTTGCCCCGAGGACCCTGGAACCCGGGATCTGGTGAGTAGAATTTATTCAACAGGTACCCCTTGGATTCTACTGGAGAAGAGGACAGACCCTCGTGTGAACATAAGGTAAGTATGTATGTATGTTTGTGTGCATGTATGTAATAAATCTTTACTTTCACGGTGTGTGTGTCTTGTCTTTTTTTGGGTATTTTTTTAGTAGTAGTACTACAGGTACCAGCGGGCCCGTTTTTCCGTCGCATGCTGGTACTTGTGGTTCTCCAAGTACCAGCATGCGGGGGAGGCTTGCTGGGCCTTGTAGTACTGCTACTAAAAACAATATCTTTTCATTATCACAAAAGGCTATCAGCCTCCCCATCCGCAGCCCATTGGATGGGGGAGGACAGCCTCGGGCTTCACCCCTGGCCCTTGGGTGGCTGGGGGGGGACCCCTTGATTGAAGGGGTCCCCACTCCCCCAGGGTACCCCGGCCAGGGGTGACTAGTTGGATTTTTGATGCCACGGCCGCAGGGCACTATATCAAAGTGACCCCCGGCTGTGGCATTATCTGTCCAGCTAGTGGAGCCCGGTGCTGGTTTTAAAAATACGGGGGACCCCTACTCTTTTTGTCCCCCGTATTTTTGGAACCAGGACCAGGCGCAGAGCCCGATGCTGGTTACTTAAATATGGGGGAACCCCTGTCATTTTTTTCCCCATATTTCTGCAACCAGGATCGGCTCAAAGAGCCCGAGGCTGGTTATGCTTAGGAGGGGGGACCCCACGCAATTTTTTTTATGATTTTACACTGTTTAATTTAAAAATAAAAATAAAAGTGAACCCCAGCACGGATCACACAGATCCGGCCGAGATTCATTTTTAAAAAGTCGGCAGTGTTTTGCTAATCACTGCCGTAAAAAAATGAAAAAAATAACGAATGACATCGACATCGGAAAACCCGAAAAGGCAAAATACGGCAGCTTAGTAAATCCATCGTAACAAATTCAAAAAGTTGCAGTTTTACACTTTCGATGTCATTCGTGATTATTCTCCCACCAAATCGGGAGAATTACGAATGTTAGTAAATATACCCCAGTGACGGGACATGGGGTGAAACAGTGACAGGACACCGTGGGTGTGACACAGTGACAGGACATGGGAGGGGTTGACACAGTGACAGGTGTTATGCACACCAGTGTCAGCAGGAATGTACTGGTGTCTGAACGGTGAGGGATGCAAAACAAATTAACTCACAGACAGACTGGGGAATATGACATTACATACACAGAAGGTGATAGGGTAACAAAATAAACACAAAGTGAACAGAGAAGCCCAAAGGCTCAGAAACTGGGTGTCTATCTAGTATTAGGAATGCTCAGATGGAAAGAAGCGAGATGTAGTGATTTAATACGTAGAGAACCCGAAATGCTGTTGCTAAGGGCAACAGCAAAACCCTAAAGGTTTACCAACGGGTGTGGCAGTAAACTCCTTGGTCAGAGATGGAATAATAGACACAAGGAGAGTCTCCACAATCCTATTCCTCACTTGCAGTGCACTGGTTCAGCTTACTGCCACTAAACTGACACCTGAACACCTTGCACAGTGAGAAAGGATTTTGGCAGGCAAGTCTGAGAATACAGCCGCAAACTTGCTAGGTTCACAGAGTAGCAAAAGAACCCCAGCAGGTTAAACGACTGACTCCAGTCTTACTGCTAGGTCTGGATTGGCAGAGTGTAATACCAAATCCCAAGGCCTATTTGCAGTAAGCAACAAACAAATACAAAGTTTACACAGTACTAGCTAGCTTTCAGGAACTGACTAACCAACAAAGATTCAGCAGCATCTGCCTAACCTGAGAAGAGGGTTTATATAGCAGGTGCTGTCCACGCCCCACTCAGACCTCACAGACTGTGAGCACTAAAACCAGCACCGGATCCCCTGCCGTGCACAGAGCCTGTAACCACTGCACAGCAAAAGACCCGAACCGGAGTATCACTACGCTCAGGTTACTCCGCTAGCACTTGTCTCCCGGTTGCCATGATGACGTGGCAGCACAGAGCAGGAGACCCTAACAGTACCCCCCCTCTGACGAGGGGTCAAAGAACCCCTACCACCGGGTTTATCGGGTAACTGCGAGAAGAAAGAGCGTAACAGTCTGGGGGCATGAAGATCATAACTGCGCACCCACGACCGCTCCTCCGGGCCATACCCCTTCCAGTGCACCAAAAATGACAGCCGACCCCGAACCATCTTGGAGTCAAGAATCCTTTCAACAACAAACTCCCTCTGGCCACGTATCAGAAGAGGGGAAGGTCTTCCACTGGAAGAAGGATTACTAATCGCCCGTTTTAAAAGGGAACAATGAAATGTTTTATTGATACCCAAAGAACGGGGTAGATCTAACTGAAATGCCACCGGATTGATAACCCTAGTGATCTTATAAGGACCGATGAACCGGGGGCCTAACTTATGAGATGGCTTTCTCAACTTCAAATTCTTGGTAGACAACCAGACGAAGTCTCCTAATTTGAAGCTGCAGGGTCTTTTCCGCTTATCAAAAACCCTTTTGGTCACTAATGACACAGACACAAGGGCTTTCTTCACTTTCCTCCAAATACCTCTAAGGACCGAAACCACAGAGGAACCACCAGGCGTGGAGTCCAGGGGGTCAAAAGAATTGGCCTTAGGATGATGCCCATACACCCAAAGGAAGGGAGAGATCCCTGTAGCAGAGTGAGCTGCGTTGTTATAGGCAAACTCCGCCATGGACAGATGAGCCACCCAGTCAGTCTGACACTTGGAGACATAACACCTGAGGAACTGCTCCAAGGACTGGTTCACCCTTTCAGTCTGCCCATTAGACTGCGGATGGTAGCCTGACGACAAGCTGACAGAAATCTGGAGATCGGAACAAAATGCCCTCCAGAATTTGGCCACAAACTGGGATCCGCGGTCAGAGACCACATCAAGTGGCAACCCGTGGAGGCGCACAACATGCAGTATAAATAATTCAGACAGGCGTCTGGCCGATGGTAGCCCAACCAATGGAACGAAGTGCGCCATCTTCGAAAACCTGTCAACGACAACCCAGATGGCTGTCATCCCCGAGGATTTGGGCAAGTCCACCATAAAATCCATTGAAATGTGGGTCCATGGCTTAGATGGAATAGAGAGTGGATGTAATGGGCCAACAGGAACCCCTCTCGGAGTCTTATTTCGGGCACAGATGTCACATGCCCGAACCCACTGATCCACATCCCTAGCCACCGAGGGCCACCACACCACCCTAGATAGCAACTCCCGAGTTCTGGCAATACCCGGGTGACCTGCCGACTTCTTGGCATGGAATTCCAGGAACACTCGCTATCTTAACCTAGGAGGCACAAACAAAAGACCTACCGGAAGGTCTGGAGGAGCCTGCTCCTGTGCTCTAAGGACTAATGACAAGAGGTCCTGGGTAATGCCCACTTAAATACATGATGGGGACACAATGGGCAATGGCTCCTCGGTGGTCTCCTGGATTGGAGCAAAACTCTGCGAGAGCGCATCAGCCTTGATGTTTTTTGACCCAGGGCGATATGTTATCAAAAAATTAAAGCGAGCAAAAAACAAAGCCCATCGTGCCTGCCTGGCATTGAGGCGCTTCGCTGACTCTAAATATGCCAAATTCTTATGGTCGGTGAGAATTGAGACCACAAACTTAGCCCCCTCAAGCCAGTGTCTCCACTCCTCGAGTGCATCCTTAATAGCCAACAATTCCCGGTTACCCACGTCATAATTCATCTCGGCAGGCGAAAATTTACGGCAAAAGTAAGCACAGGGATGAAGGCGATTATCAGACACCCCCATCTGAGAGAGCACTGCCCCAATACCCATCTCAGAGGCATCCACCTCCACCACAAAAGGACGCTCTGGATCTGGGTGTCGCAGCACCTTGGCCGAGACAAATGCCCTTTTGAGACGGGCAAAAGCCGCTTTGGCCTCACAAGACCAGTGAGCAACATCCGCCCCTTTCTTAGTGAGTGCCACCAAGGGCGCCACTATAGACGAAAATCCAGCGATAAATCGTCTATAAAAATTTGCAAAGCCCAGAAAACGCTGAAGCGCCTTCAAACTAGTGGGCTGCACCCAATCCAGGACTGCCTATACCTTGGAACCCTCCATTTGGAAACCTTCTGGGGAGATAATATATCCTAGAAATGCGATTTGCTGAACTTCAAATTCGCACTTCTCCAGCTTCGCCCCAAGCCGGTGGTCTCTGAGTTTCTGGAGGACTAAGCGTACATGCTTCCGATGTTCCTCCAGGGAATGGGAGAAGATTAGGATGTCATCTAAGTATACAACTAAGAATCTATCCAAATATTCCCTGAGCACATCGTTCATGAAGTCCTGGAAGACTGCTGGGGCATTACAGAGCCCAAAAGGCATCACCAAATATTCATAATGCCCTGAGTGGGTATTAAAGGAAGTCTTCCATTCATCCCCCTCTCTTATTCGGATTAGATTGTACGCACCGCGTAGGTCAATCTTAGAAAAAATGGTGGCAGTACGAAGCTGGTCAAACAAGACCGAAATGAGAGGCAGTGGGTATGAGTTTTTAATCGTGATACGGTTCAATTCCCTGAAGTCGATGCAGGGTCGCAACGAACCGTCCTTTTTACCCACGAAGAAGAACCCCGACCCAACTGGAGACTGTGAAGGTCTGATAAATCCCTTAGCCAAGTTCTCCTGAATGTACTCTGCCATAGCCGGAGTCTCAGGACGTGACAGGGAGTACAACCTGCTCTTGGGAAGCTTAGCATTCGGCAACAAATCAATGGCACAGTCATAGGGGCGATGGGGAGGTAGTACCTCTGCAACTGTTTTGGAGAACACGTCCGCAAAATCTGCATAACATCCTGGCAATCCTGGCAAACTTAGCTGCGAAAGCCTGACTGGAAGGCTCAAGCAACTCCTGAAACAATCAGTACCCCAACTAAGAATCTCCCCAGAGACCCAGTCAAATTGAGGATTGTGGGCCCTTAACCAGGGTAACCCCAACACCAATGGGGCAAAAGTACAGACAGTCACATAAAAGGACAATTTTTCAGAGTGTGTGGCTCCAATAAACACAGAAATCTGGCTAGTGCAAGAGGTAATTTTACCCTGGGATAATGGTTCCCCGTTTAACCCACAAATCTCAATTTCCGATGCCAAGGGTACTAAGGGAACAGAGTGTTTCAGTGCGAATTGGCGGTCCATAAAAACCCCGTCGGCCCCACTGTCCACAAAGGCCTCAGTCTTGACAGTTTGACCGAGGATCTTCAAGGTCACCGGAATGATAAAAGTCTTCTTGGGAAATTCCGACTTCTGACCTGACAGGATATTTCCCATCACCCTCAGGCCCTGAAGTTTTCCGGCTTTTCTGGGCATGATACTACCACATGATCTTTATTCCCACAGTACAAACATAACCCCTGCTGTCTCCTCCGCGTCTTCTCACGCGAGGAGAGGCGGGTAGCCCCAATCTGCATAGGCTCCTCGGAAAATTCCTCAGAGTCTGAGGTTCCCTTGGGAAAGAAGGAAACCTCAGTCTCCCTTTCAAGCCTGCGCTCTCTCAGCCGTCTATCCACCCGAATGGATAACTGCATGAGCTGATCCAAGCTATCAGGCAAGGGATATTGTACCAGTTGGTCTTTTAACTGGTTAGAAAGACCTCTTCGGTACTGGTGTCTCAGGGCTGGGTCATTCCACTGGGTATCATGGGCCAACCTCCGAAACTCCGTACAATAAACCTCAACTGGCCTTCGCCCTTGCTTAAGGATCGAAATCTGAGCCTTGGCTGAGGCCGTCTTGTCAGGGTCATCATACAACATGCCCAGTGCCGTAAAAAAAAAGCATCAACACTTTTAAGCGACGGACAGTCAGGCTGCAACCCATATGCCCAGACCTGTGGGTCTCCTTGTAGCAAGGAAATCACTATGCCCACCCGCTGAATCTCCGACCCAGAAGACTGAGGCCTAAGCTGGAAATATAGCTTGCAGCTCTCCTTGAAACAAAAGAACTGCGAGCGATCTCCAGAAAAACGATCCGGGAGATTTACTTTCGGCTCCTTAACCCCTGAAGGTACTGCTGCTGCGGGAGCTCCGCCAGCGGCCTGCGAGGTGTGCATTTTAATGGACAAATCATTAAATTGTCGAGTCAGGACCTGCACCTGATCGACCACCTGTTGCAAAGTATTTTGAGGGGTATGCTCCATATTCCCACAAAATTTCAACAGGTGTATTAGGCTGCTGAATATGTTATGCACACCAGTGCCAGCAGGAATGTACTGGTGTCTGAACGGTGAGGGATGCAAAACAAATGAACTCACAGACAGACTGGGGAATATGACATTACATACACAGAAGGTGATAGGGTAACAAAATAAACACAAAGTGAACAGAGAAGCCCAAAGGCTCAGAAACTGGGTGTCTATCTAGTATTAGGAATGTTCAGATGGAAAGAAGCGAGATGTAGTGATTTAATACGTAGAGAACCCGAAATGTTGTTGCTAAGGGCAACAGCAAAACCCTAAAGGGTTACCAACGGGTGTGGCAGTAAACTCCTTGGTCAGAGATGGAATAATAGACACAAGGAGAGTCTCCACAATCCTAGTCCTCACTTGCAGTGCACTGGTTCAGCTTACTGCCACTAAACTGACACCTGAACACCTTGCACAGTGAGAAAGGATTTTGGCAGGCAAGTCTGAGAATACAGCCGCAAACTTGCTAGGTTCACAGAGTAGCAAAAGAACCCCAGCAGGTTAAACGACTGACTCCAGTCTTACTGCTAGGTCTGGATTGGCAGAGTGTAATACCAAATCCCAAGGCCTATTTGCAGTAAGCAACAAACAAATACAAAGTTTACACAGTACTAGCTAGCTTTCAGGAACTGACTAACCAACAAAGATTCAGCAGCATCTGCCTAACCTGAGAAGAAGGTTTATATAACAGGTGCTGTCCACGCCCCACTCAGACCTCACAGACTGTGAGCACAAAAACCAGCACCGGATCCCCTGCCGTGCACAGAGCCTGTAACCACTGCACAGCAAAAGACCCGAACCGGAGTATCACTACGCTCAGGTTACTCCGCTAGCACTTGTCTCCCGGTTGCCTTGACGATGTGGCAGCACAGAGCAGGAGACCCTAACAACAGGACACCGGGAGAGGTGACACAGACAGGACACGGAAGGGGGGTGACACAGTGACGTGACATGGAGGAGGTAACACAGTTACTGGACACGGGGGGATGACACAGTGACGGGTAACACGGGGGGTGACAAAGTGACGGGACACACGGGGGGTGACAGTGACGGGACACGCGGGGGGTGACAATGACGGGACACGCGGGGGGTGACACAGTGATGGGACACGGGAGGGGGGTGACACAGTGATGGGACATGGGAGGGGGGTGACACAGTGACAGGACATGGGAAGGGGTCAGTGGCGGATTTAGGGGGGGGGCACCAAGGCACGTGCCCCCCCTGTCATTTTTAGTTGATTTTTTATTTTTTTATTTTTTTATTTTGTGCGCACGCCGCAGCCCTCGCGGTGGCTTGGGGGCGAGGGGCTGCGGGGGCGCCACTGATTTAGTGCAGACTGACATGCGGACGAGCGTCCGCATGTCAGTCTGCGGTCTCGTTTCCTCCGCTGCTGTTAGGAGGGACACGGAGGGCACAGTGCACGCCTCCCTGTGTCCCTCCTGGGTCTCCGGCGGCCGCGGGTCTCATAAAGGAAGTGCCGTTCGTGAGCACTTCCTTTATTAGAGTGACCCGCGGCCGCCGGAGACACAGGAGGGACACAGGGAGGCGTGCACTGTGCCCTCCGTGTCCCTCCTAACAGCAGGGGAGCGGAGGGAGCGGAGGGAGCGGCGGCGGCGGAGGAAGCGCGGGGGGGGGACCCACTGAGGGGGCATATCTGGCACTGGGGGGGAATATCTGGCACTGGGGGCATATTTGGCAGGGAGGGGGGGGGAGAATATCTAGCACTGGGGACATATATGGCACTGGGGGGAATATCTGGCACTGGGGGCATATATGGCACTGGGGGGGGGGAATATCTGGCACTGGGGGCATATGTGGCACTGGGGGGGGAATATCTGGCACTGGGGGCATATGTGGCACTGGGGGGGAATATCTGGCACTGGGGCATATGTGGCACTGGGGGCATATATATAGCACTGGGGGGGAATATCTGGCACTGGGGGCATATGTGGCACTGTCGGGGAATATCTGGCACTGGGGGCATATGTGGCACTGGGGGGGTATATGTGTACCTAGCACATGGGGGGGGGGGCTATATTTGGCACTGGGGGCATGTGAGTACCTGGCACCGTGGGGGAATATCTGGCACTGGGGACATATGTGGCACTGGGAGCACAGCCCTAGCAACAAGCGCTACCTCCTAGCAACGAGCATGACACCCAGTGCATGAAACCCCTGGCAACGAGCATGACACCCAGTGCATGAAACCCCTGGCAACGAGCATAACACCCAGTGCATGAAACCCCTGGCAACGAGCATGACACCCTGAGCATGAAAACCCCTGGCACCGTGCATGGAACCAAGAGCATGAAACCCCTGGCAACGAGCATGACACCCAGTGCATGAAACCCCTGACAACGAGCAGGTATTTGAAAAGTAATTAGAAGCCTTACTGTAGGACTTAATGTGTAATGGGCATTACGGTGTGTGGCATAATGTATCACGGACATTGCGGTGTGTGTCATAATGTGTCACAGGCATTACGGTGTATGGTATACTATATCGCTGGCATTGTGATATGTGGTATAATGTCTCAGGGTCATTGCAGTGTGTGGCATAATGTATCACGGACATTGCGGTGTGTGTCATAATGTGTCAGGCATTACGGTGTGTGGTATACTATATCACGGGCATTGTGGTATGTGGTATAATGTCTCAGGGTCATTGCAGTGTGGCATAATATATAACGGGCATTGCGGTGTGTGGCATAGGGTATAACGGGCATTGCGGTATGTGTCACAGGCATTACGGTGTATGGTATACTATATCACGGGCATTGCGGTATAATGTCTCAAGGTCATTGCAGTGTGTGGCATAATGTGTCACAGGCATTGTATGTGCTATAATGTATCGGGCATTGCAGTGTGTGGTATAATGTATCACGGACATTGCAGTGTGTGTCATAATGTGTCACAGACATTGTATGTGCTATAATGTATCAGGGGCAGTGCAGTGTGTAGCATAATGTATAACGGGCATTGCAATTCCTGTCATAATGTGTCACAGGCATTATAGTGTGTGGCATAATGTGTCGGGGGCATTACGGTGTGTGGCATAATGTGTCGGGGGCATTACGGTGTGTGCATACTGTGTCATGTGCATTATTGTGTGTGTGGCATAATGTCTAAGGGCCATTGCAGTATGTGGCATAATGTATACTGGGCATTACTATAAGGAGGAAAAATGACAAATAATGTAAGGGGCATGAATCAGGATTATTTTTCTTTCCTGTGGTGGCCAACGTCTGGGCGTGCAGGTTGCAAAACTGGGGTATAAGGTAGTCTTTTCCTGCAATACCACGCCCATTCCAACGAAGCCACGCCCATCCCAACGAAGCCACGCCCCTTATGGTGCCCCCCTGTAATTTTTTTCTGGATCCGCCCCTGGAGGGGGTGACACAGTGACTGTGATAGAACACTGGGGGGGCAAGAGAGACACAAGGCTGGAACATAACACGGAAGAAATGGAGGGTTGGGGTGACACAGTAAGAAGAGGGCCAGGGACCCACACCCCTGACGATTACCAATGAGTCCCTTGTTGTGTCCTTACCTCCCTGAATCCATATGATTCCGCTGCTACTGCCTCATTATGGTGCATGCTGGAGGTCACAGACGCCACAGACTGGAGAGGTAACAGCCGGGTAGCACAAGACTTCTGGAGGGTTGACAATATTCCCTCCCTCTGCCCAGAGCCTGACCTGCTCCGCAGCACTTAGAGCCATGACCGCCCGCTCTGTATGCCGTGAATCTGGCTCCTGTGTGTGGGCACGGCGGCCACAAGAGTGCGTTTCAAAGGTGTGCTGACCAGGATTCTGTGGGCTTCCTGGCAGCCAGCCGCAGCAGCGAGATGAGGCACTGCGGCGTAATAGAGTGTGGAGCTTGCTGCTATTGCACGGAGGGAGTGTTGGGCAGGCGGGCAGAGGGGTGACCGCTGGATTGATTTTGTTAAAAAAAATATGTCCCATTGCTGACGGCGCCGCTGCCTGTGTGATAGGCGCAGCGGTAGCTGGCAGGAGCAGTCATGTATAGAAGCAGGGATGCGGAGCAGGAAGAGCGCCTCTCCAGGCCGGCGCCTACCTGCACTGCATCCCTTGCTGAGCGGTTAGCGCCGGTACTGATAACTGCTTATCCATACTTGCCTACCCCAGGGCCGAAACTAGGATTTTTGTCACCCGGGGCAAGGTATATATATATATATATATATATATATAGAGAGAGAAATAGAGACCTAGGCGCTACAGTACAAACGTGCGGTGAAAATCGTAAGAAGGAAAACACTCGTTTAGCTCTTTTAAGAGTAGCAGCTCGTAATACAAGATTAGTGTATGGTATACACATAGAAAAAATGGGTAGTGGAGAGTACAAGCGCTAATGAGTGCGGTGACAATTATAACGGAAATGCTCAGGTGAGTTAAAAGATTATTAATATGGCCTTGGACACTTATCTGGTAAAACAAACTTCAAGCCGGTATTCATCATTTTAGGAGTAACATGTAAAAGAAGAAACAGCAAACATAGTGTGTAACGTTCACAAGTAAATATAGAGCTTTTCGCTGTATAGGGCGCAATCTTAGGGAATTTAAGCTATTCCCAATAAAATTATAATCTGTAGCTTCACAACATAAAATACAGATTTTAATGAACAATACAAACACGGCTAGACAACACACGTACAAGATTTAAAATCATAAAAGCTTATCTGTCCATTCTAAGCATAGGGGAATCAGTAACCAATTGTTCCAGGGACACAGGATAGCCAAAGTTTATGCGTACAGGATAAAAATGGTTCAAATGCGTTTCGTCCTTCAGAGTGTGGACTTCTTCAAGGGGATCTGAAGGACGAAACGCGTTGGGACCGTTTGCTGCTGAAACTCCCATTGATGGACAGATAAGCATTTGAACCATTTTTATCCTGTACGCATAAACTTTGGCTATCCTGTGTCCCTGGAACAATTGGTTACTGATTCCCCTATGCTTAGAATGGACAGATAAGCTTTTATGATTTTAAATCTTGTACGTGTGTTGTCTAGCCGTGTTTGTATTGTTCATTAAAATCTGTATTTTATGTTGTGAAGCTACAGATTATAATTTTATTGGGAATAGCTTAAATTCCCTAAGATTGCGCCCTATACAGCGAAAAGCTCTATATTTACTTGTGAACGTTACACACTATGTTTGCTGTTTCTTCTTTTACATGTTACTCCTAAAATGATGAATACCGGCTTGAAGTTTGTTTTACCAGATAAGTGTCCAAGGCCATATTAATAATCTTTTAACTCACCTGAGCATTTCCGTTATAATTGTCACCGCACTCATTAGCGCTTGTACTCTCCACTACCCATATATATATATATATATATATATATGAAAAATCATACAAATTCAGCACTCACCTAATATTAACACTTCAAACTGTAATTCATCTGAATTCAGGGAATGTTAGTTCCAAAATATTGCAATAGTTTGTTAAGCTGACCAGCCCCTTCACGGCCTTCCCATTTGGTCAGTCCCTACACTGACTTACACAAATCACAAAAATTTTTGTGGTCACACTCTTTCTTGCACCCCTATTGTCCATATGTAAATTAAATGTTAAGAAATTCCCCAGGTGTTTTTACTGATATGCTTGGGTGTGGTTCCTGTCTCTTTAAAAGAGTGGGACAGGGCCTAAACACATGATATAAGCATGCAGTGCATTTAAAATCCAAAAGATGCCTGTGAGCATTGCTCAGATTTGTGTAAGTCAGTGTAGGGACTGACCAAATGGGAAGGCCGTGAAGGGGCTGGTCAGCTTAACAAACTATTGCAATATTTTGGAACTAACATTCCCTGAATTCAGATGAATTACAGTTTGAAGTGTTAATATTAGGTGAGTGCTGAATTTGTATGATTTTTTATTTAAATAGTGTGGTCACAATACCACTGGCACCGCGGATGTATGAGTGCTGTGGGTTCTTGCCTATTGTTTATATATATATGAATAAATAAATAAAAAATAAATAAATATATAAAAAGTATTATTTATATATATATATATTTCAGAACTTTTTGACATGAAAAATTGCCTTAGCAATTTTAGCAGGGACCTGAATATGTGTGTGGTAGGTGCACACATACCTCCCATTCTGCAGGATCTCTCTCCCCCGTCCGGTTCTCCGGCTTTCCTGTTGGTGGCAGGTGCATCCTTGGCTCAGCAAAAACTTCGCCACACAGTGGACATCTGCAAATCCGTTCGCAACTCACTCACCATCTAATGATTTTTCCATTCTGTGCAGTCTGTGCGTAGCCCATTAAAATTACGAGAGCATTTTCAGACAGCAAAGGTGCCCACGGCTGCTAATGTAATAGATATACCTGAACAACTTAGAAAATTGCAGCCTAAGTCCAAATTTGATCCAGTGACGAACAGTCCATCGATTAAGACCTTTTCTCGTCTTATGGACAGTGTGGTAAATAAATATGATCATAAGGTGGCAGGTCATAATAATCTGATGGGAGCTGAGCGACAGGCCCTAAAAAATCTAGTCTCGCACTGACATTACTATTAGAAATGCAGATAAAGGCGGGGCGATAGTCGTTCAGGACCTGTCAGATTATATTGCCGAATGCTATAGACAATTAGCTGATGTTGATGTATATGAAAAGTTAATGCAGGATCCTACTGTGGAATTTAAATGTGAGTTGGACAGTGTATTATCTAGGGCAGTTTCCAATTCATGGATTTCTAGTGAATTGGCTTTGGCTTTAAAAACTGCATATCCTATTGTGCCCTTATTTTATACACTGCCCAAGCTCCATAAGGACAGAAAAAAAACCCTGGCAGACCAATCATCTCTGCCAGGGGGTCTTTATATCAACCAGTGTCCGTATACTTGGATGCATTGTTGAATTCTTGTGTCCAGCAAACTGTGTCTTATCTTAAGGATACTAATGATTTGTTGACCCGTCTAGATTCCTTGGGGCAACTTCCGTCTGGTACAACATTTTGTAGTGCTGATGTTATGGGATTGTACACATGCATCCCTCATGATTTGGGGATAGCCGCAGTGGCAGCACTAATTGAGAACAACCCTATTTACGTTGGCCCCCCTTTGGAGTTATTCATTGAGTTATTAACCCTTGTGTTGACTAGAAATTATTTTTTATTCAATGGAGAGTTCTATTTGCAGAAGCTGGGCTGTGCGATGGGGTCCAGTGTAGCCCCATCGTACGCGAATGCGTTCATGTGTTGGGTTGAGAAACCCCTCCTATTGAACAACCCTTACAGTCATCACGTCATCATGTACGTTAGATACATAGATGACTTATTGATTGTATGGGGTGGTTCTAGGGAGTGTCTACAGGAACTGTTGGATAATCACAACACTTCTTCTAGTGTTGTGAAACTGACCTATAATTTGAGCACCACCAGTGTTAATTTTCTGGATGTGAATATTGCACATACTAATGGTCAGTTGATTACATAATTATATGTCAAAAAGACAGATCGCAATACAGTTCTTAAAGCAGATAGTTTCCACCCCCCCTCGTTAAAACATGGATTGCCATATTCCCAGATGCTTAGAGTGCGACGTATTACTAGTGACCCATCTAAGATTGATCAAGCTCTGGAGGGTATGGTATCCAGGTTTTGACAGAGGGGATACGATAATAAATTGCTAATGGACACAAAACGCAGGGTGAGTCAAATCCCAAGGGAGGATTCCTTAAGGGGTAAAATTTCGGCTGTGGATGACCAGTGTAGGATTCCTTGGGTGAATAGGTTTACTGATATAAGTAGGAATACAAGTAAAGAAATTAAAAAGATTTGGCCTATTGTCAGTACTGACAAGGACCTACCTGGCCTATACAATACCCGGCTTATGCCTGCATATGCCAGGGGGAAAAACCTCAAAGACATGTTGGTAAAACTAGACGTAACAGAATTAACAAATTTAAAACCTCAATCACATTTTTTATCACGAAAACCTGGGTGTTTCAGGTGCATAGGATGCACTACATGTCGTTCTATGCTAGTGGGTGACTTTATTTGCCACCCTAGGTCAGGTAAAAAATATACCATTAATTTTCCACTTACGTGTACTTCACGTTTTGTGATTTATGTTCTGTCTTGCCCATGTGGCTTGCACTACGTGGGCAAGACAGAATGCCAGCTCAAAGAAAGAATGGCCAACCACAGATCGGCTATACGAACAGCCTTGCGGACCGGCTCCAGTGATCAGCCAATGGCTCGTCACTGCGTTCAGTCTTCACACAGCATAGCTAGTATCAGAAGTAAATTAATCGATCATGTTCCGGCATCCATACGGGGTGGCGATAGGGGCAAAATGTTGCTCCAACTTGAGAGACGATGGATTTTCAGGTTGGACACATTGGCCCCTAGGGGGCTAAATGAACAACATGGTTTACATAGTTTTCTGTAGTCCTTCTGTAGATTAGGTCTATATATTATCTCTTGTGCGGATCTTGATATTTACATGTGCAGTACAGGTTTTCTTCTTTTATTAGCCTCTCATTGAAGTGATTTTCCAAGCTGCTCACTAATACTATCTTGTATAACATGCCATATTGGGATTTATAAGTAACTTCTTCCTAACAGTGTCCCATATCTTGTTTTTATGATATGTGTTTTTGTATTTTTTGTTTTGTTTGTTTTTCGCTTATA
This sequence comes from Pseudophryne corroboree, assembly GCF_028390025.1. Classification (NCBI taxonomy): domain Eukaryota; kingdom Metazoa; phylum Chordata; class Amphibia; order Anura; family Myobatrachidae; genus Pseudophryne; species Pseudophryne corroboree. The sequence continues at coordinate 757,493,040 of NC_086447.1, forward strand.
TAGATTGCCTGTATAGACCTATATTGATATATGAGATTAGGTCTGTTATGCGGGGCGTTCTTGGTATGTTTTATTGTAATGTTTGTCGGTTGCCTAGGTAACCGTTGATGCATGACGCTCTCCTCCCTGCGGGCGCCTCCTGATGACGACGCCCGCTGTACGGAAGCAGCCGCACAGTGAGTGATGGCGGCAGTCGGCGTGGCGGACTGAATGGAGGTAGCATACGCAGGTGTGGTGAGTTACTGCATTTACAGGTGGGGGAAGGTCCTGGTGAGGGTATATATTGTATTTTTTCATTACGTTGCACATCCCTGATGACGTGCAGAGGCCCGAAACAATTGTAGGATGCGTCTTCATTAAAAAGAAGCACTGTTAACAAAGCCACTGGAGTGCCGCCTGTTCTTTTGGCTAATATATATATATATATATATGAATAAATAAATAAAAAATAAATAAATATATAAAAAGTATTATTTATATTTATATATTTCAGAACTTTTTGACATGAAAAATTGCCTTAGCAATTTTAGCAGGGACCTGCATATGTGTGTGGTAGGTGCACACATACCTCCCATTCTGCAGGATCTCTCTCCCCCGTCCGGCTCTCCGGCTTTCCTGTTGGTGGCAGGTGCATCCTTGGCTCTGCAAAAACTTCGCCACACAGTGGACATCTGCAAATCCGTTCGCAACTCACTCACCATCTAATGATTTTTCCATTCTGTGCAGTCTGTGCGTAGCCCAGGACTTATTCCTACAGTGCGATACAAACAGGCTGATTGAGAGCAGAGCGGACATCACACACCCTTCCTGAAAACGCTTGGGAACGCCTGTGTTTTTCCTGACACTCTCAGAAAATGGGCAGTTACCACCCCAAACGCCCGCTTCCTGTCAATCAGCATGCATTCGCCTAGTGATTAAAAAGGACGCAGGATTTTTTTTTTAGCTGTTTGGCGTCGCGTCTCCACATTACGATCCGTACGCATGCGCAGTCATTTAATAATCGTCCGCTGCACAACAGCGATCAGGTCTGTATTAGGCAAACAGTACATTACACCATTTTCTCCATTGTTGTTAAGGGCAACTCTACTTAAACCTGTGCGCCAGTTTTGATAAATATGATAAATATCCCCAAATGATGTAATGCACGTTGTAAATTTAATAGTGGACAGTACCATAAAGTGGGTGTGGGTTCACAAGCTGGATCCATATTAAATTTAGCGGCATATGCAGATATGTAAAGTCACACATATGTAAAGTCTCACATACACACAACCATATGCACACACAGCCACATATGCAAAGACACACACACACACACACACACACACACACACACACACACACACACACACACACACACACACACACATACACACAGCCACATATACAAATCCACAGGGTGTAGTACGGTATGTTGGCGGCCGGGCTCCCGGCGGCCAGCATACCGGCGTCGGGAGCCCGACCGCCGGTATACCGTCAGTGTGGCGAGCGCAAATGAGCCCCGTGCGGGCTCGCCGCGCTACGCGCGCCACGCTATTTTATTCTCCCTCCAGGGGGGCCGTGGACCCCCACGAGGGAGAAAAAGTGTCGGTATGCCGGCTGTCGGGATTTCGGCACCAGTATACTGTGCGCCGGGATCCCGACAGTCGGCATACTGAAGACCACCCAATCCACACATGCAGACACACAGCCACATATATATATACACAGCCATATATACAGAGCCACACATGTGCGTGCATACGCACACAGCCACATACGTACACAGCCATATGCACACAACCATACTAAGAAACTTTTATGTTCTCTTGTTGCCCACCTGTCCTGAGCCAGACTGCACGCCCCGTCAATGTCCTCTGCCAGAAAGCTCACATATTGTATGCTCCTTGCACACTACTCATCACGGGCAGGAGACAGGCGGGAGGAGAAGCGTTCAGGCAGGAGACGGGCTGCGGAGCTGGGGAGAGATGAGAGGTTTCCGGGTGGGAGACGGGCAGCGGGTGGTAGACAAGAAAGGTGTTCAGGCGGGAGTTGGGCAGCGGGGGTGGGGAGAAATGAGAGATGTTCGAGTGAGTGATGGGCAGCGGGACTGTGAGGAGGCGGAAGCACCGATTGTCCGCCACTGACTGCAGAGAGGAAATTGAAAGTAAACTACAGCTCCCGAGGGCTGCTGGGAGCTGTAGTTTATTTTCAGTTTACTCACAGAAATGCGGCAGCTCCGACAGCTCTGAACTGCTACCGTTGCCGCATAGGGAGAGCATGTTAGGGGGTCTCGGCGCCCCCTCCAATCCGGCGCCCAGGTCGCCTGCCCCCCTAGCCCTCCCCCTAGTTACGGCTCTGCCTACCTGACCCTCTCCATGAGGAAAAAAATGCTCTGTTCCTGGACTTCCTGGTAATGTATGATTGCCATCTCCTGTGGTGAGCTAGTTAATTGATAAGAAAGGCGTTTCACCAAAGGTGATGGCAATCATACATTACCAGGAAAGTCCAGGAACAGAGCATTTTCTCCTTCATGGTGAGGGTCAGGTAGGCAAGTATGTGCTTATCTCTTCTTTGATCTGCTGTGAAGTCACGTAGGGGTACATTTACTAATCAGTGATAAGAGCGGAGAAGTGAGCCAGTGGAGAAGTTGTCCATGGCAACCAATCAGCACTGAAGTAACATCTATAATTTGCATACTATAAAATGATACAGAGCTGCTAATTGGTTTATGGGGAAATTTCTCTACTGGCTCACTTCTCCGTTCTTATCACTGCTTAGTAAATGTACCCCTTAGTAGTATTTAAAATGTCTGTCAAAGGTATATTGGTTAATTTATCTCATATTCCCCCTGTACTAGTTTATGTTCTCTATTCTAAATTTCACTAATACCCCTTTCACCCTGCTTAAAAATCCTGGGTAATTGCCGTGTCTACCCGGGACATGGCTCAGTGGAAACGGCTCCTAGGAAAAAATCCCGGATCTGCTGACCCAGGATTTCTTCCCGAGTATCGAGCAGTGGAAACAGCTCTTATCTGGGTTTTTTGACCCAGGTAATTGCATAAGCAATTGCAGATGTGAGCTCCCTGTCTACTTTTATAGAGCATAATTAATGTAAGGAAACAGGAACTTATTTTTATTTTTCGACAACAGTAATATGGAAATTCATCTCAAAGCTTTTATTGAAGAATGTATTTCTTTTTTTCTTTCTCATCATTCTCATTTTAAATACAGCTTTTACATCAACAAATTGGGATAGTTATATGTATTAGGTTCAGCCCAAGTTACGCAAACTTATGGATGGGTTATTTGGAAATTTCCTCTATTTGTTCCGGACACCCATGTGGCCTGATCTGAGTCCTTATCCTGTTCTATTAATGACATTACATTCATTTGGAAGGGGAGGTGAGAACTTTTAAATATATTTTTTTATTATTTCTGTCCCTGTTAAACCAGTCTTAACTGATATTTTTTTTCCCAAAAAACTGCTCAGAAATTGTTGGGTTTTTTATGAGTGAATTAGGTGAAGAACATGAATTTAACCTTAACCAAAATGATTTGCTTTAAAAAAATAAAAATAAAAATTTGAATTTTTGTTATTTTTAAAAAAATATAATTTTTCTCAAACATCGGTACATCGGTCAGGAATATTGGTAACATCGGAACATCGGTAATATCGCAACATTACTTTTTACACCTAAGACAGCTGCCAGGTACACAGGGGGTGGCTGTGGATCTCTTGGAGGGGGGGGGGGGGGGGGTTGTTTTACACTTTCACAGCGGCTGCCATTGTCTGCAGCCACTGGGTGGGGGGTCCTTCTGAGAGTAGCAGCGGAGGGAAGTTTCCCTTCCCTGCAGCTGCTAACACTGTTTATCTGACTGGTCGCATCCTGTGCGACCAGGTCAGATAAAGCACTTGCTGGTGTGGTCCCATCTGATGCGACCATGCCAGGCAAGTGGTTAAATGATAATTCCTTCAACATTGTAATTATTACCTTTTAAGTCCAACAAGAAGGTACAATCTTTACTATTAATAATAAATTATACCCCTTTCAGACATACGACCCAGGAATTTCCCTGCCCAGGATTTTGCTGGGACCCCCTTTCACACTAAACCTGAGACCTGGGAAATTCCCGGGTTGACCCCTTTCAGACATAAGCCTAGTCTGCCCTGGCATGACACATGTCACACACACACACACACACACAGATGTCACACTCGTACATGTCTTACACACACACGTCTTACACATACACGCAGGGCCGTAACTACGTGTGTGCCAGCGGTGCCTGGCACACAGCGCAGTCGCCCTGAGGGCGCAACTGTCAGCGGCATTGTAATGAGTCAAACTGACTCATTACAAGCTGCCTGTGCACGCCTCCTGTCCCGCTGCTGCCCGGCTCCCGCCGTCTGTCCCCCCTGCTACCCGGCTTCCGCCTCCTCTCCTGTGATCCACAGCTTGTCCCCCTGCTGCCCGGCACCCACCTCCTGTCCCCCTGCTGCCCGGCACCCGCCTCCTGTCCCCCTGCTGCCCTGCTCCCGCCTCCTGTCCCCCTGCTGCCCGGCTTCCGCCTCCTCTCCTGTGTTCCGCAGCCCGGCACCCGCCGCCTGTCCCCTTGCTGCCTGCCGCCACCTGTCCCCCTGCTGCCCGGCTTCCGCCTCCTCTCCTGTGTTCTGCAGCCCGGCACCCGCAGCCTGTCCCCTTGCTGCCCGCCGCCACCTGGCCCCCTGCTGCCCAGCTTCCGCCTCCTCTCCTGTGTTCCGCAGCCCGGCACCCACCTCCTGTGCCCCTGCTGCCCGGCTCCCTCCACCTGTCCCCCACTGGTTGCATCCTGACACTCCGGCTGCCTGGCTCCCGCTTTATGGCCACCGGGTGGATGGACCCCGTACCCACTCTACGGCTCCCGCCTCAGTACACGCAGCAGAGGCAGGTCCAGCAGCGGCTCCCGCACACAGAGGCTGGTTCAGCAGCGGCTGCATGAGGAGGAACTGGTAAGAAGAGAGGGGACTGAGGGGACACTGCCATGGCGGGATAAGGAGTAAGAGTCTACATATTTGGCTTTGCCTGTAAATGAGTACATGTGTGTGTGTGTGTGTGTGTGTGTGGCTGAGTGTGTGTATATATATGTGGCTGTGTGCACTGTGCATATATGTATATATGTGGCTGTGTATATGTATATATGTGGTTATGTGTGCGGGGGAGGGGGGCACCATCGTTTCTTCCGCGTCCGGCCATCTGGTATGTACTTATGCGCCTGGCCTGCCATACTGAGTAAAAAGGGGACGCTGTCTGCTGTAATGTGTAAAAAGGGGACGCTGTCTGCCGTAATGTGTAAAAAAGGGGACGCTGTCTGCCGTAATGTGTAAAAAAGGGGATGCTGTCTGCCGTAATGTGTAAAAAGGGGACGCTGGCTGCCGTAATGTGTAAAAAGGGCTCTACCTGGTGTAGTGGCGCTACTGTGCAGAGTAATTTGAATAATGGAGACTACTGTGCACCGTTATATGAATTGGTATTATTTTGTGGCCAGACCCCTTCCCCATGAAGCCATGCCCCTATATATTTTATACGTCACACACTGCCCCTGTTTTACATAAAGTGAGGAAGGGGGGGAGGGGGCAATGCCGTTTCTTGCACACAGCACTAAAATGTCTAGTTACGGCACTGCATACACGTCACACTCAAACACACACTTACATGTAATATACACACACTTGCAAATTCATACATACACACACACTCACACTCACTACAGCAGGCCGCCTCTCTGTTTTTAGGCTGCACCGGCTGCTTCTACAACTCACTGCAGCATGGACTACAGCAGCCGCCCCCTCCAGGCAGCCCCGCCCCTTCCAGTCGGTCCAGCGCCAATCAGAGGCATGTAGGTGCGAGCCGGGCAGCAAATTTTCGGATCGCACCTTTCAGACCTAAGCTGGGTTGTCTACCCGGGACTTAAGTCCCGGGAAAAACCTTGGTCAATTGCATATTGGTAACCCGGGAACGTGTTCCTTGGTTGGGACCTTTCAGACATGCCAAAATCCTGCATTCATGTGCAAAAAGACGGGAATTTGGAGGATATCTGAAAGGGGTATTAGTCATAGCCAGTGACGGACTGGGGCATGAAGAACCCACCAGGGAAATGCAATCACAGGGGCCCACTAAGTGGCATTGCCATATTCTAGAAGGGGTGTGGCCATGTTACCAGAGAGGAGTGGCCAGCATAGTACATAAAGAGCTGTTCCTCTCTGCCCACTTCAAGCTGTTGTGTATGTGCCTGGGTTACACTAGGAGAGAACAGTAGTATATGCGCCAGATACAAATAATGACCCCAGTAGAGTCCCAGATACACATAATGACCCCAGTATAGTGCCAGATACACATACTGCCCCCAGGGATAAAGTGGGCCGGAACGGGGCGGAACTGCGTTCCGGCAGTTCTAATTGGAGACGGAACCAGTTCCGCCTCCGCCCGCCCACCTTAACTACACACAGGCAGCCTATATTAAGTACTAGTCAGCAATCAGAGTACAGAGAACAAACACTATTATCACACTGCTGCTGCTATCCCGCCTCTGCCGCCCGCCCACAACATCTATTACGCTGCAGGCTGTCACTCACACTGTCCGTGCGACCACGCTTGGCTCCCCCTCACGCTGCTTCAAGTTCCGGGCCGGGCTTATGTATGCGCCACCCACCGATGCCGTGGACACCCATTTGTATCAATGATGCGGTGGTGGGAGGGCGGCGCTGACGGGTATGATTGACAACCCGCCCCGCCTCCTCCAAAGCCTGTGCCGCTGGAGGGAGTGAATGACATCATCACGCGTCTGCAGGGAATAGAGTAGCCGCCCTGAGTTGAGTTTCCAGCCACGCGGATGCTGAGGAGACTGAGACTACCTCAATCACACATGTAAAGTAATTTAAAAAAAAAAAACCACCATGCAATATTTATGTATTTCACTCTCAGCTGTCTATGTAAATATATTTAAAGTTGACAATGACATGACTCTCTGTTGGTGATTAATATCATATATGGCAGAGTGAGTGATGCTACATTGCTGTCTTCCACCCAATATTTTACGGACTTCATCGCTGCTGTGCGTTTTCACACAGCTGCGATTATCAAACTACTGCGCATGCGTATGTCCCGCAATCTGCATGCGCGACGGACAGCAGTGACAGGCTGGTGCAAAAATTTCTATCGCACGGGTGTTCGCAAGGTGATTGTCAATAAGCGAACATTTGTGGGTGGTAACTGGCCGTATTCTGGGAGTGTCAGGAAAAATGCAGGCGTTCCCAAGCGTTTTCAGGGAGGGTGTGTGACGTCAGCTCCGGCCCCGATCAGCCTGATTTCTTCGCACTGGAGGGGTAAGTATTGAGCTACGCACAGACTGCACACACAGGGGGTCATTCCGACCCATTCGCACAAAAGCGGTTCTTCGCTGCAGTGCGAACGGGTCAGAACTGCGGCTGCGCAGCGCCCGCCGTCGTCGGGCAGCGGCCAGAACAAAGAAGAAAGTGATCGCTAGCGCAATCGCAAGAAGATTGAGAGGGAGGAGGCGTTCCGGGGTGTCTACTCACTGTTTCCAAGGCGTGGTGAGGCGAACGCAGGCGGATCCAGGCATTTGGAGGGCGGATGTATGACGCAGAATGGGAAAATCATTAGATGGTGAGTGTGATGCGAACAGATTTGCAGCTGTACACTGACTGAGGGGAATTTTCGTACAGCGTACACATGCATTCCTACACTTGAACAGGGCGAATTATCACTACCCCTGGGCGGGGACTATCCGATCACAGGACAGTGTATTTTGCAGCACAGTGATCAGGTCTGAATGAAGCTCCTGGTTCTATCTGTTTAGCCAGCAGAGCAGACACATTTAATAGCAGACCTAGAAGTTTTCTATCGTACAATCTGTATTACACACTAACAGTGATTTAAATAACCAATATTAACGGATTTCAAGCTGCCAGTTGCCTACTGTAATACCATGTATATTTATTATATAATAGAACCATAAAGAAATTAAATAGTGTTATATATAAATTTTCATCGTTTTGATGTACCTGTGTCTTCAAACTATTGTTTATACGTGCTAGGAATCTCATACACTAAAGTCATGTATTGCACCTGTTTCTGACTGTCTACTTTGTGCAAGAGTGCCCTGCATGTCTCATACAGTATACCAGTCTGCTTCTTTGTTGTGATGATTAATGAAATGACAATTGGATGTGTATAGAGCAGATCTTAGGCCAGGTAGTGAGTGACAGACACAAGGCAGAGGTAGTGTTACTTGCTGGTGGTACCTGAGACCCCCTATTTATTCAGAGCCCTCACTAGACCATTCTCTACAAATGCCTAATTGCTGTCTGTTGTGTCTGTGAAATGGCTGAAAGTATAACCTGTAATAGAGTCCACAATAGGAACACAGAGTGTGACCGCAAATAAGAACTACTTGGCCCATCTAGTCTGCCCCTTTTTTTACCATATTTTTACCTCAAACCTTAGTTGATCCAATAGCTCCACACATGCATATTTCCAGTGCTGTAATATCTGAGACCCCAGGCTGGTAACGCCATTATTAGCTGCTGCGTTATAGCACCAGTAGATAGTGTTAAGAGGGAAGCTATGAAATTTCACTTCACATCCAAGAATCTCATCAGAGGCTGATCCTGAGAAATAATCAGTGGTTTCCCGTTTTGTGGACATGTTAGTTTTGCGGTAGATGTAAGATTAGACATTATGCAGGAGAAGTGGTGTGCGCTGATACCACCACCCCCTTCCTCATGTATGAAGGAGGACAAGTGTGCTATGTGCCCCGTCTAAGGGGTGTGGTATCTGACAGGTGGGAGGGGCTAGGGTGTGGCATCTGCGGGGTGGGAGTGGCTAGGGGTGTGGCACCCATGGGGGGGTGAGTTCCACCACCTCTCTAGGACCACTTTATGCACTGGCCCCCAGTATAGTGTCAGATACAAATAATGACCCCAGTATAGCACCAGATACACATAATGACCCCAGTAGAGTGCCAGATACACATACTGCCCCAGTAGAGTGCCAGATACAAATAATGACCCCAGTATAGTGCCAGATACAAATAATGACCCCAGTAGAGTTCCAGATTCACATGTCTCCCAGTATAGTGCCGGATACACATAACGACCCTAGTAGACTGTTAGATACACTTAATGACCCCAATAGACTGTCAGATACACATAATGACCCAGTAGACTGTCAGATACACATAGTGACCCAGTACAGTGCCAGATACACATATGCCCCCAGCAGTGCCATTTACACATACACCCCCAGCAGTGCCAGATACACATACACCCCCAGCAGTACCAGATACACATATGCCCCCAGCAGTGCCAGATACACATATGCCCCCAGCAGTGCCAGATACACAAATGCCCCCAGCAGTGCTAGATACACATACACCCCCAGCAGTGCCAGATACACATACCCCCCAGTCAGTGACATGCGGTGGGGTGAGGCAGAGCCTTTCCTGTCATACTAACGTTTGTGCCAGAGTTTTTACTGTATAAAGTATATGAAAAATACTAAAAATATGTTTGAAATATCTTCTTTGCATTATTCTAAGAATTTTTATAGCCAAAACTCTGGAGTAAAAAGTCTATGGCAGGTGAGGCAGTGCCTCATCTATCTGTCTTTTCTGCACATCTCAGATCAACACTCACCAAATTTCCAGGAGTTTATAATGCTGCACCTGTGTATAATGCCCACATGTACGCTTTGGCTCATATATTGCATGTAAATCTGACTCTGGCGCTAGCTAGTACCTCCTGAGCCATTTACCTCACCGCACATCCCTGCACCCAGTAGTGCAGTGACAGACACACATACCCCCAAATAGTGCAATGACAGATACACATATGCCCCCTCTGTGCCAGTTACACATTCTTCCCCCACAGTGCTGCTTATATATATATATATATATATATATATAATATATGTGTAACTTGGATTGCTATCCTTTATGCTTTGTGAAAGGTGTGCTGCCCGAATACTGTGCTTGTTATTAGAGATGAGCGCCTGAAATTTTTCGGGTTTTGTGTTTTGGTTTTGGGTTCGGTTCCGCGGCCGTGTTTTGGGTTCGACCGCGTTTTGGCAAAACCTCACCGAATTTTTTTTTGTCGGATTCGGGTGTGTTTTGGATTCGGGTGTTTTTTTCAAAAACACTAAAAAACAGCTTAAATCATAGAATTTGGGGGTCATTTTGATCCCAAAGTATTATTAACCTCAAAAACCATAATTTACACTCATTTTCAGTCTATTCTGAATACCTCACACCTCACAATATTATTTTTAGTCCTAAAATTTGCACCGAGGTCGCTGTGTGAGTAAGATAAGCGACCCTAGTGGCCGACACAAACACCGGGCCCATCTAGGAGTGGCACTGCAGTGTCACGCAGGATGTCCCTTCCAAAAAAACCCTCCCCAATCAGCACATGATGCAAAGAAAAAGAAAAGAAAAAAGAGGTGCAAGATGGAATTGTCCTTGGGCCCTCCCACCCACCCTTATGTTGTATAAACAAAACAGGACATGCACACTTTAACCAACCCATCATTTCAGTGACAGGGTCTGCCACACGACTGTGACTGATATGACGGGTTGGTTTGGACCCCCCCCAAAAAAGAAGCAATTAATCTCTCCTTGCACAAACTGGCTCTACAGAGGCAAGATGTCCACCTCATCTTCACCCTCCGATATATCACCGTGTACATCCCCCTCCTCACAGATTATCAATTCGTCCCCACTGGAATCCACCATCTCAGCTCCCTGTGTACTTTGTGGAGGCAATTGCTGCTGGTCAATGTCTCCGCGGAGGAATTGATTATAATTCATTTTAATGAACATCATCTTCTCCACATTTTCTGGATGTAACCTCGTACGCCGATTGCTGACAAGGTGAGCGGCGGCACTAAACACTCTTTCGGAGTACACACTTGTGGGAGGGCAACTTAGGTAGAATAAAGCCAGTTTGTGCAAGGGCCTCCAAATTGCCTCTTTTTCCTGCCAGTATAAGTACGGACTGTGTGACGTGCCTACTTGGATGCGGTCACTCATATAATCCTCCACCATTCTATCAATGTTGAGAGAATCATATGCAGTGACAGTAGACGACATGTCCGTAATCGTTGTCAGGTCCTTCAGTCCGGACCAGATGTCAGCATCAGCAGTCGCTCCAGACTGCCCTGCATCACCGCCAGCGGGTGGGCTCGGAATTCTGAGCCTTTTCCTCGCACCCCCAGTTGCGGGAGAATGTGAAGGAGGAGATGTTGACAGGTCGCGTTCCGCTTGACTTGACAATTTTGTCACCAGCAGGTCTTTCAACCCCAGCAGACCTGTGTCTGCCGGAAAGAGAGATCCAAGGTAGGCTTTAAATCTAGGATCGAGCACGGTGGCCAAAATGTAGTGCTCTGATTTCAACAGATTGACCACCCGTGAATCCTTGTTAAGCGAATTAAGGGCTGCATCCACAAGTCCCACATGCCTAGCGGAATCGCTCCCTTTTAGCTCCTTCTTCAATGCCTCCAGCTTCTTCTGCAAAAGCCTGATGAGGGGAATGACCTGACTCAGGCTGGCAGTGTCTGAACTAACTTCACGTGTGGCAAGTTCAAAGGGCATCAGAACCTTGCACAACGTTGAAATCATTCTCCACTGCACTTGAGACAGGTGCATTCCATCTCCTATATCGTGCTCAATTGTATAGGCTTGAATGGCCTTTTGCTGCTCCTCCAACCTCTGAAGCATATAGAGGGTTGAATTCCACCTCGTTACCACTTCTTGCTTCAGATGATGGCAGGGCAGGTTCAGTAGTTTTTGGTGGTGCTCCAGTCTTCTGTACGTGGTGCCTGTACGCCGAAAGTGTCCCGCAATTTTTCTGGCCACCGACAGCATCTCTTGCACGCCCCTGTCGTTTTTTAAAAAATTCTGCACCACCAAATTCAAGGTATGTGCAAAACATGGGACGTGCTGGAATTTGCCCATATTTAATGCACACACAATATTGCTGGCGTTGTCCGATGCCACAAATCCACAGGAGAGTCCAATTGGGGTAAGCCATTCCGCGATGATCTTCCTCAGTTGCCGTAAGAGGTTTTCAGCTGTGTGCGTATTCTGGAAAGCGGTGATACAAAGCGTAGCCTGCCTAGGAAAGAGTTGGCGTTTGCGAGATGCTGCTACTGGTGCCGCCGCTGCTGTTCTTGCGGCGGGAGTCCATACATCTACCCAGTGGGCTGTCACAGTCATATAGTCCTGACCCTGCCCTGCTCCACTTGTCCACATGTCCGTGGTTAAGTGGACATTGGGTACAACTGCATTTTTTAGGAGACTGGTGAGTCTTTTTCTGACGTCCGTGTACATTCTCGGTATCGCCTGCCTAGAGAAGTGGAACCTAGATGGTATTTGGTAACGGGGGCACACTGCCTCAATAAATTGTCTAGTTCCCTGTGAACTAACGGCGGATACCGGACGCACGTCTAACACCAACATAGTTGTCAAGGACTCAGTTATCCGCTTTGCAGTAGGATGACTGCTGTGATATTTCATCTTCCTCGCAAAGGACTGTTGAACAGTCAATTGCTTACTGGAAGTAGTACAAGTGGGCTTACGACTTCCCCTCTGGGATGACCATCGACTCCCAGCGGCAACAACAGCAGCGCCAGCAGCAGTAGGCGTTACACGCAAGGATGCATCGGAGGAATCCCAGGCAGGAGAGGACTCGTCAGACTTGCCAGTGACATGGCCTGCAGGACTATTGGCATTCCTGGGGAAGGAGGAAATTGACACTGAGGGAGTTGGTGGGGTGGTTTGCGTGAGCTTGGTTACAAGAGGAAGGGATTTACTGGTCAGTGGACTGCTTCCGCTGTCACCCAAAGTTTTTGAACTTGTCACTGACTTATTATGAATGCGCTGCAGGTGACGTATAAGGGAGGATGTTCCGAGGTGGTTAACGTCCTTACCCCTACTTATTACAGCTTGACAAAGGGAACACACGGCTTGACACCTGTTGTCCGCATTTCTGGTGAAATACCTCCACACCGAAGAGCTGATTTTTTTGGTATTTTCACCTGGCATGTCAACGGCCATATTCCTCCCACGGACAACAGGTGTCTCCCCGGGTGCCTGACTTAAACAAACCACCTCACCATCAGAATCCTCCTGGTCAATTTCCTCCCCAGCGCCAGCAACACCCATATCCTCCTCATCCTGGTGTACTTCAACACTGACATCTTCAATCTGACTATCAGGAACTGGACTGCGGGTGCTCCTTCCAGCACTTGCAGGGGGCGTGCAAATGGTGGAAGGCGCATGCTCTTCACGTCCAGTGTTGGGAAGGTCAGGCATCGCAACCGACACAATTGGACTCTCCTTGTGGATTTGGGATTTCAAAGAACGCACAGTTCTTTGCGGTGCTTTTGCCAGCTTGAGTCTTTTCAGTTTTCTAGCGAGAGGCTGAGTGCTTCCATCCTCATGTGAAGCTGAACCACTAGCCATGAACATAGGCCAGGGCCTCAGCCGTTCCTTGCCACTCCGTGTGGTAAATGGCATATTGGCAAGTTTACGCTTCTCCTCCGACAATTTTATTTTAGGTTTTGGAGTCCTTTTTTTACTGATATTTGGTGTTTTGGTTTTGACATGCTCTGTACTATGCCATTGGGCATCGGCCTTGGCAGACGACGTTGCTGGCATTTCATCATCTCGGCCATGACTAGTGGCAGCAGCTTCAGCACGAGGTGGAAGTGGATCTTGATCTTTCCCTAATTTTGGAACCTCAACATTTTTGTTCTCCATATTTTAATAGGCACAACTAAAAGGCACCTCAGGTAAACAATGGAGATGGATGGATTGGATACTAGTATACAATTATGGACGGGCTGCCGAGTGCCGACACAGAGGTAGCCACAGCCGTGAACTACCGCACTGTACTGTGTCTGCTGCTAATATATAGACTGGTTGATAAAGAGATAGTATACTCGTAACTAGTATGTATGTAAAAAGAAAGAAAAAAAAACCACGGTTAGGTGGTATATACAATTATGGACGGGCTGCCGAGTGCCGACACAGAGGTAGCCACAGCCGTGAACTACCGCACTGTACTGTGTCTGCTGCTAATATATAGACTGGTTGATAAAGAGATAGTATACTCGTAACTAGTATGTATGTATAAAGAAAGAAAAAAAAACCACGGTTAGGTGGTATATACAATTATGGACGGGCTGCCGAGTGCCGACACAGAGGTAGCCACAGCCGTGAACTACCGCACTGTACTGTGTCTGCTGCTAATATATAGACTGGTTGATAAAGAGATAGTATACTCGTAACTAGTATGTATGTATAAAGAAAGAAAAAAAAACCACGGTTAGGTGGTATATACAATTATGGACGGGCTGCCGAGTGCCGACACAGAGGTAGCCACAGCCGTGAACTACCGCACTGTACTGTGTCTGCTGCTAATATATAGACTGGTTGATAAAGAGATAGTATACTCGTAACTAGTATGTATGTATAAAGAAAGAAAAAAAAACCACGGTTAGGTGGTATATACAATTATGGACGGGCTGCCGAGTGCCGACACAGAGGTAGCCACAGCCGTGAACTACCGCACTGTACTGTGTCTGCTGCTAATATATAGACTGGTTGATAAAGAGATAGTATACTCGTAACTAGTATGTATGTATAAAGAAAGAAAAAAAAACCACGGTTAGGTGGTATATACAATTATGGACGGGCTGCCGAGTGCCGACACAGAGGTAGCCACAGCCGTGAACTACCGCACTGTACTGTGTCTGCTGCTAATATATAGACTGGTTGATAAAGAGATAGTATACTCGTAACTAGTATGTATGTATAAAGAAAGAAAAAAAAACCACGGTTAGGTGGTATATACAATTATGGACGGGCTGCCGAGTGCCGACACAGAGGTAGCCACAGCCGTGAACTACCGCACTGTACTGTGTCTGCTGCTAATATATAGACTGGTTGATAAAGAGATAGTATACTCGTAACTAGTATGTATGTATAAAGAAAGAAAAAAAAACCACGGTTAGGTGGTATATACAATTATGGACGGGCTGCCGAGTGCCGACACAGAGGTAGCCACAGCCGTGAACTACCGCACTGTACTGTGTCTGCTGCTAATATAGACTGGTTGATAAAGAGATAGTATACTACTAATATTATATACTGGTGGTCAGGTCACTGGTCACTAGTCACACTGGCAGTGGCACTCCTGCAGCAAAAGTGTGCACTGTTTAATTTTAATATAATATTATGTACTCCTGGCTCCTGCTATAACCTATAACTGGCACTGCAGTAGTGCTCCCCAGTCTCCCCCACAATTATAAGCTGTGTGAGCTGAGCAGTCAGACAGATATATAATATATATATAGATGATGCAGCACACTGGCCTGAGCCTGAGCAGTGCACACAGATATGGTATGTGACTGACTGAGTCACTGTGTGTATCGCTTTTTTCAGGCAGAGAACGGATATATTAAATAAACTGCACTGTGTGTCTGGTGGTCACTCACTATATAATATATTATGTACTCCTGGCTCCTGCTATAACCTATAACTGGCACTGCAGTAGTGCTCCCCAGTCTCCCCCACAATTATAAGCTGTGTGAGCTGAGCAGTCAGACAGATATATATAATATTATATATAGATAATAGATGATGCAGCACACTGGCCTGAGCCTGAGCAGTGCACACAGATATGGTATGTGACTGAGTCACTGTGTGCTGTGTATCGCTTTTTTCAGGCAGAGAACGGATTATAAATAAAAGTGGTGGTCACTGGTCACTATCAGCAAAACTCTGCACTGTACACTACTGAGTACTCCTAATGCTCCCCAAAATTAGTAAATCAAGTGTCTCTCTAATCTATTCTAATTCTAAACGGAGAGGACGCCAGCCACGTCCTCTCCCTATCAATCTCAATGCACGTGTGAAAATGGCGGCGACTCGGGCTCCTTATATAGAATCCGAGTCTCGCGATAGAATCCGAGCCTCGCGAGAATCCGACAGCGTCATGATGACGTTCGGGCGCGCTCGGGTTAACCGAGCAAGGCGGGAAGATCCGAGTCGCTCGGACCCGTGAAAAAAAACATGAAGTTCTGGCGGGTTCGGATTCAGAGAAACCGAACCCGCTCATCTCTACTTGTTATATGGGTTATGCGGCAGGAGCTGACCTTATTGGGCTATAGCACCCTGTTTATTATTGGCATTCTTTATCTCCAGGACATTACTTTTTTCACATGCTGTGAATTGATTTTATTATGGCTATGGGAACGGACTGCATCGAGGATACTCTCTATGAAGCTATTATTTTAGCTAAGATTACTCAGGGCACTTATATGACCTTTTCTGAAACGGAGGCTGATGAGATTTTATTCAAGGATGATTTTGGAGATGAGACTGAGAAATCTGTTGAACATCTATACCGTGACCTTTTGAGATTAAAACAGCGGGAATTAGATTTCTATTATCACGGGGTGACTCTCAGTAATTACTACAAAGAAAAAATTATACCACGTGGCTTTAGGGTAAAAAATTGTCCTACAATTGGGCGCTACAACGCCACATTTTGTAAACGCTGGATTGCCATCCTGAATAAATGTAGCCATGACTTAATGCTGCTCATTATCGAGGAGGCTAGCAGGGAATTAATGGTGATTCGTGATAAGATCAAACCCTTTGAGACATCGTTTAAAGGTGTCCTTGAGTCTGATACTGGCACTAAGTGACTTGAGAAATTGGAGAAACAAGTTGCTGTTTATAAGCGTGATCTGGTACAATTCAAGAGACGTAAGTTTAATAAAGTAACTGCAGATTATGATCAAAATAAAGTGTATTTGTGGACTGGTTCAGAGCCCAACAGGACGTGATACCATAATCGGAGGAGATATCAACAGAAATCTAGGGGTGATTCTGATTCACTACCGGACAATCCTATCACCAGTGACTCTGATTATAATGATATCCCCCATACTAATTCTGAAGCTGCAGCCCATTTAGGGGTTCTCACCCGTACTCAAATTCGAGACGGAAGACGCGGCAGGGTGGCCTCAAAGCGAGGGCGAGGAAGGCCAGGCAGGCAGCCGCTTCCAAGATGAAAGTAGTGTTCAATTTATCTTGAAGTGATTTGTCAGCAATTGAACTTAGCGTCTTGAGCCGCGGACTGTCGTTTGTCCCTAAAGTTTTAATGACTTTAACTGGGAGATTGAACAATATCGTCTCAACAGACAACCTTGTCTGCATGAATACTTTCATGGGACTAAAGCATCCAGTAGTATTAAGGACACTGTGGACTTACCTCCTCAGTTCCGTAAATTACAAAAGAAATCTAATTTTGAACCTTATACTAATAATGTATCCATTAAAACCTTCTCTAGGATGCTTAATTGTAATGTTGAGACGGCTGTTAAATCTCATTGTTCTTCCATGCCTCATTTTAATAACCTTTCTGCCATTGAGTTTAAAGCATTGAAAGATTTATCTAATTATAAAGATGTGGTTATTCGCCCCACAGACAAAGGCGGGGCAATTGTGGTTCAGAATCTTGATCATTATAGGAATGAGATTTTGAGGCAATTGGCGGATGTTGAAGTATATAGATTATTGGATCATGACCCCACTGCCGAATTCACTTTGAAATTGTCAAATAGATTATCACAAGCTGTTAGTGAAGGTGTTATCTCTCAGTATTTGTGTAATGCTTTGATACCTAAATGGCCTGTTACACCGCTTTTATATTCCTTGCCCAAAATACATAAGGATGCTTCCTGTCCTCTGGGACGCCCCATTATCGCTGCTCATGATTCTCTAGTTCAGAACTGTTCTGTCTATTTGGATGGTCTACTACAGCCATGCATTTTGGGATACCCAGGTTACTCACTTGACACTACTAGTTTTTTAAACAAACTGGTAGCTGTTGGTAGGGTACCACCTAACAGCTTACTATGTAGTCTTGATGTATCAAGCTTATACACTGTGATTCTCAATAACAATGGTATTAAAGCGGTACGTAAATTATTGAGCAATAACCCACTGTATGTGGGACCAGACATTTATCTGGTATGTGATCTTCTTGAAAAGATACTGACCTGCAATTATTTCATTTTTGACAGTAATTATTACTTGCAGACTTCAGGATGTGCGATGGGGTCCAGTGTGGTCCCATCATATGCCAACTCATACATGTTCCAGGCTGAG
Organism: Pseudophryne corroboree; assembly: GCF_028390025.1. Classification (NCBI taxonomy): domain Eukaryota; kingdom Metazoa; phylum Chordata; class Amphibia; order Anura; family Myobatrachidae; genus Pseudophryne; species Pseudophryne corroboree. The sequence goes on from NC_086447.1 coordinate 757,511,259, forward strand.
CGTGACATTTTTTTCACGGATAGCACCATTTCTGAGAATATATTTTTTTACGTCAGATATATTGACGATTTATTCATGATATAGTCTGGCTCAGAGGAACAATTGGTGTCTTTCATTAGTGATCACAATCAGTCCAATTGTCCTATCAAATTTACATATGATATCAGTAATTGCTCTATCAATTTCCTTGATGTTATGATCAGGTTGAATAATCAGGAGATTTCGACCGATTTTTACACAAAAGTAACTGACAGAAATACTTTACTACATTCCAGTAGTTTTCACCCAAAACCATTGAAATATGGGCTTCCATTTTCTCAGTTTCTAAGGGCCTGTCGGATTTGTAGCAATAGGGATGATGCTGTAGGTCAGATTGATAAGATGATTGAGAAATTTTTAGTTAGAGGTTACTCTTTACCTACTTTGTTGTTAGCCAAAGATAAGGCATTGTCTAAATCTAGGAACACCCTGTTGCAATCTACTAAGAGAAATGGCCAAGAAAATCGTATGCCTTGGGTTAAACACTTTAACACTTCCAGTGGAGTTATTAGATCTGTCTCTAGGCAATTGTGGCCAATTGTGAGCACTAATGGGGATTTGAATTTGAGTGATAGGACACTTATGCCCTGCTACACTAGGGGGCGCAACATTCGTGATTGGGTGTTCAAAACTGACATTACTAATATGTCAAGTATTCCCTCTACACAACATTTTCTCAGTCGACGCAATGGATGTTACAAGTGTATCAATTGTGTTACATGTAGATACCTTGTTGCTGGTGATAGCTTCTGCCATCCATACAGTGGCAAGAGGTTTTACATTAGACATAAAATTACGTGTACCACAAAATTTATCATTTGTTTTATTCGATGTCCATGTGGACTTTATTACGTCGGTAAGACCGATAGAACGTTACGCGAACGAATGGCGATGCATCGCTCCACCATTCGGGCTGCGTTAGAGGCTGGTAACGGCGATCATCCAATTGTGCGGCACTTTGCAGAAGCAGGGCACAATATGGCTAATTTACAATACATGATCATTGATCATGTACCTGCATCTCTAAGGGGCGGTAATCGCTCGCTTAAATTACTTAAGTGTGAGTCTGGTTGGATACACAGATTAGGTACCCTCACACCATGCGGTTTGAATGACACTCTGGGTCGCCATGCATTTATACAATATTGACCCTTTTGCCAGCATTTATCCATTATCATTCTAATGTTACATGTCTGCTGCTCCTCTAAATCATTTATGTTTAACTTGGATTGTTATCCTTAATGCTTCTGTTCATCCTCTGCTGTTTCACTGTGTTTGTTTATATTAGTTCGGTTTCCAGGGCTACGGACTAGGTGTGATGACGTCATTGGTGGGCACCATACTTACTGGTTCCGAACGCCGCTGGCGGCGCGTGTCACTCGGTGGGGATATAAGGTGAGCATGGTTTTATTTCTAGTTATATGCCTGATGACGATGTGAAAATAAAATACATCGAAACGTTGCTACATATGCCTGCATTACCATGAGTTAATTTTGCCTGGGTGCCATTTGGAATTGCTGTTATATATGTGTATATATATATATATATATATGTAGGTGGCACACCGGACAGCTCACAGTAGCTGGGGGCTGGGACTGCTGTTTGCAGACGCTCCCGATATTGACAGCACCAGAGGACCCATTCATCTGTGTCACCAGAGTACCCCTTTAGCCCCCTCCTGCTGGTGGTGTCCGTTGACCGCACTCACCAACTCCAGGGCATGCCTGCTCCTCCTGCAGACCGTGGTGGCGGGATCCATGGTGGGATTTGCAGCGCAGTGTGAGGTCATGACGCTGCTAGATGTCATGATGCTACAAACCCACAGTGCACCTCTCGGAAAGGAGCCTGCCACCTGCCTGGCTAAGTCCCACCCTCCCCTGCAAACATGGGCAAGGCTATCAACTTACAGGGCCTACCGGTGGATCCCTCGGTACCCCCGCAGGCCAGTACGAGAATGGTCACAGCCTATTTGCCATGTGCCTATATGCCAGGTGGTAATTGTCACTATGTTAACTGATTTAACTTGACAATTTGGATAAATTAAAAGAACAAAAAAGAACTGTACGGGTGGAGAGATGCTCATAAAGCAAGCCACTAATCTCAAAGATTGGTTTGCAGAACAGAAAGGATTTATCCAGTAGAGATGGTTGTGAGGAAACCAGGATTACATGTGCTATGGTTCCTTTATGGGTTCAGGGATCAAACTGGAAGCAGGTAATAGCAAAGCTACAATAACTTTATTACATTTTATAACAGTAATAACAGTGCAAACAAGGTCTGATTCACGTTTGTAAGTAAAGCAAAAAAGAAAGGAATTGGGCAAAACCATGTTACACTTCAGGTGGGGCAGATGTAACATGTGCAGAGAGATTTAGATTTGGGTGGGGTGTGTTCAAGCTGAAATTTAAATTGCAATGTAAAAATAAAGCAGTCTAACATTTGTGGGCTACATGCAAAAGCAGACAGAAAAAATATAAATGTATTTATTCCCCTTGCATGGCAACATGGTTTGCTCCAGATGCAAGTTTAACTTGCTTTCTGTTTGCTTTACTTACACACATAAATCAGGCCTTCACTGTAGTCAGTCTATAACCACCTCTTGCTTACCCACGCTAGTAGGGTTACTGAGTGAGAAGTCACTGAGCGAGATATTGCTAAGAGTACTCTCACTTTTCCGTTGCTGGAGAATAAAACTTCAAGTTGATCTTGCGTACCTGGCTGCTCAGCCTATTGTGGGCTCTACCAGTGTAGTAGGGCTAGCCTGATGGTCATGCACCTCCTGCTGGTACATCACATAAGAAAGCCACAGGCGAATCCTGATGGAGTAGCTGCAATTGAGTATTGAGTACACTAAATGCCACTAAAGGTTGTAATGCTGCAGTCAATTGCCATAAAATGTCTATTGTAGACTGTCTGCATTCATCCGCATACCCAGACACACTCTGATTAAATAAATTACACTGACAACTGGCTAATTTTCCAAATAAAATGATCAACTTTATTTGTAAATCAATAGGTATGGTGGCAAAGGAGGGATGGACTATTTTAATTTATGTCCCTTTTTAGTGCTAATTTTAATTGTGGCTGAATAACTAAAACTTCAACCTAAAAAAACACAAGAAGAGGCAAGGGCCCAAACCCAGCCCCACCTCCATCGCATAAACAATGGACAATATTGGGCCATTTGCCACCCATTGTGTTAACTGAACTTTTCAGGAAGACCGTGGCCAACTCTCCACTCAACGTCTTCCCCCAACTCCAAACAAAGGTGCCCAGGTGTCTTGTAAGTCCAGTCCAGTGGTGCTGCCATATAAGTCCAGTAGTACTGCCATATAAGTCCAGTGGTACTGCCGTAATGGTCCAGCGGTACTGCTGTATAAGTCCAGTGGTACTGCCGTATTAGTCCAGTGGTGCTGTATAAGTCCAGTCCAGTGGTGCTGTCTTGTGCTGCATCAGTCCAGTCACTCCAGTGGTGGTGTCCTGTGCTGCCATAAGTCCAGTGGTGCTGCTGTATTAGTCCAGTCCAGTGGTGCTGCCATATAAGTCCAGGGGTACTGCCATATAAGTCCAGCGGAACTGCCGTGTAAGTCCAGGGGTACTGCCATATAAGTCCAGGGGTACTGCCATATAAGTCCAGCGGTACTGACGTATAAGTCCAGTGGTGCTGTATAATTCCAGTCCAGTGGTGCTGTCTTGTGCTGCATCAGTCCAGTCACTCCAGTGGTGGTGTCCTGTGCTGCCATAAGTCCAGTGGTGCTGCCGTATAAGTCCAGTTCAGGGGTACTGCCGTATAAGTCCAGTGGTACTGCTCTATAAGTCCAGTCCAGTCCAGTCCAGTGGTGCTGCTGTGTAAGTCCAGTCCAGTGGTGCTCCCATATAAGTCCAGGGGTTCTGCCGTGTAAGTCCAGTGGTACAGTCATATAAGTCCAGCGGTACTGCCATATTAGTCATGGGGTACTGCCATATAAGTCCAGCGGTACTGCCATTTAAGTCAAGTGGTGCTGTATAATTACAGTCCAGTGGTCCTGTCTTGTGCTGCATCAGTCCAGTCACTCCAGTGGTCGTGTACTGTGCTGCCATACGTCCAGTAGTGCTGCCGCATAAGTCCAGTCCAGGGGTACTGCCGTATAAGTCCAGTGGTACTGCCATTTAAGTCAAGCGGTACTGCCATATAAGTCCAGCAGTACTGCCATATAAGTCCAGCGGTACTGCCATATAAGTCCAGGGGTAATGCCGTATAAGTCAAGGGACACTGCTGTATAAGTCCAGCGGTACTGCCGTATAAGTCCAGTCCAGTGGTGCTGCTGTATAAGTCCAGTCCAATGGTGCTGCTGTTTAAGTCCAGCGGTACTGCCATATAAGTCCAGGGATACTTCCGTATAAGTCCAGCGGTACTGCCGTATAAGTCCAGGCGTACTGCCGTATAAGTCCAGTCCAGTGGTGCTGCTGTATAAGTCTAGCGGTTCTGCCGTATAAGTGCAGCGGTACTGCAGTATATGTCCAGCGGTACGGCCATATAAGTCCAGGGGTACTGCCGTATAAGTCCGGCGGTACTGCCGTATAATGCCAGGGGTACTGCTGTATAAGTCCATTCCAGAGGTGCTGCCGTATAAGTCCAGTCCAGGGGTACTGCCGTATAAGTCCAGCGGTACTGCCGTATAAGTCCAGTGTTGCTATATAAGTCCAGTCCAGTGCTGCTGTCTTGTGCTGCATCAGTCCAGTCACTCCAATGGTGGTGTCCTGTGCTGCCCTCCATAGGTGACGATTTATGTTTTTGCTGGTGGGTGCTCGGCAGGAGGCTGCAGAGGGAATAAACGGGTGGAAGGCGGCAGTGACTAATGCCCATTACACATTATGCACCACACCGTAATGCCCATTACACATTATGCAACACACCATAATGCCTATTACACATTATGCCACACACAGTAATGCCCATTACGCAATATGCCACACACCATAATGCCCATTATGCGTTATGCCAGGGATCTCCTGCGCGTTGCCAGGGGTCTCCTGTGTGTTGCCAGGGGTCTCCTGCGTATTGCCAGTGGTCCAGTAAAGTATGGGAGAGTGGGTGTATGCATCACTAAATATACTGCTAACCTCCGCAGCCCCAGCAGGCACTAGGGGTCTTATGCGCATTGTCAGGAGTTTCATGCACATTGCTAGGGGGTTCCTGCAAATTGCCAGGGATCTCCTGCGCATTGCCAGGGGTCTCCTGTGTGTTGCCATGGGTCTCCTGCGTATTGCCAGTGGTCCAGTAAAGTATAGGAGGGTGGGTGTGGGCATCACTAAATATACTACTAGCCTCCGCAGCCCGATCAGTGGATCGAGACGCACTGGGGGCTGTGGAAGCACTTCCGTACATTGCAGTGTAAATAAATACCTTAAAATGCCCGCCGCCGGGGAGACAGGTGCTAGCGGTCAAATATGACTTCCAGCGTCTGTCTTATCCTTGGCGGTGGCCATTTTTGGTGGTTTTTTTTACACTGCACTGTACAGAAGCACTTCCACAGCCCCCGGTGCATCTCAATCCACTGAGGAATGGAGGGGGGGGGGGGTGGCTGCGGGTGGCTGCTAGTGGTAACTACTGGGACAGCGGCTAGTTCTGTGGGTGATCCTCATTGTCCGTGGGTGCTCGGGCCCAGGAGCACCCACGGAATCGGTGCCTATACTGCCATAAGTCCAGTAGTACTGCCATATAAGTCCAGTCCAGCGGTACTGCCATATAAGTCCAGTGGCACTGTATAAGTCCAGTCCAGTGGTGCTACAGTGTATCTTGTGCTGCATCAGTCCAGTCACTACAGTGGTGATGTCCTGTGCTGCCATAAGTCCAGTGGTGTTGCCGTATAAGTCCAGTCCAGTGATCTGCCATATAAGTCCAGGGGTACAGCCGTAAAAGTCATGGGGTATTGCTGTAAAAGTCCAGGGGTACTGCCGTATAAGTCCAGGGGTACTGCCGTATAAGTCCAGTGGTGCTTTATAAGTCCAGTCCAGTGGTGCTGCCATATATGTCCAGTCCAGTGGTGATGTCATATAAATCCAGTCCAGTGGTCTACCATATAAGTCCAGAGGTACAGCTGTAAAGGTCCAGTGGTACAGCTGTAAAGGTCTACGGGTACTGCCGTATAAGTACAGCGGTACTGCTATGTAAGTCCAGGGGTACTGCCGTATAAGTCCAGCGGTACTGCAGTATAAGTCCAGGGGTACTGCCGTATAAGTCCAGACAAGTGGTGATGCCATATAAGTCTAGTCCAGTGGTGCTGCCGTATAAGTCAACCGGTACTGTCGTATAAGTCATGGGGTACTGCCGTATAAGTCCAGTGGTACTGTCATATTAAGTCCAGCGGTACTGCTGTTTAAGTCCAGGGGTACTGCCGTATAAGTCCAGTGGTACTGCCGTATAAGTCATGGGGTACTGCCGTATCAGTCCAGTCCAGTGGTGCTGCCGTATAAGTCCAGTTCATTAGTGCTGCCATATAAGTCATGGGCTACTGCCGTATAAGTCCAGCGGTACAGCCACATAAGTCCTGCAGTACTGCCGTATAAGTCCAGTCCAGTGGTGCTGCTGTATAAGTCCAGCAGTACAGCCCTATAAGTCCAGCGGTACTGCCGTATAAGTCCAGCGGTAATGCCGTATAAGTCCAGCGGTACTGCAGTATAAGTCATTGGGTACTGCCATATAAGTCCAGTCCATTGGTGCTGCCATATAAGTCCAGTCCAGTGATTCTCCATATAAGTCCAGCGGTACTATTGCATAAGTCCAGGGGTACTGCTGTATAAGTCCAGTGGTACTGCCATATAAGTCATGGGGTACTGCCGTATAAGTCCAGTCCAGTGGTGCTGCCGTATAAGTCCAGTTCAGTGGTGCTGCCGTATAAGTCCAGGGATACAGCTTTATAAGTCATGGGGTACAACCGTATAAGTCCAGCGGTACTGCCGTATAAGTCCAGCGGTACTGCCGTATAAGTCCAGCGGTACTGCCGTATAAGTCCAGTGGTACTGCCGTATAAGTCTAGGTGTACTGCCGTATAAGTCCAGTTGTGCTGTCCTGTGCTGTATATTATTTACTCCAAATAAAGGGGTTATTAATATTTAATCATGTGCTGCATTTTGTTATATAACTCCAGAAAAATAATGGAGAACAAAAATTTGAAGGATAAAATAGGGAAAGATCGAGAACCACTTCCTCCTAGTGCTGAAGCTGCTGCCACTAGTCATAACACAGACGATGAAATGCCATCAACATCATCTGCCAAGGCCGATACCCAATGACATAGTATGGGCATTTCAAATCCAAAAAGCCAAAGTTTAGTAAATTACCCAAAAAAGTAAATTTAAATGGTCTGAGGAGAAATGTAAACTTGCCAATATGCCATTTACGACACGGAGTGGCAAGGAATGGCTAAGGCCCTGGTCTAGGTTCATGACTTGTGGTTCAGCTTTACATGATGATGGAAGCCGTCATCCTCCCGATAGAAAAATAAAAAGAGTTAAGCTGGCAAAAGAACAGCAAAGAACTGTGCGTTCTAAGATGGTATCACAAATCCCAGAGGAGAGTCAAGTGTGTCGGTGGTTGCGATGCCTGACCTTCCCAACACTGGAGGGGAAGAGGTGCCTACTTCCACCATTTGCACAACCTCTGAAAGTGCTGGAAGGAGCACCCATGGTCCAGTTTCTGATATTCAAATTAAAGATGTCACTGTTGAAGTACACCAGGATGAGGATATGGGTGTTGCTGGCGCTGAGGAGGAAGTTGACGAGGAGGATTCTGATGGCGATGTGGCATGTTTAAATCAAGCACCAGGGGAGACAGTTGTTGTCCGTGGATGAATAAGCCAATTGTCATGCCTGGGCAAAATACCAAAAAAGCCACCTCTATGGTGTGGAGTTATTTCTCCACAAATCCGGACAACAGGTGTGGCATCCCATCCCCGTAAGATGCCCCTTATAGAACACAAGTAAGGATTGCAACCTGTGGCTATAACCGTGCTACCTATAAATTTATTGAACTGTGACAGCTTGAAATTCTGCATTGTGAGTCCGGGTGCTAGGCAACCAAGGCTGCGTGGGAGAGGACAGCCTGGAGGGTGTTGAGACCCAGGGGAAGCTGATTGTGCCCAGAGAAAGAGCGGGAGACCAGCGAGGCAGCGCATTGGCTGATGGGCCGGACGGGACGTCAGACGCCGAGAAAACCGGTGGGGAGCCAGCTCTGAGTGAGAGTGCGGTGAAGTGAGGAGTGAGAGACTGGCGCGTCCTCTGAGCAGTTTGATGCTGAACAGGTGGCGCACCTCCTGACATCCAGTGAGACCTTGTTACAGAAGCGTGGTCAGAAGGGAGGTGGCGCAGAGTGGTGTGGTGATCTTACCGCAAGTATCCGGCGTATGGACACAGAAGGAGAAGAGAGCGTGTAACGCGGTGCTAGGCTGCCTTACAGGACCCGCTGCACGCGGCTATACCAAGGAGAGCGGACCATTCCCTCCAGCTGGTGGACACGTGAGTCTGGCTAGTTCAGCCACTGGGTTGTGTGATCTTTATCCAGTGGGGAGAGACAGTAGTAAAGGCCATGGGCCTCCTGTAAGTAGAGGAGTATCCTATCAAGAGGCACGGCAATAGACACAGTATTGACCTCTCAGAAGGGCGCATAAAACAACCTGACTATCCTCCGGTTGTGTGTAGAACGATGTAAGTACCCTTGCAACCCACCCAGCAGTCCTCAAGTGTGACAAGTAAGATTCCTTGCTCCGCAGTTCTCCTCAGTGCAAATACACGGATCTGGGATGGTGTGACAGATTGTGGGAGACACTGTGATTAGCATTGACTCAATAGCCATGTTATTTCACAAACTATAGTGAATCCGGGATTCTGGGACTCCAGTGGAATTAACATTTCCCCATTAAATAGTATTGGGAAGTGATCCCTGGTGTCACAGCGTCACCTGCTGGCGGTAATTGATAATAGAACTATCTACTTCAATGTAGTGATGTGCACCGGAAATTTTTCGGGTTTTGTGTTTTGGTTTTGGATTCGGTTCCGCGGCCGTGTTTTGGATTCGGACGCGTTTTGGCAAAACCTCCCTGAAATTTTTTTGTCGGATTCGGGTGTGTTTTGGATTCGGCTGCTTTTTTACAAAAACGCCTCAAAAACAGCTTAAATCATAGAATTTGGGGGATCATTTTGATCCCATAGTATTATTAACCTCAATAACCATAATTTCCGCTCATTTCCAGTCTATTCTGAACACCTCACAATATTATTTTTAATCCTAAAATTTGCACCGAGGTCGCTGGATGACTAAGCTAAGCGACCCAAGTGGCCGACACAAACACCTGGCCCATCTAGGAGTGGCACTGCAGTATCAGACAGGATGGCAGATTTAAAAAATAGTCCCCAAACAGCACATGATACAAAGAAAAAAAGAGGTGCAATGAGGTAGCTGTGTGACTAAGCTAAGCAACCCAAGTGGCTGACACAAACACCTGGCCCATCTAGGAGTGGCACTGCAGTGTCAGACAGGATGGTAGATTTAAAAAAATAGTCCCCAAACAGCACATGATGCAAAGAAAAAAAGAGGTGCACCAAGGTCGCTGGATGGCTAAGCTAAGCGACCCAAGTGGCCGACACAAACACCTGGCCCATCTAGGAGTGGCACTGCAGTGTCAGACAGGATGGCAGATTTAAAAAATAGTCCCCAAACAGCACATGATGCAAAGAAAAAAAGAGGTGCAATGAGGTAGCTGTGTAACTAAGCTAAGCGACCCAAGTGGCCGACACAAACACCTGGCCCATCTTGGAGTGGCACTGCAGTGTCAGACAGGATGGCAGATTTAAAAAATAGTCCCCAAACAGCACATGATGCAAAGAAAAAAAGAGGTGCAATGAGGCAGCTGTGTGACTAAGCTAAGAGACCCAAGTGGCCGACACAAACACCTGGCCCATCTAGGAGTGGCACTGCAGTGTCAGACAGGATGGCAGATTTAAAAAATAGTCCCCAAACAGCACATGATGCAAAGAAAAAAAGAGGTGCACCAAGGTCGCTGGATGGCTAAGCTAAGCGACCCAAGTGGCCGACACAAACACCTGGCCCATCTAGGAGTGGCACTGCAGTGTCAGACAGGATGGCAGATTTAAAAAATAGTCCCCAAACAGCACATGATGCAAAGAAAAAAAGAGGTGCAATGAGGTAGCTGTGTGACTAAGCTAAGCGACCCAAGTGGCCGACACAAACACCTGGCCCATCTAGGAGTGGCACTGTAGTTTTCTAGCGAGAGGATGAGTGCTTCCATCCTCATGTGAATCTGAACCACTAGCCATGAACATTGGCCAGGGCCTCAGCCGTTCCTTGCCACTCCGTGTCGTAAATGGCATATTGGCAAGTTTACACTTCTCATCAGACGCTTTTAATTTTGATTTTTGGGTCATTTTACTGAACTTTTGAAGTATACTTGACGACACAGAGGTAGAGCAGTGGATTACTGTACCGTACTGCTATATATTATATACTGGTGGTCAGCAAAATTCTGCACTGTCCTCCTACTATATATACTGCGCACAACTAAAATGCACCACAGGTATGGATGGATAGTATACTTGATGACACAGAGGTAGGTAGAGCAGTGGACTACTGTACCGCACTGCTATATAAACTGGTGGTCAGCAAAATTCTGCACTGTACTCCCAGATATGGAGCGTTTGTCCAGGCAGAGAACGTAGATATTTGCAGCACACTGAGCACAGATATTTGCAGCACACTGAGCACAGATATTTGCAGAACACAGAGCACAGATATTTGCAGCACACTGTACAAAGAAAGAACTGAGAGGACGCAGACACATCCTCTCGTTATCACCTCCAAAGCACGAGTGAGGAACCGAACCCGCTCATCACTACTTCAATGTAGGAAGGAAGCTCAAGGAAATAATTCCAGCTTTAGATTATAACATCAGCAACTACCTTGTTAAAATACCTCAGGATACAGTTAAGGCCTCTGTACCTGGGCACGGGCCTGACCCCTGGTGACTTGTGCATGCCATATGGAGTCCAAGAACTCTTGAGGATTTACAATACTAAAATCCTGTGCACATGTCTATCTCTAGAACCGAGGCGCCTAAGACACTATAAATGGTTGGGTACCCGAAACATGAACATTTCGTTAAGTTATTGTGTGTTAATTGTAATAATTGAATGTTGTACAACTTATAGGTCCTACACACTGGCCGATCCGCCGCCTAGCTGCTCAACGGTGTATACGGCCGACGGGCGACCCGGTGGCGGGGGGGGGGCAGTGACGGGGGGAGTGAAGTTTCTTCAATCCCCCCGTCACACGGCTCCATAGAACTGCTGCAGGCAAATATGGACGAGATCGTCCATATTGGCCTGCATGCACAGCCGATGGGACACCAGTGATGAACGAGCGCGGGGCCGCGCATCGTTCATCGCTGGAGCCTCCACACTGCACGATATGAACGTTATCTCGTTCATTAATGAATGAGATCGTTCATATCGTGCAGTCATGTCGGCCAGTGTGAAGGGCCCATTACACAGTATTTCTGGTCAGCAGCAGCAACATTAAGTTATCCGAGTCAGGCTATCTACCAAAAACAGAACATTCTTAATTACTTCGCCATAGAGAGTGCCACCCTGTTACCCTATTAGAGGCCACATTCCATGTTGATTATATACAATCTGATAGGGTCATAACTACTCCTCATACTTACTGTACCTCCAAACCTTTTGAATTAACCCTGAAGCTACGGTTACGTTAATGCGGGCCTAATTAAGCTAACTAGCAATAATAACTTGCTATTAATATTGTGTACCGACCTTTACAGTGTTTTACCTGACACTAACTAGCGGTTACAGGGAGATGGTAGTTATACTTGAAGTTATTATTTTTCTTATTGTATGATTCTTGCTGCATTACTGTTGGCATAACATTTATGTGCAAGACCTTATAAAGGTATAAAGCATATGAGGGCTCATCCACCTCATGTAAGTGCCACACGTGTTGACTATTGAGTTGAATTAACTTAACTGCTAGCAATTGTTGTCCTCCATTTCTGAAAGAGTCGGAGTATACTATTCGGACCTGTCAGCGAAGACAACAGGAGCATCATCTGTCGACTTGAAGTCTGGTAAGACTCTTGTCCAAGGTGATTATTTACAGAGCGTCACCCAGGTGTAAAGCCGTGTGTTGCCTTTGTCAATCAGTAATAAGTAGGGGTAAGGACGTTAACCACCTAGGAATATCCACCCTTATACGTCACTTGCAGCGCATTCATCAGAAGTCATTGTCAAGTTCAGAAACTTTGGGTAAGAGTGTAAGCAGTCCACTGACACCTAAATCCCTTCTTCCTCTTGTACCCAAGCTCCTGTAAGCCATACCACCAACTCCCTCAATGTCAATTTCCTCCTCAGTCAGGAACGTCAGTAGTCCTGCAGGCCATGTCACTGGCATGACTGATGAGTCCTCTCATAACCGGGATTCCTCCGTAGGATCCTTGAGTGGTATGCCTACTGCTGCTGCTGTTGTTGTTGCTGCTAGGAGTCGATCATCATTCATCCCAGAGGGGAAGTCGGAAGACCACTTGTACTACTTCAACTAAGAAATTGACTGTCCAACAGTCCTTTGCGAGGAAGATGAAATATGACAGCAGTCATCCTGTTGCAAAGCGATTAACTGAGGCCTTGACAGGTATGTTGGTGTTAGTTGTGCATCTGGTGTCCACCATTAGTGCAGTGGGATTTCAACAATTGATGGAGCTAGTGTGTCCCCGGTACCAAATCCTATCTAGATTCCACTTCACTAGGTAAGCGATTCCCGGACTGTACAGGGACATTAAGAAAAGTGTCCTCGGTGTCCTGAAAAATGCGGTTGTACCCAGTGTCCACTTAACCACGGACATGTGGACATGGCTGTGTATCACTGGTTTCCGTAAGAGGCACACCACTGACAACCTCTTATGGAAACTGAGGGACATCATCGCACAATGGCTTACCCCACTTCGACTCTCCTGGGGATTTGTGATATCGGACAATGCCACCAATATTGTGCGTGCATTACATCTGGGCAAATTCCAGCACGTCCCATGTTTTGCACATACAATTAATTTGGTGGTGCAGAATTTTTTGAAAAATGACAGGGGCGTGCAGGAGATGATGTCGGTGGCTCGAAAAAATTTGCGGGCCACTTTTGACATTCAGCCACTGCAAGCTGAAGACTGGAGCGCAAGCAAACACTTATGTTCTTTATCTTAATATTTCACAAGTCCTTTTTTTAATTATACATTAATTAAAAGTTATATTCAAAAAATATTGTGCACCACTTCAAGGCAACTTTGTTCTTTTCTTGTATACACGCGCCAGCAAACACTTCTGAACTTGCCGTGCCATTACCTGAAGCAAGAGGTGGTAACGAGGTGGAATTCAACACTCTATATGCTTCAGAGGATGGAGGAGCAGCAAAAGGCCATTCAAGCCTATACTGTACATCCACCTACTGTTAGGCGCCGAGGGTCCGCCCGTCAGTGCGGCCCGGCACCTAGCAACTAGGGACGCCGCAGGCAGACAGCCGCCGGCTCCCTAGCAACGCTAGACGCCGGGCGCACGGAGCCGCTCAGACCCTAGCAACGGGGACGCCACGCTCGGACCGCGTTCCCCGTTGCTGGGTCTTAATTAATCAGTTCAATTTTATCCTGGCCGTACAGCATGCAGCTGCACGGCATGATTATGTGATTACCCTGTCTGGATCTTGATTGGAGGGCTCCCTAATTTAAGCACTCTCAGGACTTCTCACAGACGCCGGTGATAGCTTCCTGTTTGCTGTGTCAGTTACAGAGAGTTTCCAGTCCTGCTCAATCCGGTTGTTCCTGTCCTCAGTGGTCCTGTACTCGGAAGTTGTCATCTATTCCTGGAGTCCGACCGAGCACCTTTAACATCCTGTGGTGTTCGTGAGTCGCGGCGTAGCCGTGTGTTGCGGCTTGACCGCTTACTGTTTATTATTTAGTTTCATTGTGTTCCGGAGCTTTTGCGGAGGATTACGCTCCCACAAATCCACTCTGGTATCCAGCGGTGCTGGATAGGAGTAACGGATCAGTGGATCTTTGGTTGTCCTTTTCCCTGGCGGTTTGTCCGCACATACTTTTGGTTTAAGTTAGTTAGCTTGTAGCCCCTGGCCTGGTTGCTTAGTCAGAGGGCCCCTTGTTATCACCCTGTCTCGGATTTCCCTTTGTCTCCCATTAAGACCTGAGGGGGCATCGAAGTTGGGCAGACATAATCCGCCCTTCAAACGCGGCTGCCATGGGCTCAAGCAACCATAGTCTCGCACGGGATTTCTGATAACACGGGCGAGACAACGGAGTTAGGGCGCCAGGGGTTACTAGGCTTTCCTGCTCCCGTAACCAGCATATCTTTCCAGTACTCAGACCTCTGCCATAAGATCTCCTCTGGTCTGGAGTACGGGAATCATAACATTATCACCGGCCAGACTAAAATTTAAAATTAAACAGGATTTAATTTTTTCCCTTATTCAGTTGGAAGATTTGTCGGCCTCATGAATCCCACCGGTGTTGGGCCAAATCCTGGCCAGCTTCTAGTTAGCCAGATTCAAGAACTTACTCAGATGGTTCAGGATCTGTCCCTTCGGGTGAGGTCACAGGAAGATCTGTTACGGACTTCCCCGAGGGTCATTCCTGAACCAAAAATGCATTTGCCTGACCTTTTTTCTGGGGATAGAAAGCAGTTTTTTAATTTTAAAGAGTCTTGTAAACTTTATTTTCGTTTAAGACCAGTCTCTTCAGGTACGGAATCTCAGCGGGTTGGAATTATTATTTCTTTACTTCAGGGGGATCCTCAGACCTGGGCTTTTGGTTTAAGAACAGACGATCCGGCTTTATTGTCTGTAGACGCCTTTCTGGGGTCTTTAGGGCTATTGTATGATGACCCTGATAGAGAGGCATCCGCCGAGAGTCAGTTGCGTGCTCTCAGACAGGGTAGGAATCCCGCAGAGATTTATTGTACGGAGTTTCGCCGTTGGTCGAACGACTGTGGATGGAATGACCCAGCCCTGCGCAGTCAGTTTCGCCTCGGCTTATCCGAGTCTATAAAAGACAGTCTCCTTCAGTATCCCGCTCCTGAGACTCTCGATAAACTCATGGAGCTCTCTATTAAGATTGATCGTCGTCTCAGAGAGCGGAGGGCTGAAAAAGGAGCATCTGTCGGGACTACTCCTTGTGTTTTTCCCATTCCTGTGGACATAGAGGAGCCCATGCAGATAGGCCTCTCCAAACTGTCTCCTGAAGAAAGAACCAGAAGGCAAAATTCTGGTCTTTGTTTATACTGTGGAGGTAAGGGACATTTTGCCCGTAGTTGTCCGAACAAGTCGGGAAACGCCTCGACCAAGTGATTTGTGAGGGGGTTCACTTTGGTCTGCAGCTTATCTCCTCAAATAATTCACTGTTAGTCCCAGCTAAAGTTTCCTTTGGCAGCCTCTGTTCCTCGGTCTCGGCTTTTGTGGACAGTGGAGCTGCAGGGAACTTTATGGATTTAACATGGGCCAAGGCCTTAGGTATTCCTCAGTTAGCCTTGGGTAGGTGTATCACCATGCATGGTTTAGATGGGAGTCCCTTGTCCAATGGGGTTATTTCTCTCTGTACACCTCCTGTTCTACTTTCGGTAGGAGCTCTGCATTCTGAAAAAATTGAGTTTTTCCTTACCCATTGCCCAGCAGTTCCAGTGGTTCTGGGTCACCCTTGGCTGGCCTTTCATAATCCCATCATTGATTGGCAGTCGGGGGAGATCTCACAATGGGGTACCATCTGTAATAAGGAATGTATTACGTTTCCCATCAGAATAGCTGCTGTCATTCCAGCACCCATTCCTGTGGAATACCAGGATTTTGTTGATGTATTTTCCAAGGGCAATGCGGACATTCTGCCTCCCCATAGGCCTTATGATTGTGCTATTGAGCTAATTCCTGGTGCCACTTTGCCTAAGGGAAGGTTATATGCATTGTCCGGACCTGAAACTGTGGCCATGAATGAGTATGTTAAAGAAAGCCTAGGGAAAGGATTTATCAGGCCATCTAAATCCCCTTTAAGTGCAGGCTTCTTCTTCGTGGAGAAGAAGGATGGATCACTCAGACCTTGCATTGACTTTAGAGCCTTGAATAAGATCTCAGTAAAAAATACTTACCCTTTGCCGCTGATTTCTGTCCTCTTTGATCAGCTACGTTCGGCTGTGATTTTTTCTAAGATTGACCTGAGAGGAGCATATAACCTCATCCGGATCAAGTCAGGGGATGAGTGGAAAACGGCATTCAGTACTCAGTCGGGTCACTAAGAGTATCTGGTTATGCCATTCGGCCTGTCTAACGCTCCGGCAGTTTTCCAGGATCTCATTAACGATGTGCTCCGTGAATTTCTTGGAAGATTCGTTGTAGTCTACTTAGACGATATTTTGATATATTCTGACTCTATAGAACAACATGTTACCCAGGTGCGTCAGGTTCTAAAAAAATTACGTGAAAATCACCTATATGCCAAGCTGGAGAAGTGTGAATTTCATGTCACGGAGGTATCCTTTTTAGGGTACATCATTTCCCCTCGGGGATTCTGTATGGAACCAAAGAAGCTCCAAGCCATCCTTAGTTGGGCGCAACCCACCAACTTAAAAGCAATTCAGCGCTTTTTAGGGTTTGCGAATTACTATAGAAGATTTATTCACTCTTTCTCCGACCTAGTTGCTCCCATTGTGGCACTGACTAAGAAGGGAGCAGATCCTACCAACTGGTCACGTGAAGCTGAGTTATCTTTTCAGGCCTTGAAACAAGCCTTTGTCTCAGCCCCAGTCCTCAGACATCCCAACCCAGAATTGCCTTTCATTGTTGAGGTTGATGCCTCGGAGGTTGGAGTAGGGGCTATCCTATCTCAGAAGGATCCGGATTCTCTAGAATTACATCCTTGTGCCTTTATGTCCAGGAAATTCTCATCTGCTGAATCCAACTACGATGTTGGTAACCGGGAATTACTGGCTATTAAATGGGCTTTCGAGGAGTGGAGGCATTGGCTTGAAGGAGCCACTCATACCATTTCAGTTTTGACTGATCACAAAAATCTTCAATACATTGAATCAGCTAAACGGCTGAATGCCCGGCAAGCTCGTTGGGCTTTATTTTTTACTCGTTTCAAGTTCATTATCACCTTCAGGCCAGGTTCCAAGAATACCAAGGCAGATGCCCTGTCACGCAGTTTTCTTCCAGTTCAAGACAACAGTCCTGTTACTCCCATACTTCCGTCTTCAGTCATTCGGGCAGGCCTCACACAAGATTTATTTACCCAGTTAAAGCAGCTTCAACATCAAGCTCCTGGAAATACTCCTGCTGGTCGTCTTTATGTCCCCGAGTTTTTGAGAGCAACTGTTTTGACGGAGTTTCATGATAGCAAAGTTGCCGGGCATCCGGAGATCGCCAAAACTTTTGAATTAGTTTCCCGCTCGGTATGGTGGCCTGGTCTTTCCAAAGACATTAAGTAGTTTGTTTTTTCTTGTCAGGTCTGTGCACAGCATAAGGTTCCCCGTTCCTTGCCTATCGGTCAACTTATGCCCTTGAATGTTCCTCTTAGGCCATGGTCTCATATTTCCATGGATTTTGTGGTGGACCTCCCTCTGTCAGCCGGATGCCGAGTCATATGGGTGGTAGTGGACCGTTTTAGCAAAATGGCCCATTTCATTGCTCTTCCCCGATTGCCATCTGCCCAGGGATTGGCAGTCTTGTTCCTCCGCCATGTTTTCAGACTCCATGGGTTACCCACTGATATTGTCTCTGATCGGGGTCCACAATTCATTGCACAATTTTGGAAGTCTTTTTGTGCCTCATTAAAGATGAAATTATCTTTAACGTCTGGCTACCATCCCCAATCCAACGGGCAGACTGAGCGAGTTAATCAATCATTAAAACAATATTTGCGTTTGTACTCGGCCAAACTCCAAAATGACTGGTCTGAGTTTCTTCCGTTGGCGGAGTTTGCTTACAACAATGCCTGTCATTCCTCCACCAATGTGTCTCCATTTTTTACAGTTTTTGGTTTTCACCCCAGAGCTAATTCCTTTTTTCAACATTCCTCTGTCTCCTCACTGACCTTGACCTCTCATCTCAAACTCATTTGGAGAAAAGTGCACCTGGCTCTCAGAAAAGCGGCATTTCGGGAGAAAAAATTTTCTGACAGGCTCCGGCGGCCGTGCACTTTTAAAGTAGGAGATAGGGTATGGTTGTCGACTCGCAACATTAAACTTCGACAAACCTCAGCCAGATTGGGTCCTAAATTTATTGGACCATTTCATATTATCAAAAAAGTCAATCCAGTTGCTTTCCGGTTACGTTTACCAAAAACTTTACGGATCGGAAATACCTTCCATTGCTCCTTGTTAAAACCATATGTTTCGTCCAGTAGATTTCCTCGCAAGATCTCTCAGGGGAAATCACCAATAGATGTACAGGGTCAGCAGGAGTTCTTGGTGGAGAAGGTTCTCGATTCCAAGTTGTCCCGGGGTCGGCTTTATTTTTTGGTACATTGGAGAGGTTATGGTCCAGAAGAAAGGTCTTGGGTCCTGGATGAGGATCTCCATGCCCCGAGGCTCAAAAGGGCATTTTTTCGAGAATTTCCTCAGAAACCTGGCCTTAGGGGTTCCTTGACCCCTCCTCAAGGGGGGGGTACTGTTAGGCGCCGAGGGTCCGCCCGTCAGTGCGGCCCGGCGCCTAGCAACTAGGGACGCCGCAGGCAGACAGCCGCCGGCTCCCTAGCAACGCTAGACGCCGGGCGCACGGAGCCGCTCAGACCCTAGCAACGGGGACGCCATGCTCGGACCGCGTTCCCCGTTGCTGGGTCTTAATTAATCAGTTCAATTGTATCCTGGCCGTACAGCATGCAGCTGCACGGCATGATTATGTGATTACCCTGTCTGGATCTTGATTGGAGGGCTCCCTAATTTAAGCACTCTCAGGACTTCTCACAGACGCCGGTGATAGCTTCCTGTTTGCTGTGTCAGTTACAGAGAGTTTCCAGTCCTGCTCAATCCGGTTGTTCCTGTCCTCAGTGGTCCTGTACTCGGAAGTTGTCATCTATTCCTGGAGTCCGACCGAGCACCTTTAACATCCTGTGGTGTTCGTGAGTCGCGGCGTAGCCGTGTGTTGCGGCTTGACCGCTTACTGTTTATTATTTAGTTTCATTGTGTTCCGGAGCTTTTGCGGAGGATTCCGCTCCCACAAATCCACTCTGGTATCCAGCGGTGCTGGATAGGAGTAACGGATCAGTGGATCTTTGGTTGTCCTTTTCCCTGGCGGTTTGTCCGCACATACTTTTGGTTTAAGTTAGTTAGCTTGTAGCCCCTGGCCTGGTTGCTTAGTCAGAGGGCCCCTTGTTATCACCCTGTCTCGGATTTCCCTTTGTCTCCCATTAAGACCTGAGGGGGCATCGAAGTTGGGCAGACATAATCCGCCCTTCAAACGCGGCTGCCATGGGCTCAAGCAACCATAGTCTCGCAGGGGATTTCTGATAACACGGGCGAGACAACGGAGTTAGGGCGCCAGGGGTTACTAGGCTTTCCTGCTCCCGTAACCAGCATATCTTTCCAGTACTCAGACCTCTGCCATAAGATCTCCTCTGGTCTGGAGTACGGGAATCATAACACCTACGATATAAGCAAAGGAGGGGGAATGCACCTGACTCAAGAGCAGTGGAGAATGATTTCCGTGTTGTGCAAGGTTCTCCAACCCTTCGAACTTGCCACACGTGAAGTCAGTTCAGACACTGCCAGCTTGGGTCAGGTCATTCCCCTCATCAGGCTTTTGCAGAAACAGCTGGAGAAATTAAAGGAGGAGCTAAGAGAAAGCGATTCCGATAAGTATGTCGGACTTCTGGATGGAGCCCTTCATTTGCTTTGCCAGGATTCAAGGGTGGTCAATCTGTTGAAATCAGCACTACATTTTAGTCGACCTGCTCGATCCCAGGTTTAAAGCCTACGTTGTATCTCTCTTTCTGGCAGACACATGTCTGCAGAGGTGCAAAGACCTGCTGGTGAGAAAATTGTCAACTCAAGCGGAACGTGCCCCGTCAACAGCTCCTCCTTCATTTTCTCCTGCAACTGGGGCTGCAAAGAAAATGATAAAATTTCTTAGCCCACCCGCTGGCGGTGATGCAGAGCAGTAAGGAGCAAGTGTTGACATCTGGTCCGGACTGAAGGACCTGCCATTGATTATTGACATGTCTACTGTCCCTGCATATGATGCTGTCACCATTGAAAGAATGGTGGAGGATTATATCGGTGACAGCATCCAAGTAGGCATATCAGACAGTCTGTATGTATACTGGCAGGAGAAAGAGGCAATTTGGAGGCCCTTGCGCAAACTGGCTTTATTTTACCTAAGTTGCCCCTCCTCCAGTGTGTACTCCTAAAGAGTGTTTAGTGCAGCCGGTAACCTTGTCAGCAATCGGCGTGGGAGGTTACAGCCACAAAATGTGGAGAAGATGATGTTCATCAAAATGAATTATAAATTCCTCCAGGAAGACATTTACCAGCAATTTCCTCCAGAAAGTACACAAGGACCTGTGATGGTGGATTCCAGTGGGGACGAATTAATACTCTGTGAGGAGGAGGATGTACATACTGAAAGAGGTGAGGAATTGGAGGATGAGGACGACATCTTGCCTCTGTAGAGCCAGTCTGTGCAAGGAGAGATGAATTGCTGCTTTTTTGGTGGGGGGATTAATTGCGTCTTTTTTTGTGGGGGCCCAAACAAACCAATCATTTCAGCCACAGTGGTGTGGCAGACCCTGTCGCTGAAATTATTGGTTTGTTAAAGTATGCATGTCCTGTTTATACTACATAAGGGTGGGTGGGAGGGCCCAAGGACAAATCCATCTTGCACCTCTAATTTTTTTCTTTGCATTATGTGCTCTTTGGGGCCTCATTTTTAAAAGCGCCATCCTGTCTGACACTGCAGTGCCACTTCTAGATGGGCCAGGTGTTTGTGCCACCCACTTGTGTCGCTTAGCTTATTATCAAGATTTGTATGGGACATTTTATTGAGATATGAGTTTAAGCTACATGGGAACTATTTATTATGTGTATATAACATTCTGTGCTATATCTTGTGGTACCCGCATGCTCCTTTAAAATCAGGAGCTTGTATTTCAAGAAGTTGGGCAGAATCTATGAATATGTAAATGGAGAGGCAGCTCCTGGTGTTAATATCTCCAGTACATGCATGTGCTGGATAATGTCAGCTGTCCAGACTTTGGGACACCCCCCTCTTGCAGTAAATTTGTAAATTCATCTGACCCTAAGTGCTAAGAGATGTCATCCCAGGGGTTAAAGTGGGGGGAAACGAGGTGGAACTGACTTCCACAACCTGTAATGGTAGGGAGGAACTAGTCCCCCCTCCTCCATTGCCCTGCACAGTAATTACAATAGAAATGCCAGCCCATCACCTACGTGAGTCGATGATCCAGGCTCTGCTAGTATTACTGATGAGCTGCAGCCACCTCCCCCTACCTCAGGTCCTGATGGCTCCAGGGTCTTCCTTAATTTACAGCCCTCCTGTTACTCACACACGCTGTGTCTGTTGGACAGCATTCATCTACTCCTCGGGTCCCAGTAGCTTCCTTTTCCTGCACTACGTACTATATGTGATGTCATGCTGTCACCGCTCTGAAGTGAGGAAGAGCCATGAAGAGGAGCAGGCTCTGTGCATCTTGAAGACAATATGAGAGGGAACTGGAGGGATAAGAGAGGTGGGGTAGCTGCTGGAGGGATACATGGCATGGAGCTGCTGGAGTGTCAGAGGCAGAGATGGGTATAAGGAACACTAGTGTGGGCATTTTGTGTATAAGCAAATTGTGTATAAGAAGTGCCTTCTGTAGTCATTATGTGTAAGGGGCACTACTATTGTGGGAACTGTGTATAAGTGGCACTACTGTAGGCATTGTATATAAGGGGCACTACTGTGTGGCATAACATGTATAGAGGGTACCATTGTGTAAAGCAATGTGAATAAAGGGCACTACTGAGTAATGTAACCTGAATACGGGGCATTACTATATGGTGTAATATGAATCAGGGGCACTACATGTGGTGCAATGTGAATAAGATTGCGCTACTGTGTGGTGTAATTTGAGTTGAGGGTACTATTGTGTGCTGCTTCTTTGTGATATCAATGTCCCTTTAAGAAGTATGGGAAGTAGGACGCTAATTTATAGTATGCAGGGAATGCCGAAAACACTAGCACTGGCCCTGGCTCTGCTTAATGTGAGGAGGGGGAGGGGGGTAGGTAGCAGGTTGATGAGTTCCACCACCTCTCCAGGACCACTTTAAGCCCTGTGTCATTCCATATTTAAGAAGAACCTTGGTGAACCTGCTTGTGATTAGTAATGTGCAGCGGACATTTTTCGGGTTTTGTGTTTTGGTTTTGGATTCGGTTCTGCGGCCATGTTTTGGATTCGGACGCGTTTTGGCAAAACCTCCCTGAAAATTTTTTGTCGGATTCAGGTGTGTTTTGGATTCGGGTGTTTTTTACAAAAAACCCTCAAAAACAGCTTAAATCATAGAATTTGGGGGTCATTTTGATCCCATAGTATTATTAACCTCAATAACCATAATTTCCACTCATTTCCAGTCTATTCTGAACACCTCACAATATTATTTTTAGTCCTAAAATTTGCACCGAGGTCGTTGGATGACTAAGCTAAGCGACCCAAGTGGCCGATACAAACACCTGGCCTATCTAGGAGTGGCACTGCAGTGTCAGACAGGATGGTCGATTTAAAAAATAGTCCCCAAACTGCACATGATGCAAAGAAAAAAAGAGGTGCACTGTGGTCGCTGGATGGCTAAGCTAAGCGACACAAGTGGCCGACACAAACATCTGGCCCATCTAGGAGTGGCACTGCAGTGTCAGGCAGGATGGCACTTCAAAAAAAATAGTCCCCAAACAGCACATGATGCAAAGAAAAATGAAAGAAAAAAGAGGTGCAAGATGGAATTGTCCTTGGGCCCTCCCACCCACCCTTATGTTGTATAAACAGGACATGCACACTTTAACAAACCCATCATTTCAGCGACAGGGTCTGCCACACTACTGTGACTGAAATGACTGGTTGGTTTGGGCCCCCACCAAAAAAGAAGCAATCAATCTCTCCTTGCACAAACTGGCTCTACAGAGGCAAGATGACCACCTCCTCCTCATCGTCCGATTCCTCACCCCTTTCACTGTGTACATCCCCCTCCTCACAGATTATTAATTCGTCCCCACTGGAATCCACCATCTCAGGTCCCTGTGTACTTTCTGGAGGCAATTGCTGGTGAATGTCTCCACGGAGGAATTGATTATAATTCATTTTGATGAACATCATCTTCTCCACATTTTCTGGAAATAAGCTCGTACGCCGATTGCTGACAAGGTGAGCGGCTGCACTAAACACTCTTTCGGAGAACACACTGGAGGGGGGGCAACTTAGGTAAACAACAGCAACAACAGCAGCGCCAGTAGCAGTAGGCGTTACACTCAAGGATGCATCGGAGGAATCCCAGGCAGGAGAGGACTCGTCAGACTTGCCAGTGACATGGCCTGCAGGACTATTGGCTTTCCTGGGTAAGGAGGAAATTGACACTGAGGGAGTTGGTGGTGTGGTTTGCAGGACCTTGGTTACAAGAGGAAGGGATTTAGTGGTCAGTGGACTGCTTCCGCTGTCATCCAAAGTTTTTGAACTTGTCACTGACTTATGATGAATGCGCTGCAGGTGACGTATAAGGGAGGATGTTCCGAGGTGGTTAACGTCCTTACCCCTACTTATTACAGCTTGACAAAGGCAACACACGGCTTGACACCTGTTGTCCGCATTTGTGTTAAAATAATTCCACACCGAAGAGGTGATTTTTTTTGTAATTTGACTAGGCATGTCAATGGCCATATTCGTCCCACGGACAACAGGTGTCTCCCCGGGTGCCTGACTTAAACAATCCACCTCACCATCAGAATCCTCCGTGTCAATTTCCTCCTCAGCGCCAGCAACAACCATATCCTCATCCTGGTGTACTTCAACAGTGACATCTTCAATTTGACTATCAGGAACTGGACTGCGGGTGCTCCTTTCTGCACTTGCAGGGGGCGTGCAAATGGTGGAAGGCGCCACCTCTTCCCGTCCAGTGTTGGGAAGGTCAGGCATCGCAGCCGACACAATTGGACTCTCCTTGGGGATTTGTGATTTAGAAGAACACACAGTTCTTTGCTGTGCTTTTGCCAGCTTGAGTCTTTTCATTTTTCTAGTGAGAGGATGAGTGCTTCCATCCTCATGTGAAGCTGAACCACGAGCCATGAACATAGGCCAGGGCCTCAGCCGTTCCTTGCCACTCCGTGTCGTAAATGGCATATTGGCAAGTTTACGCTTCTCCTCAGACGCTTTTAATTTTGATTTTTGGGTCATTTTACTGAACTTTTGTTTTTTGGATTTTACCTGCTCTCTACTATGACATTGGGCATCGGCCTTGGCAGACGACGTTGATGGCATTTCATCATCTCGGCCATGACTAGTGGCAGCAGCTTCAGCACGAGGTGGAAGTGGATCTTGATCTTTCCCTATTTTACCCTCCCCATTTTTGTTCTCCATTTTTTAATGTGTGGAATTATATGCCAGTATCAATAGCAATGGCCTCCTCCTATATATACTGCGCACAACTGAAATGCACCACAGGTATGGATGGATAGTATACTTGACGACACAGAGGTAGATAGAGCAGTGGCCTACTGTACCGTACTGCTATATATTATATACTGGTGGTCAGCAAACTGTGCAAAACTGAAATGCACCACAGGTATGGATGGATAGTATACTTGACGACAATGAGGTAGGTAGAGCAGTGGCCTACTGTACCGTACTGCTATATATTATATACTGGTGGTCAGCAAACTGTGCAAAACTGAAATGCACCACAGGTATGGATGGATAGTATACTTGACGACACAGAGGTAGGTAGAGCAGTGGCCTTCTGTACCGTACTCCTATATATTATATACTGGTGGTCAGCAAAATTATGCACTGTACTCCTACTATATACTACAATGCAGCACAGATATGGAGCATTTTTCCAGGCAGAGAACGTGTAATACTGGTGGTCACTGGTCAGCAAAACTCTGCACTGTCCTCCTACTATATAATACTGCTGGTCCCCAGTCCCCACAATAAAGCAGTGTGAGCACAGATATATGCAGCACACTGAGCACAGATATGGAGCGTTTTGCAGGCAGAGAACGTATATCATACTTGCCTACCCTCCCGCATTTCGCGGGAGACTCCCGGTTGTATGTAGAGTCTCCCGCTGCCCGGGGAAGTTACATAAACCTCCCGGATTCCCCACTGCCCAGAACTAAAGTTGTGACAACAGGACACAAGGGGCCAGCCACTGCGAAGCGCGGATGTATGGGTAGCAGTGGGCGGAAGTTGTAACCCGGCGGCTTCAGCACTGATGATCCTCCTCCCGGCATCTGTGCTGCAGCAACATTGAGTGGAAGCCAGCTGGAGCTGCTGCAGCTGATTATCGGGGTCACGATGCTGCGGCTGCAGTGACAGGGCTGCGCAGGGGTGTCTGGCACACCAGTAGTGGAGCAGAGCTGTGACCGACCAAGGACGTCAGCAAGGAGGAAGCACATAGAAAGATGACCAGGAAGGAGAAGGTAAGAGGTGCAGGGACTCGGGCTGGGAACTCAGCAGAGCTACGGACTTTCCCCCTCTTCTCCTACCTCACACTGATTGATGCTGTTGTTTCACTTTCAACTCCTCCTGTCTAGAGATGAGCGGGTTCGGTTCCTCGGAATCCGAACCCGCCCGAACTTCATGTTTTTTTTCACGGGTCCGAGCGACTCGGATCTTCCCGCCTTGCACGGTTAACCCGAGCGCGCCCGAACGTCATCATGACGCTGTCGGATTCTCGCGAGACTCGGATTCTATATAAGGAGCCGCGCGTCGCCGCCATTTTCACACGTGCATTGAGATTGATAGGGAGAGGACGTGGCTGGCGTCCTCTCCATTTAGATTAGAAGAGAGAGAGAGTGAGATTGATTTGAGACAGAGACACTTGATTTACTGGAGCTTAGGAGTACTGTAGAGAGTGCAGAGTTTAGTAGTGACTGACCACAGTGACCACCAGACAGTGCAGTTTTATTTAATATAATCCGTTCTCTGCCTGAAAAAAATGATACACAGTGACTCAGTCACATACCATATCTGTGTGCACTGCTCAGCCCAGTGTGCTGCATCATCTATGTATATATCTGACTGTGCTCACACAGCTTATAATTGTGGGGGAGACTGGGGAGCAGTGCCAGTTATAGGTTATAGCAGGAGCCAGGAGTACATATTATTAAAATTAAACAGTGCACACTTTTGCTGCAGGAGTGCCACTGCCAGTGTGACTGACCAGTGACATGACCACACTGACCACCAGTATAGTTAGTAGTATACTATATTGTGATTGCCTGAAAAAGTTAAACACTCGTCGTGTGACTTGTGTGGTGTTTTTTTTTTATTCTATAAAAAACTAATTCTGCTGACAGACAGTGTCCAGCAGGTCCGTCATTATATAATATATACCTGTCCGGCTGCAGTAGTGATATATATATATTTTTTATATCATTATTTATCATCCAGTCGCAGCAGACACAGTACGGTAGTTCACGGCTGTAGCTACCTCTGTGTCGGCACTCGGCAGTCCATCCATAATTGTATACCACCTACCCGTGGTTTTTTTTTCTTTCTTCTTTATACATACATACTACATCTCTTTATCAACCAGTCTATATTAGCAGCAGACACAGTACAGTAGTCCACGGCTGTAGCTACCTCTGTGTCGGCACTCGGCAGTCCATCCATAATTGTATACCACCTACCCGTGGTTTTTTTTTCTTTCTTCTTTATACATACATACTACATCTCTTTATCAACCAGTCTATATTAGCAGCAGACACAGTACAGTACGGTAGTCCACGGCTGTAGCTACCTCTGTGTCGGCACTCGGCAGTCCGTCCATAATTGTATACCACCTACCCGTGGTTTTTTTTTCTTTCTTCTTTATACATACATACTACATCTCTTTATCAACCAGTCTATATTAGCAGCAGACACAGTACAGTAGTCCATGGCTGTAGCTACCTCTGTGTCGGCACTCGGCAGTCCATCCATAATTGTATACCACCTACCCGTGGTTTTTTTTTCTTTCTTCTTTATACATACATACTACATCTCTTTATCAACCAGTCTATATTAGCAGCAGACACAGTACAGTACGGTAGTCCACGGCTGTAGCTACCTCTGTGTCGGCACTCGGCAGTCCGTCCATAATTGTATACCACCTACCCGTGGTTTTTTTTCTTTCTTCTTTAGACATACATACTACATCTCTTTATCAACCAGTCTATATTAGCAGCAGACACAGTACAGTAGTCCACGGCTGTAGCTACCTCTGTGTCGGCACTCGGCAGTCCATCCATAATTGTATACCACCTACCCGTGGTTTTTTTTTTCTTTCTTCTTTATACATACTACATCTCATTATCAACCAGTCTATATTAGCAGCAGACACAGTACGGTAGTCCACGGCTGTAGCTACCTCTGTGTCGGCACTCGGCAGTCCGTCCATAATTGTATACCACCTACCCGTGGTTTTTTTTTCTTTCTTCTTTATACATACATACTACATCTCTTTATCAACCAGTCTATATTAGCAGCAGACACAGTACAGTACGGTAGTCCACGGCTGTAGCTACCTCTGTGTCGGCACTCGGCAGTCCGTCCATAATTGTATACCACCTACCCGTGGTTTTTTTTTCTTTCTTCTTTAGACATACATACTACATCTCTTTATCAACCAGTCTATATTAGCAGCAGACACAGTACAGTAGTCCACGGCTGTAGCTACCTCTGTGTCGGCACTCGGCAGTCCATCCATAATTGTATACCACCTACCCGTGGTTTTTTTTTCTTTCTTCTTTATACATACATACTACATCTCATTATCATCCAGTCTATATTAGCAGCAGACACAGTACAGTACAATAGTCCACGGCTGTAGCTACCTCTGTGTCGGCACTCGGCAGTCCATCCATAATTGTATACTAGTATCCATCCATCTCCATTGTTTACCTGAGGTGCCTTTTAGTTGTGCCTATTAAAATATGGAGAACAAAAATGTTGAGGTTCCAAAATTAGGGAAAGATCAAGATCCACTTCCACCTCGTGCTGAAGCTGCTGCCACTAGTCATGGCCGAGACGATGAAATGCCAGCAACGTCGTCTGCCAAGGCCGATGCCCAATGTCATAGTACAGAGCATGTCAAATCCAAAACACCAAATATCAGTAAAAAAAGGACTCCAAAACCTAAAATAAAATTGTCGGAGGAGAAGCGTAAACTTGCCAATATGCCATTTATCACACGGAGTGGCAAGGAACGGCTGAGGCCCTGGCCTATGTTCATGGCTAGTGGTTCAGCTTCACATGAGGATGGAAGCACTCAGCCTCTCGCTAGAAAACTGAAAAGACTCAAGCTGGCAAAAGCACCGCAAAGAACTGTGCGTTCTTTGAAATCCCAAATCCACAAGGAGAGTCCAATTGTGTCGGTTGCGATGCCTGACCTTCCCAACACTGGACGTGAAGAGCATGCGCCTTCCACCATTTGCACGCCCCCTGCAAGTGCTGGAAGGAGCACCCGCAGTCCAGTTCCTGATAGTCAGATTGAAGATGTCAGTGTTGAAGTACACCAGGATGAGGAGGATATGGGTGTTGCTGGCGCTGGGGAGGAAATTGACCAGGAGGATTCTGATGGTGAGGTGGTTTGTTTAAGTCAGGCACCCGTGGAGACACCTGTTGTCCGTGGGAGGAATATGGCCGTTGACATGCCTGGTGAAAATACCAAAAAAATCAGCTCTTCGGTGTGGAAGTATTTCACCAGAAATGCGGACAACATTTGTCAAGCCGTGTGTTCCCTTTGTCAAGCTGTAATAAGTAGGGGTAAGGACGTTAACCACCTCGGAACATCCTCCCTTATACGTCACCTGCAGCGCATTCATAATAAGTCAGTGACAAGTTCAAAAACTTTGGGCGACAGCGGAAGCAGTCCACTGACCAGTAAATCCCTTCCTCTTGTAACCAAGCTCACGCAAACCACCCCACCAACTCCCTCAGTGTCAATTTCCTCCTTCCCCAGGAATGCCAATAGTCCTGCAGGCCATGTCACTGGCAATTCTGACGAGTCCTCTCCTGCCTGGGATTCCTCCGATTCATCCTTGCGTGTAACGCCTACTGCTGCTGGCGCTGCTGTTGTTGCTGCTGGGAGTCGATGGTCATCCCAGAGGGGAAGTCGTAAGCCCACTTGTACTACTTCCAGTAAGCAATTGACTGTCCAACAGTCCTTTGCGAGGAAGATGAAATATCACAGCAGTCATCCTGCTGCAAAGCGGATAACTGAGGCCTTGACAACTATGTTGGTGTTAGACGTGCATCCGGTATCCGCCGTTAGTTCACAGGGAACTAGACAATTTATTGAGGCAGTGTGCCCCCGTTACCAAATACCATCTAGGTTCCACTTCTCTAGGCAGGCGATACCGAGAATGTACACGGACGTCAGAAAAAGACTCACCAGTGTCCTAAAAAATGCAGTTGTACCCAATGTCCACTTAACCACGGACATGTGGACAAGTGGAGCAGGGCAGGGTCAGGACTATATGACTGTGACAGCCCACTGGGTAGATGTATGGACTCCCGCCGCAAGAACAGCAGCGGCGGCACCAGTAGCAGCATCTCGCAAACGCCAACTCTTTCCTAGGCAGGCTACGCTTTGTATCACCGCTTTCCAGAATACGCACACAGCTAAAAACCTCTTACGGCAACTGAGGAAGATCATCGCAGAATGGCTTACCCCAATTGGACTCTCCTGTGGATTTGTGGCATCGGACAACGCCAGCAATATTGTGTGTGCATTAAATATGGGCAAATTCCAGCACGTCCCATGTTTTGCACATACCTTGAATTTGGTGGTGCAGAATTTTTTAAAAAACGACAGGGGCGTGCTAGAGATGCTGTCGGTGGCCAGAAGAATTGTGGGACACTTTCGGCGTACAGGCACCACGTACAGAAGACTGGAGCACCACCAAAAACTACTGAACCTGCCCTGCCATCATCTGAAGCAAGAAGTGGTAACGAGGTGGAATTTAACCCTCTATATGCTTCAGAGGTTGGAGGAGCAGCAAAAGGCCATTCAAGCCTATACAATTGAGCACGATATAGGAGGTGGAATGCACCTGTCTCAAGTGCAGTGGAGAATGATTTCAACGTTGTGCAAGGTTCTGATGCCCTTTGAACTTGCCACACGTGAAGTCAGTTCAGACACTGCCAGCCTGAGTCAGGTCATTCCCCTCATCAGGCTTTTGCAGAAGAAGCTGGAGACATTGAAGGAGGAGCTAACACGGAGCGATTCCGCTAGGCATGTGGGACTTGTGGATGGAGCCCTTAATTCGCTTAACAAGGATTCACGGGTGGTCAATCTGTTGAAATCAGAGCACTACATTTTGGCCACCGTGCTCGATCCTAGATTTAAAACCTACCTTGGATCTCTCTTTCCGGCAGACACAAGTCTGCTGGGGTTGAAAGACCTGCTGGTGAGAAAATTGTCAAGTCAAGCGGAACGCGACCTGTCAACATCTCCTCCTTCACATTCTCCCGCAACTGGGGGTGCGAGGAAAAGGCTCAGAATTCCGAGCCCACCCGCTGGCGGTGATGCAGGGCAGTCTGGAGCGACTGCTGATGCTGACATCTGGTCCGGACTGAAGGACCTGACAACGATTACGGACAT